>NC_137788.1:95966610-96392003 GCF_963383645.1 Muscardinus avellanarius
TGGACAAAATATTGATAGTCCAAAATCATTATCTTTCATTGAGCAAACACAAGTTGTTACAATGGAGAGCTACTGTTGAACCTACAGCTTCCAAATCTGTCAATGTTAGTACTTCACATGCAGTTTTGAGCCTCACATGTGGGATGAGGATGTAGGATACAGAGAGATGGGTCCAGAAGATGACCATGCATAAGCACAAATAAAAATGACCCTTGGGAAATAACAGCAGCTGACTTTTATTGAGCACTTTTTGTGTGCTAGATCTAATATAATGCAATGCCTTATTTAATTTAAGCTTCTTGTAATTATTCCAGTTTTACCAATGCACCAACTGGGGTTTGAAAAGGTTAGGTGATTTTCCCAGGGCTATATAGCTGATAATGACAACGGAAGAACTCAAACTCCATTCGTTGGAACTCAAGGGCTTGCTCCAGGCCTTCTGGTATAAATTCCAAGGTGAAGAACTCAGAAGTCATCACTTTTTTTCCACCTAACAAGAAAAACCTGGATGCTTGAAAATCAATGACTTTTGTAGGCCCACATGAGATGAGGCGACAAGGAAAATCACAACCCCCCCACCCCACCCCAAATTCTAGAGAGACAGGTACATTCAGAGAGAAACATCTTAGATTTACATACCTGGAGCCCAAGCAGCCTGAGTCATATGCTGGCACGCACATTCAATGATGACTTTGATGAGCTGTGGATGTACACTGAGTGCAGGCTGTCATGCCCATGCGAGATCTAGAGAACTCAGCCTCAGGTGGACCTTCAACATTTATAGGCTTTACCTCCAGGAACCCATCAGGTCCTCATGGTGACGAATCTTGTTCTTTCTCTAGCTGGAAGAAATTATGTTGAAATATTCCCAGAACTTTCTCCATAACAAAGACCTGATCTCCAGGGCAACAAGCTTTATCCTCAGCTAAGAAAAGGTTGTTTCTTCTACTCTAGATCCCTCAGCCTGCCAATCTTACCAAAAGAGAAATTACAAAACATAAGAGTCAGGTCTTCAAGATATGTTGTAACCAGGGAAGGATCTAAGGAACTGCAGAAAACCAATTATACCTTGGGGTAACCTCAGGAAGAATATAAATGGGAGAAAAGGGCTCACTGAAATGCTGAGTGGTAATCTGAAGGTTACAGAATTCTTTCTTCTCCCACACATTTTATACCATAAGGGTTCTAGTATAACAATAGTGGATCATAGCTGGAAACGCTACAGTAAGTCTCTTTTTAAAAAAGTACTTCCTTGGTGCATAATAGTCTCACATCATAATGCTGTTCATAGTGATGGTGACCTATATGCATACAGTACTTGATGAATTTCCTCAGGCTTCCTCCCCACTCTCTCCATTCCACATACAGGGTATTGAGATTGGCACTGGTATTCTCATATGTAAATGTCAATGGAAGTGATTCTTTCATTGATCCTCCCTCTCTTTCCTCCCCAAATCTTTCCCTAGACCATCTCCCAGGCTTCATTGGACTTTCTCCTCAGAAGGTTACAAAATTCTCCCCTCTTCCACACCTTTCCACACCACCAAGAGGGTCCTCGTATAACAATCATGGGTTATGTGATAGTTGAAAAAAACTACTAGTCAGACTCTTAAGTCATGATGCAAGACAAAATAAGGATATTTATATACATTTTGCACACATGTATATCATATTCAAAATGTAGAAAATCATAGAGATACACTGCAAGAATCCAGAGGGGTATAGTACCTTAGTCACAGAGAAATAAGTATAATACAGTGGATTTCTGGTGAGAAATCATGCGAGGAAGCAAAGCATGGAGTGAGATGAAGTATTAAATGAAAAAGAATCTTACCCTAGAATTCTATATTTATTAAAATTATCACCTAAAAGTGAGGATTTACATTTTTAGGCAGAAGGAAAGGGACATAGGTCAGAGACACAGATTCACACAAAAAGGGAAGAGAATTGTAAAGGGAAAAAATGAAGGAAAGTATTTTCCTTATTCTTGATTGCTCTAAAAGATAACTTTTAAGTGATAATGGTAGCAATGTAGTGGGCAATTATAGCATATGGATCAAGTGAATGACTCCAATGTAATAAAGGATGGGAGGGAGCAGTTGGCAATACTCTGTAATAAGCTACCTGCCCTGTGTGTGAAGCTATAGTGTTATTTAAAGATGGACTTAGATTAGTTTAAAATGTGCATTGTAAACCCGAGGCAGAGAACTAAATTTTATTCATAATTAGTATACTGAGAAGATAGAAAATGGCATCCCATAAAATGTTCTGAATGCCAGAGAAGGCAGAAAAAGATGGGGGAGGAGAAAGAAGGTCCAGGCAAGAAACAAAGGACATGCACATGATCAGAATAGTGTGTGATCTCTTTTGTCCTTTACCTACAACTCAAAATTAAGATGAAGCCCATATCCTGAATTTAATACAATATAAAACTATCCAACAAGGACTAGGTGAATGTACTCATATCTTTTCATCATGATTGATTAAAAAATATGTCTGGAAAATAGTCTGAGTAAGTACGCCAAAGTCCAAGTGTAATTACCTGGCACAAAGAAGGTGCTTAATAAACGTGTTGAAATTAAGAGTGGAATTGTAATCGCTCAAAGCTAAGAAGAATGATGCAGTAGAAGGGAGGTAGAGGAAGATTGGATGCGAAGTACCCAAACACAGTTTAATAGGAGGAATGAGTTCTCCTGTTCTACAGCATAGGAGAGTGACAGTTGTTCACAATCACCTATGTGCTATGAAATCACAAGTGAGGGGGCAAATAATAAAAAGGACTGGTGAAGAAGAATTGCAAATATTGGGTAAGATGAGAGGCTCAGAAGGAGTAGAACATTTCAGGTAGGAACCTGAACACAACCTAGGCTGGCAGAAGGAAAAAAATCCAAACGGCAGACATGGAACACTGGCAATTTCTGACTCAGAAAATTTTATGAATGTTTCATGCTTTGTCTCAAATTAGTACCAGGGATTATGTAGCTAAGGACCCATGAACCAGACCAGACAATGAGAAACACTAAATTGGAAAAGAAATTAAAGAGTGGGATGGGAATAGACATTTAAGTTTAAATATCAGGTCTGAAAAGCTCCACATTATTCTACCTATATTTTTTTAATTAATGTCTAAGAATAGTGACTAGCATTCTTGATCCAAGAGTAAGAAGTCTGTTTTTCTGGGGGAGTATTAGCCAGGGAGTGACCCCAATCCTGAAACTGTAGTGATGATAAACAGTTTCTCAGTTGTATAGACCAAAATCCCACCAGTGAGAGCTCAGTATCTCTTACCAAGTCCACCAGCCCAGGCACTGGTATGGGCTGTGTATGGCCATTGGAACCGTGATGTACAGTGGGATTAGAAAAAGAATAAGAGGCGCCCAATGACATGCTGGCCAGGTGGGGTTAGAGTTGGGGTGTGAGCCATAATACTTTGGTACAAATGATAAAAGAAAAAGAATACAAATTCTTGATAGTAGGAGTGGAACTCAGTATGAGATGAATTGTGAAGAAAACTGGTCTAGTACATATGATACTAAGCTCTCCACAACTGTTCTGCCCCATAACATGATCATTAGCTATTTAAATTTAAGTCTGAGTTAGCCAAAATTATATAAAATTAAAAACTCATATTTTTAGTTACACTAGTCATTTTTCAAATTCTCAGCAATCATGTGTATCTAATGGCCACCATGTTGAACACTATAGAAATGAAACATTCCATCCATGCAGAAAGCTCTATCAGATAGTAGTGGTCTTGAAGTTTGTGGAGTGTGATTACACAGGAGACAAATGTAATCAATCTCTCCCAGAAACTACACAGCAGCTTTTAAAAATATATGTTTCTTTGTGATTACAGTGAGGACAGTAAAGTTCTTACAACATAATGAGCTGATGTTGCTATTATTTGAAAGGGGGTTTGTCTGTTCTTCCCTAGTGGAGGAAACATACTTATTTTTACAAATTAGGAAATTGATTTTAGTCAAGTTGCCGAGTCTGGAGTTGAAGTTGGCTGCTTAACTCTCATCCAAAGCCTGCTCACCCAATCTTTGCCCTCCAAGACATTTCAGAAGGCCAAATTCAAGACTGAGAGTATGGTAGGTACAGTGATGGGCACTTTGGGCTCTTTAGAGCCAGTGTATGAGATTGGTAGTGAACGTGTCCATTCTACTTGGGCAATGACCTACTGCAGCAGTTGGTAGATATTTTGTAATATCACACTTGCCAAAAGACATGTACATTCTTTTGAAAATCCCTCTTGATATTTGCAAATCAGTACATTCATTAAAAGTTTTTCTTTAATACCTAGCCATTTGGTTTTTCTAAATCCAATTTAGTTTTCATCATTCAGTTAGAGAAAAAAGGTGAGCAAACTATATACAATATAAACATGCCTTATATAATGTAAATTGGTGAAGGATTAACTCATTGAGTGGTTTCTTTAAAATAGATTCACTATTATGGACTGGAAAATTTCCTCAGTTTTTTACTTATTTTTAAGTTATATGAAATGCCTTCACTTTACCTACCCTCTATGTACGTAAGTTCTTCTTTTGGCAGATATGTCTAAAATAAATATTTCTTTTTTCTTGACATTGGGGATTGAACTTGGGGAATTCTACCTCCAAAACCAGCCAGTTTTTTTTTTTTTTATTTTGAAACAGAATCTCACTAAATTGCTGGGAATCTCTCACTAAGTTGTTGATACTGGCCTTGGACCTGAGATTCTTGTATCTCAGCCTCCCATGTACTGGGATTACAGGTATGCACCACTATGCCCAGATAAAATAGATAATTTTAAAGTCACTTTGGATTTAATTTTTTTAAAGAAGAGTTATATCATTTTCTTACAACTTTTTCTACATTTTGTCTTAATTTATTTCCAAAGGCACTATTGAGATTTCTTTATTAAACAAATCTTTCTTCTTTCAGAAGTAATAAAACAACTCCTTATTGAATCTTTTGGGGTCAGAGAATCTCAGCTTAAGTTTCCTTTTCAGGCTGTGAGACCTTTTACTATCATATGCTTAAATATTTTGGAAAACCTTGGATCATGTGTGATTGACAGTTCAAAAATACAATGATCTGTTGTGTCTAGCCCATGTCATGCTGAAGAATACTAAATCAATAGTAATGCTGTAAGAACCAGAAGTCAAATGCAAAATAGTTCCCTTGGCTTCCTGCATAATGACATTTGCTCTTTTGATAAATTACTAATGGGTCATTGGACAGGAGACCTCCTGGAACAGCCAAACCTGTGTATAAATGGAAAGGAGGAAGAAATGATGTTTACTGTGCAGAAAAAAATTGGCCTTCAGTTAATGTTCTATACAGAGAATGTCTAAGTATAACGGAATCTCACATTGTGATAGGATATCAGTAAAGAGACCATGCACAAGTGAACTGTAAGCCACAGCCTTTTAGCCCCAGCTAAAAGTTGGTCAGAAAGCCCAACAATAAACTGTGCGTGTTGTAAGTTAAATCACTCAAACAGGGAAAAACACTTGTAGTGACCGAGGCAAGGGGGAAAAAAAGAAGATGCCAACTGTTGTGCCATGGAACATTCAAAGACATCACTACTATACCATGTTACCATGTTTTAATAAATTCAACTGATTGTTTGACTTGATTTGGGGGGGATAACTTGATACCATGAACATAATGTAAGAAAAAAGGGGGCTTCTTCTGTCTTTAGAGGCCTGAAATTATTTTAAAACTTGTGATCTCTTGTGTCACCATGCCCACAGACTTTGTAACTTTTTAAAATCATGAAACATATACATAAAGTAGAATATGTTTGATATTGATGTATGCTCATAAATATATTTATGGTAAAAAGAAAAATTTGATGAAGAATATTCAAATACCACCTAACTCAAAGACTCTGCGGTAAAAGGAAGTCTTCCTATACACAGTTGACTAGTTAAGACAACTGCCTTGTAGAAATGCCAGATAGTACTATGTAAGATGTGTTTAGTAAGACAGCAAACCAGCCTATGTTTTCTGCATTTGTGTCTACAAATGAAATTACCCACAGCTTTGAACTCACTCTGATCCCAACCTTGTTCTATACCTGTAAGTTAGTGGCTGTATTTTTGCACTGAAATTAATCAAAGGAGGACTTTTTTTACTGCAGGAAACAAAAAATTTTTTTCCTCTGGCCATTTGTGCACCCCATCTCTTAATAATATGGCTGGATTTCACTGAGCTACTAAAGGGAGAACATTTGTGCTTCAAAATACCTTTGTTTTGTTGGATTTCCAAATTAAAGGGTGGGGGATTTTATACTGAAGGATTAAATGCAACCAGGGAACAAAATAATGAAAAGCCTTATTTGAGAAGAAATAACTCTTTGGAATAAGAGGTTACTATATGTCAATATGTCATAGACAGGGAAAGTGAGCTTTTGATTACTTAGAGGTAAGGTTGCCAGAGGCTTTCTGATTTAAATTTCTAAGGCTTGCGTAGAGCATCAAGGGGTTTGTTGAAAATCCTCATAACTTGTGAACTTGACTTTTATTCCTTTGAAAAATTATACAAAATATTTTTTGCACACATTTATATTCCATGTGGTACGTTTCTCCTTGTAGCTTTGCAGTTATTCCTGCTCAGGCTTTAAACTTGTAACATCAGTGATTGGATTGAATTCTAGCACTTCTAGAAAAAGCAATAAAGTTTTGGAAGAGGTAAAGTGACCCCCCAAAGTTACCTCTAAAAATGTTTCAAGCTTGAACATGATTGAGAATAAGTTAAATGAATATGATTGGGGACTAAATAATGGTACATCATTACACTGGAATTCTATTTACTAGTAATAGGATACATAGAGTGAAAAAAAACAGAGAGCCTTCACTGTGAAGTACCTTTTCAAACTTACTATTTTCAGATTCTGATACATGGATCTATTGAAACAATTGCATAATACTGCTTTTAAGAAAGGGGAAAAAAAACCTCTCAAGAGATCAACAGATTTGTTTTCTACTGTATAAGCCTTTGTACTTACATCATTTTAATATAAGGATAGATCCACATATAAAGGAAGAATTATTCAGATTCCCATGCCCTTATTCGTTAAATCTATTACTTTCTAAAATTCATCAAAACTAGGCATTTTTATCAGCTGAAGGTGGCTATCTAACAAGTTAGAAAGCTTTGGTTTTGTTTTGAAATGAAGAATGGCATTACTAATAAATACAGTTTTGGACCACTTAGTAATCAACCATCTTCCAATACATGGCAACAATTATTTTTTTTAAAAAATGGAAACCATGTTGGAACATAAATAAATTTGAAGAAATACATCTATGATTAAAAGTAATGAGTAGGTTGCCAACTTCATAGATGAGATCACCTATTGTTTATTTTTTAAATATTAGTTTTATAAAGACACAGAGCAATAAGTAAGGGCGTTATTAGTGCTGGCTATATTGAATGATCCAGTAGAGACAAAAATGTTACTAAGTTCGAAGTATTTTTCCCCCTATGTTGCCTGTAACTTCTGAAACGTACAATTCTGAAGAATAAGAACGCGTTGACAATTTGGTTTTTCCTCCAACCCCCACCAGTGTGCCACGGGAGGTGTCTGGTATTATGTCCCCACATCTGCTGCTCCATACAAACCAGTCCTGCTGTCTTAGGAATAATAGGCCCCTTTTATTCTTCAATGCAGACACTGCCATTATGTGAGCTTATGTTAGAGCATTAAATTTTTTCATTATCTATTTCTATTTGTAGTTTCTCTTCTGAAATAAACGCTCCATTATTTCAGCCATTGTGTATATTGTTGAGGTCTCTTTCTTGGTCTCTCCGGCTCCCTTCCTCCTTCTCCTCCTGGCTCCAAGTGTTCTCTGTTTCTCTCACTCTCTGAAACTTTCTCTCTTCCCTGTCACTCACAGATCGCCTGAGTCGGGTGAAGAGTGTGGAGAGGACAGCTAGGCCTTCGGTTAAACAGTACAGGCTGGGCGAAGTTAGTCACTAGGGAGCCTGGCAGAGCTAGCATGCAATCAGGCACCCCAAGCTCCGAGAAGGGAACTGCATCTGGTGTCCGCTCAGTTCACTGATAAGATTTTATCTTTTTTCCTGTTGATACTGATAGAGCCACAGCCAGGTGGGCAGTGAATAAAGAAGATTTACTATGGGCTGAATTTGTTAGCTAACAGTCATTTTTTAGAACTCTATGAAACAGACCCAGAAGTTCATCTTTCACACCCATGAGGCTCAATAATGTACTGAGTGGTGGGGGACTGGGGGGAGGTAGGAATTTATCCCTGAAATTCCTTTTACACTGTGAACATTTCATACACAATCAGCCTAATCTGGATAGATGACTGAAAAATCCAAGGGTTGATAAATTATCATCACAGCACCTGCATCTTATGCCTCAAGAACTTTAAGCAAACCCAGGGCTGTACTTGTGGATTAATTGAGCATGCATAATTTACCACTGCCGTTTACATAAGTGTAAGTATTTTTCTCATTCTGGTAAATAGGCATTTCCAGCTTTGGGAGAAAAATCAGAGTATTGCTGTACAATGAAATGAGCCATCAGCCTACTCGGCTATTATAAGAAAAAAATAAAATAAAATCTCCGCTCTCACAGCCACTGCTCGGTTTTTAAATTGAAATGATTCCTCAAGTTTAATTTGCTTTTCACCATTTGTATGCACTTCTTTCCATTAACATTTATTGTGTTGATTTTTACCGTTGCTTGCAATCAATATGGTTTTCTTGTTCTAATTTGATGCTATAGTGTTTGACAGATTTGCGGAGGATTAATCTTTGAAAATACTTTTATTGTGGTTATTATAGGTAGAAGTAGGTGGGGAGCAAATGGGTATGGAATAACAGTCACAGAAACACATCAGCTTGGAAATAGCCTGTGTCACATGCTATTACCAATGTGCTTTTTGGGTAAACTAATCATTAATATTAAACCACTATTCTCTCATATACAAAATGAGATTAACAATGCTTACCCCACAAGTGATTATATTTTACATTACACACACATAACATGTGTGTAATGAGCCTAATTCAGAGCAGGGTATGTGCTGGTAGTCAATAAATGCTGTGTGTCTTTGAAACTATCCACTAAAAAAAAATCATTTTTATATATTAACAGAATAGTAAATATTTACATAATTATATTCTAACTATAATATATTTAGAATTTAGATAATTATATTCTAAGTATTCTATATTGTATTCTAAATATAATATTTGGTGGGTTTTTTTTGTGTGTGTGTGGTACTGGGGATGGAACCCAGGGTCTTTCTACCTCTAGGCTACACTCCCAGACCTATTTTATATTTTATTTGGAAACAGGGTCTCACTAAGTTGCTGAGAGCCTCACTAAGTAGCTAAGGCTGGCTTTGAACCTGTGCAATCCTCCTGTCTCAGCCTCCCAAGCACGGGGATTACAAGCGTGTGCCACCACGCCGGCCTAAATATAATATTTTTGTTGTTGTTGTTGTTGTTGTTGTTGTTGATTTGCATTTTATTTTATTTATTTCAGATGTCTCTAATTTTTTAATATATTTTTATTGGTGCATTTTAGTCAAACATCACAATGGATTATAAGATTTGTTAGGATATCCAAATACACATCATCCAATCAACCTTTATCCAATCCCCATCCCATTACCTCCCCCTCCCTCAATCCCATGCTTGATTTAGTGTTTAACATTGATATATTTATTTATGTACATCATGTGCTTTAAAGAGATTTCACCTTCCCCCATCCCATCCCCTCTGATTGGTCACCTTAATTGCTCCTCCATAGGGCCCCTTCTTCCACTAGATTCCCTCCTATTACCCATTTCTTCCTAGTTTTGCATATTGGAGAAAGCATCTGATTTTTTAATTTTCTGTGATATTTCTCTGTGTATGCCACTTTGCAAGTTCCGATCCCACTCTTGAAGGCCCCAGCACTGGCCTGGCCACCTGGTAGACTCTGATCCTGGCCTCACTGGCTTCAGTACCAGCCTTGCCTCTTGGCTTTGCCTTTAGGCTAGCTCCTATCTCGGCCTCTATGGCTCTAGCTACAGTCTCAACAAATGGCAGGCCACGATCCCAGCTTTGCTGACCCCAGCACCAGCCTCGCTGTATGGCAGGCTCTGATCCCAGCCTCCTTGGCTCTGGCACCGGCCTTGCCTCACGGCAGGCTCCAATCCCGGCCTTGCTGGCCCCGGCACCGGCCTCTTCCCACGGCAGGCTCCAATCCCAGCCTCGGAGGCCCCAGAACCAGCCTTGCCTCATGGCAGGCTCCGATCCCGGCCTCACTGGCCCTGACACTGGCCTTACCCCTCGGCATAGAATATTATATATTCTAAATCTCTGAATTAGTAGTTTAAAATGTGCTGCTCTATGAGAATTAAGCCAATTCTTGTTACGAGGCTATAACATATCTGGAAAGAATGTTTACATATGGTTACTTGTCTAATTATGGCTTTATAGTAAATTTACACATTTATGTGTAGATAGATAACCTAGTGACAGTATTAGGTGTGTTCGACTTGCTCATGCCATAAAGTCTACATTAAGCATTTATTCTTTTTTAGCCAAAAGAGGCCCTGTGGGAAATGAAAGTTTAAATGCAATTGTTTATATAGGAATATCATTATAAATTTATTTATTTCTAGTTTGCAATGGAGAAATGCATCTAATCCTCAATTCATATAGTAGTTATAATCTTGAAGAGCTGAGTTTAAAGTTGATTTTTTTATCTACCTTATTTTCTGTAATCTGTATATTATAATGTCAAAATATTTTTATTTATTCTAAACATTTTATTGCAGCAGCTGCTAATATTGAAAGCTTAAATTTTGCCATCTCAGATCCCCAGAGATAGCGAGGTATTTTGTTTTCATAAAATGTTTTTATAAAAAAAATTTTAAAGGTAATAAACTGGCTACCTACAGGAGCATTTTGATGACTCCTAATATCCAACCTCTCTCTTATAATAGAGGTAATTGTATCTCTGTAGTAAATTTAATTTTTCACATAGCCACATGTAAATTGTAAAATCTAGTGTGCTTCTTTTCTTGCCAAGAATCGTAGCTTTCAGCCAAGCATTGGGTTATTCCTAGAAAGGTATGTCACATTTTCTGCTTCTTCTCTGTGGCGGTATTGATGTGGCTGTCACACTAGAAACCCAGTGAATTCGGAAATACGGCTGCCTCTCTGCTTGATTTTTCACTGAGGCACATCTCAGGAGACCAGTGTGTGGCTCTGGTGCACCAAGCCAAAAAAGCAATTCTCCATAAGAATAACCATATCCTTTCAAGGCTCGCCATCTGCACACACACCACCGGTCGTTTCCTGAATGCTAAATGGAAATTGCCGCACCATTAGTCATGCCACAATACACAATGAATCCTACCTAGAAATAATCATGACTTCATTAGCTTCTCTTTTCTGTCTTTCTTTCCCTCTCAATCATATGTTAAAAATGAGGTCACTGAGCCATGAATGGAAGAGAAACAAGCCCAAAGGATCCTGTCCATGACCAGCACACAGTATAGACAGGCCTCACTCCTCTACCATTGATGAACTCTTTGACCTGGGGCAAGTTACTCAGCATCCCTAAGACTCAGTGTCCTCCTCTGTGAAGTGGCTATAATAACCCTGCCCACCTCATCTGACTGCTGGAAGGATGACAGCAGATGATTCCTGCAATTATAAACATAGAGGCTTCTAGACACATCCTTACTGAGATACATGGGCTTGCTCTTCTCATTTCTGTCAGATTACAGTGGGACCAGCTACCAGTCTTAGCATCTGTGCTTTTCCCTTCCCTCCAGATCCTATTGGGAGCCTTTTTTCATTAAGTTTCTTAATGTCAAAGTTGCAATGCCAGCTATCTGCCATAGAAACACAAGGATCTTATTTACCCTGACAAATGACTTCACTTATGAGAGAAACAATGTTGGCATCAAGTGCATTGAAGGGAACAGAGTTTCCAGACCTGGAGAAGCTCTGGTGCTCTCTCCTCAGTTAATTTGTATCTGATACCCACCTTTTCAAGTGCAGCCCACACAAGAAATTCAGAGCCTGGGGCTCCACAGGTAAGGTGCTCAGTGGATCCAGTGTCTCAATCCACCCACTACAGCTATTTTTGTCTTTCTTTTTTAAATATACGTTTACCGGTGCTTTGTAACCATATATCATATTGAGGTTTTGTGTGATAGAGACATACATGTACCCAGCACCCAATGCCTTTCCCTCTGGATGCCGCCCTACTCCCTCCTTCATCTCCTCCCCATTCATAATTATAGCTGTTTCTTAAATTAGGCTGACTTTATAGTGGCCACAGAACTAGGTGTTATCACTCAAAAATGGTTCCTTGTCACTGTAAAGGACTCTTGTTTTTAGTTTAGACTATTAATGACTTTCTATTGAGAGAAAATCTCATTCAACGTTGGAAGCCAAGAAAGGGAAGTAAAATTCTGGAGGCCTCTCAGCAGCCCAAGGGCTTGGTCCTATGGCTAATCAGATACTCTGTGTGGCATCTCATCTCTAAAATAAGAATGGAGAGGACTTGCTCATGCTAACTCCAGTGATGGCCAGTGGCCACATCTTGCACGCACTCAGTGGTTCACATATATTATCTTCTTCAGTTGTCAACAGGGAAGAGGAAGTGATGAAGACAGTTTGGGGACAGAAAAGTCTATCCTCAGCTGGCTGTACAGGTTTGGAAGTGTCACAGACATGGGCGTAAAGGAGAGTGAGCCTCACCCAAGAACTAGCATTGCATATGGTTACCCTCTCTACCCACTGTCCCCCAGTTTTCTGTGATTTAAGACAAGCCTTTTTATTGCTTTTGCTATCAATCTGAGTTCACTGAATCCATAGGGATAATCACAATATGAGTAATTTTTATTAATCTGCCAATTATTGTTCAGCTTTTTTTATCTTGCTCACCTCCCATGTCCAGGAAGGTATTAAAAATGGAAGATAATTGCTGGGCGTGGTGGCTCACATTTGTAATCCCAGCATTTGGGAGGCTGAGACCGGAGGATCGTGGTTTGCAGACAGCCTCAGCTACTTAGTGAGGTCCTCTGCAACTCAGTGAGACCCTATTTCAAAATAAAGAATTAAAAATTGGGCAGGGGGTGTAGCTTGAAGGTTAAATGCCTCTGGGTTTCATCCCCAGACCCGCAAAAAATAAAAAATAAAAAAAATAAAAATGGAAGATAATGAGCTGGGCGTGGTTGCACACACTTGTAACCCTAGCATTTGGGAGGCTGAGACAGGAGGATCTCAGTTTGTGGCCAGCCTCAGCTACTTAGTGATGTCTTTTGTAACTCAGGGAGACCCTGCTTCAAAATAAAGAATGAAAAATATGGCTGGGGTATAGTCCAGAGGTAGAATACCCCTGTGTTCCATTCCCAGTACTGGAAAAAAAAAAAAAAAGGAAAATACTGTTTTTTCATGTCCAAAGTGCTGAATTTTATAATTTCCTTTCAAGGAGTCCTTGTATATATAACTGTCTTTTTATAAAATCTTAAGAATGTTCCTGGTTTACATTATGAGAAGTTTACCTATATTGTTTGAAGTTTAAAGGTTTTTGGTGCTATCTATGTATATATGTATTTGTATATTTTCTCTTAAGAAATTACTACTTATATAGGTAGGTATGGAAGCACACACCTGTAATCCTGGTACTTGAGAGACTGAAACAGGGGGATTGCAAGTTTGAAGCTAACCTTGGAAACAGTGAGACCCTGTTTCACAATTAAAATAAAATTTAAAAGGGGTTGGGGTAAAAGAACAAAATTATGTCATTTGCAGAAAAAAGAATGGGACTTGAGACTATTACGTGAAACAAGTTTAGCCAATCTCAAAAAGCAAATAGTTGTATAGTTTCTCTCATATGTGGAAGATAGATAGAAATTGGGTAATGTACACGATGTGCATTCATAAACGTATCAAAGTCAATCAGTAAGCCAAACATGAGAAGGAGGGAGGCGGAAGGAATTGGGGAAGGGATACAAAAGTGGTGTATGCATGTATGCCTCTACCATCTTGTATCCCATTAAGATGAATGACTACAATGTACCAGTAAAAAAAAAAAAAGAAAGAAAAAAGAAATTTGGAAACAAGGGTAACCTCAGAGATAGGAGCAGAGACTCCAATGGAGTGATGGAGGGGGTTTAGGAGAGGAAGGAGGGGGATCGAGACATAAAGAAGGTAACAGATGAAATAATGTTATGCACGTATATTAAATTATCAATGCTAATCTCAAAGACACATATGGAGAAAAGGAGAGGTGTGGAACTGAGATGGAAATGTTCTCCAAGTGTTGCATGCATGTATATTGCTATCACTCTATACCTCAGTACGATGTATAATTACACTGCGTCAATCAAAGTATATTAATAAAGAAAAGGCTAGAGGTATAGCTCGGAAATAGGACGCCCTGGGTTCCATCCCCAGTACAGAAAAAAAAAAAAGGAGAGAGGGAGAAAAATGAAAAAGAAATTACTACTTACATTAGATATTTTCTGAATGTTATATTGATGAGAACATACTTAAAAAGTGTTCTGTATTCCAATGTGTATAGAACGAATGATATAAAATATCTCTCTGTTGAAAATCCACACTATGAAGGGATTTGCACATTCTTGAGAAAATGAACTTATTCTACATCGTATGCCTGAGAGTTCTACAAATTTACTGATCATAAAGACCTTTCCTGAAAGATAAAAACCAGAAGCACATTTCCTGGAGGTAATAATTCATGAGATATATGTTGGAAAATGTTGCCACAACATTATTTCTATAGTGTGTGTGTGTGTGTGTGTGTGTGTGTGTGTGTGTGTGTGTGTGTTCTTTATTACCTATTTTAAGAGTAAAATGTAATGGGCTTATACAGGAGAAGGAGAGGTACAAAGAGATATTCTTTTAAAGTCCATACATTCCAGTGGTCCCTCCAGATGGTGGAAATCTCTGAAGCCAGACCAGGGTGGGGAGAAGTGCTTTTCCTCTGACATATGAACTATGGAAATTTTATTTTTCCACCTAAATTCACCTACAATCTTTGATTAAATCCTCATTGGCACAAATTTATACCTTGAGACATATGTCCAGATTGTTGTTCTTTTCATAGATTTGATTCAGTGATTATTTTAACCAAGGCAGTTTCTAAAATGGTAACATGATGAGAAAGTTGGCTTTAAAAGAATGTAGGAAACTGAAAACTTCTTCTGGTAAAAAAAAAAAATCTAAAGAAGGAGCATGGTGGTGTATGCTTGTAATCCCAGAACTTGGGAGGCTAAGACAGGGGGATCAGCAATTTAACGAGACTCTTTTTCAAAATAATAAATAAATAAAATAAGTAAAATAAAATAGGGCCAGAAGTGTAGCCCAGAGGCAGAATGCTCCTGGATTCAGTCTGTAATCACACACACACACACACACACACACACACACACACACACGAAAGGTTTATATGCGAAAAATTTAGGATGACGGCTTCTGCTGGCAGGTATGGAAGTGGGGTGACACACAGGAAAGTGGCAGGAGTGTTTCTGGAAAAAGACTGTGACACCTAGAGGTTTGCCATGCTGGAAGGCTATCAGGAATATTCTCAAGAAGGGCCTCTGTAAATGAGAAAAGGAAATAAAAAGGAAAAAGTAGAGCTACAGTACCCTTCCAAGATTGATTTCAGCCCAACCCAGGGCCCTCTAGAGATGTCCAAAATCCAGGCAAGAGAGACAAGTATTTAGACCCTTATATTAACCTTCATTGCATGTGACCTGTTCCAAGGGAGATGGAGTGACTTTGTTCAAGGCAGCTTCAGCTGTAAGCAGCCAATCTCCAGGCAGGTGGTAAGATTGGGCCTCTTGATTCTGAGGTGGGGATCAGGGTAGCATTGCCTTATCTCCTTTACTTTTTTTTTTCTCAGTACTAGGGATGAAACCCCTGGGCATTCTACCTCAGGTCTCACTGAATTGCGAAGGACCTCACTAATTAGCTGAGACTTTCCACAAACAGAGATCCTCCAGTCTCCACCTCCCAAATGGCCTTATCCTCTTTAGAGGGCTTAACTCCATTAGCAAATTTTTATTCATTAAAATAAAATATTTAAGTCAGATGTAGTGTCCTACCCCTATAATAATAGTATTGGTAAGGCTGGGGCATGGAAGTCACAGGTTTGAGTTCAGCCTCAACAACTTAGCAAGACCCTGTTTCAAGATAAAATATAAAATGGGCTGGGCATGGTGGTGCACACTTGTAATCTCAGCAATCGGAACCAAAGGATCACAGTTCATGAACAACCTCAGCTACTTTGTGAGGCCTTTCGCAACTTATTGAGACCCTGTTTCAAAAATAAGAAGACAAAAAAATAGGGCTGGGGGTGTAGCTCAGAGATACAATGCCCCTGAGTTCCATCCCTGGCACCACAAAAACAAATAAAAATTATATATGTATGTATATATGCACATATACATACACACACATACACACACACACACACACACACACACACACACACACACACAATATATATATATATATATATATATATATATATATATATATATATATATATATGACTGGGGGTGTAACTCAGAGGTAGAATGCCCCCAGGTTCAATCACCAGTACCCAAAAGATAATAACATAAAGTATGTTTTATTAATAAATTATTTAATACATAGTAATACTTATATTCTTATGATATTCTTTATTTTTAATGTCTTCAGTCATGCAAGATAAATTTCAAAGAAAAAATGATAAAAGAATTTGATGAAGAAATTTCCTGCTGTCATGCTTCAAATCATGCAAAATCACTGGGAACAAAATGTGTTCCGGATGATTGACTTTTCTAGTTGATGGTTTTATCTCTCGAAGTGCCAAAACTTTTAAAAATCATTTTTAATGGAAATTTTACTAAAATGTTTTACATACATCCACATCTTAATGAAAAGGCTGAGTTGTGCATAATAGAACTTTCCCTTGATGAATAAATGTTTTTATTAACTTAGGCTGGGGAATATATTTTATGGAATCTAATTTTATGGCACCATTCACAATTGCCCCCAAAACACTCTCTTTGTTTTTCCACTTTCATTCCAGCCGAACTAATTACTCCTTTTGATTTTTAACCTTTTTAATGGAATCACCATTCTTAAATTCTCTCAAGCTTATAATCTCAGCAAAAACTGTATATCTCAACCAACTCCTACACCTTAGTATCTAGTTACCAAATTAACAAGCTCTTGGACCTGATCTTGCTTTCCATTTCCTGTCCATGGCATCGGTTCAAGGCCATAAAAATTCTACCCAAACTACTACATTGATATCTTAATTAGCATGCATAGTTGAATCTGTTTGTCTTAGCACTCTCACTGCTATAAAACTGACCACACAATTTAGAGGAAGAATGATTTATTTGCTCATGGCTTTTGGAGATTTCAAGGTTCAGTCTATATGAGGCTGGGATCTAGAGCTCAGGGCATACTGCAGGAAACAAAAAGAAAGGGTTCAGAGCACAGGGCTTTTCTCCTCACATCATGGAGGCCAGAAGCAAGATTAAAAGCAAGCAAGTAAGGGGGTCCAAAGACACAACACAATCCCTAAGACCATACCTCAGGGACCCAGCTTCCCAGCCACACCCCCACTGGCCTAGGTTACAACCCTTTTAATGCTTTCCCTACTGATGATATTACAACCCTCATGACTTAACTATATCGACCGTGAGCTTAATACATGAGCTCTTTAGCAGGCTTTTAGTATCTCACTATGATTTTGGCTCTAACAGCCAGCCTCCTAAAACATTCAACTCTGATTGGGTCACTCTTGCTCAGAATCCTAGGCGGCCAGACTTCCTAACCAGGCATTAAGAGCACTGTGTTCTCAACACCTTTGTAACTTTCACTGTATTTGTCCAGAAGCATATTACTTTCAAGCAAATTGGAGTATTCCTTGGAGATGAGCTTGGGCCCAGTAAAGACACTGCAAAATCAGCATATATCTTATCACCCACTTTATAGTATAAAGATAGATCTTAGTGTGTTTGTTTATTTTTTTTTCAGGAATGCATGCTTTCTTTATTCACTTTTCCCATTCAAGAACTAAAAGATGCCAAGGAAAACTTTATAACCAAGCTCTTTGAAATCTACAATCTCAATTCCATGGATATTTCCCCAAACCAGTCTAAAGGTGCTTTTACTTGACTTCTCTGTGTTAAAAAGAGTCTGGAGAAAGTACCTGTTACTCTGTAGGGTCTAACTTAAATTCAGGCTGAATATCACTGTACATTACACTGGTGAACCACGTTTCAGTTCTAAGAGCAACCTGGCAATTCCTTTCATTTGTAGCCGCAGCCACCTTGTAATAATGCCTTTATGACATAAAGGGAAGTTCAGTAATAAGAGTTAACTGATAACATTTGAAATTATTCAATTGCGGATTCCAGAAAAGAAACAGTTAAGGAGGGATTACTGCAGATTATCAAAATTAGCTTCCATTTTTCCCAGAAAGTTAACCAGCCTTTCTTCTTAACTTGCATGTCCCAAATCTTAGAGAAAAGGGGTTTGACTCTATTTCTCCTTCTTCTCCTTCTCCTTCTCCTTCTCCTTCTTCTGCTTCTTCTTCTTCCTCCTCCTCCTCCTCCTCCTCCTTCCTCCTCTTCCTCCTCCTCCTCCTCCTCCTCCTCTTCCTCCTTCTGCATTTATCAGAGCATTTATAATTAATATTACTTGCCGTTCTCCAGAAGATGATTATTGTTCTAGATCATGTTATAACTGTTTCAGGTCTGTAATGGCTTGGCTGATGATTGGTGGCCTTGCTCCTGTTTCCTCTTTTATTTGAAAGCATTTGTCCTCTTTGTTTTACTGTGACGTTGATAGGTGTTGTTCCTCTCTGCAAACAAAGGCATGAACATCCCACACTGCATAAACATTTCTGTCACACTTTCCTCTTGAAATTAGTATTCCGTTAAACTGGTTAACACATTTGTACTGTCTCTGACACCTTTAACTATGACAACTATGAAACAAAATAGTGTACAGTGAACGAACACATCTTGGAGCCGATTAGATTAATTACTATTCGGGACAGTGCTTAGATTAATTATTTTGTTTGTGTAGTATGTTCGTTAAGTGGCCGCCTGATTGCCTCTCAGAAGATTGATTACTTGTTACATTTACCTTGTGGTTTCTGTGGGGAAAACATCTTTTAGGATTCATCACTTCTAAAAGCCCGGGGGGTTTGGTTGACATGAGAATACTTCAGAAGAGCTGTACAATGGAGAACGGCCTGTGGGATAACATGTTCTTTAAATAAACACCTACAGTGGTGGCTGGAGTGGCCATCACTTCTGTTTAACATCAGGAGAAACAGTCAATGATAAAATTGAGTTAATATGAATGATACAATTTGAAAACCCAGCACACTAGTAGGGTTGTAAAATTTAGGCGAATAAGCACTTCTCAAGATAGTTTTGGTGTCCAGTAAGTAAGCTAGAATATCAAACTCTCAGTGACCTTATTGTCATTTTACCTCTGACTGCTTGTCCCCCACTTCCTGCTGGCAGCCTGGTGACCAGGGCCTCTGGTATTGCTGCTTGAGTTTGCCCCCCTAACAGGGCTGGAGAACCCCCTATTCCTCCTGAAGAACCCCACCCGCAGCCCGTTGGTGTGCTTACCTCACTCTGGGAAACTACATGGGGTTAGGTGGTACCTAAGAACATGCATTATCTGCTGTGTTCAAGAGGCCTGCTGCCAGCAGTAAAAAAAAAAAAAAAAAGGATTTGTGGTAATAGGATTTAGTTGCAATGGGGGATTGTAACAAATTTAAATAGAAGAGTACTTTTGAAAGAAATGAGTTAAGGAATAAAAATAGAACAGCCTTTTGTCTAGTGAAAAGCTAGACTAATCTCTTCATTTGGGGGACAGACATACATTGCTCAGACATGATTGTGTAGTATGCCTATTTGTGACTTTGAATGCTTATGTGTTCATTAGAGTAACAATTTTAGGACTCAGAGAAGCTTCATGCATCCCTGCCAAAAAATACTGTACCTTTCTTTTCCCAGAAAAGAAAGCCTAAAGAATATTTCTATATTTTCTAGGCTTTAGGTCCTTATTAATTTAGGTCCATATTAATCATAATTTTAAAAAACTACAACATAGCCGGGTGTGGTGGCACGTGCTTGTAATCCCCAGGCTTGGGAGGAGGAGACGGGAGGATCATTCTGGTTCGAAGCCAGCCTCGCTGGCTTCAGAGACCCTGTTTCCAAACAAAAATATAAAATAGGTCTGGGAGTGTAGCCTGGAGGTAGAAGGGTTTCCAGGAACCCCAGTACCACCAAAAAACCCTACAACAATAATAACACAAAATATTTAGAAGGAAAATACTGAAATACTTGGATTTTTAATCCTGGGGATTAAAATTCAGTCTAACAGTTTTAACTTCTATGCATTCCAGTAAAATGCAAAGGAAAACCAATAGAGCAAAATGAAGAAAATAAAATAAAATGTCTCAGGTTTTATTCTTTCCTTTCTAATTTACATCAGAAAGTAAGTCATTTGCAAACACAAAATGTTTTTCAGTTTTTAAATTCATCTTGAATTTAAGATTATTAAGCATTGTAACCAGCATGCCATTATGGCAGAGATAGTTTTCCACCATGAAAATCATTAATTAGCCCAGAATGAAGCACCCCAGAGTTATCAGTATTGGGACAATATTTTGTGAGAATATGACCATAGATGGGGCAGTTATATGAGTTGCTTAGTTTTCTAAAGTGGTACAAAGACCAAAAATAAAAGGAAATACATTAGCTCAGCCAGAAATATGTTGAGGGCCTTTGGTATGAAATTCTTCTTTCTCTGTATGCTTTAAAGCTGGAAGTAGATAGGATTAACTTTCATAACATCTCATTAACTGCCCTGTTGTTTTTTCGAGGCTATCTGATTTCAAATACAACAGGAAATTCCAGTAGTTCAACTTTTTGCTTATGAAATAATTTTTCCATGGTTTGAAAAATTAAGTACACAAAGGCACAAGTAAAAACTTTCTCAACAAGACCCCAAAGGCACAAGAAACTAAAAGGCGAATCAATACGCAGGATTGCATGAAAATGAAGAGCTTATGTACAGCAAAGGTAACTACCAAGAACCTCACTGAGAGCCAACAGAATAGGAGAAGATTTTTGCCACCTACAATAGAGAACTAATATCTAGACCATACAGAGAACTCAAAAAACTCGGCACTAAGAAAACAAATAACCTAATCAAAAAAGGGCAAGGGAACTTAGACACTTCACAAAAGAAGAAATTAAAATTGCCAATAAATGCATGAAAAAATGCTCATCATCATTAGCAAACAGAGAGATGCAAATCAAAGCTACCCTGATATTTTGCCTAACTCCAACTAGAATGGCAATTATTCAAAACACAAACAACAACAAATGCTGGTGAGTATCTAAAGAAGTGGGAACTCTACTACATTGTTGGTGGGACTGCAAATTAGTACAATCACTTTGGAAGATCCTCAGAAAGAATGAGAGGATCCTCAGAAGAATGAGAACAAACTTAGCATATGATCCAGCAATACCATTTCTGGGTATCTACCCAAAAGAATGGAAACCAAACCAGACTAATGCTGGGTATCTATATTAATAGTTGCACAATTCACCATTGCCAAACTATGGAACCAAACTATGAAACCAAACAGCCAAGATGTCAATCAACAGATGAATGGATCAAAAATTATGGGATATATACACAATGGAATTTTACTCAGCCATAAAGAAAAACATAATTATGTCATTTACAGGACAATGAATGGAACTGGGGAACATTGTGCTAAGTGAGATTAGCCAGTCACAAAAAAATAAGAAATCAGATGCTCTCCTTAATACATGAAAGCTAGGGAGAAAATGGGTCATAGGAGGAACTCTAGATAAAAAAGGAAAAACTATAGAGGAGCAAATACGATGACCTGAGGGGATGGGAGGGGGAAGAGGGAAATTCTCTAATGTGCATGTTGTACATTAACAAATATATCAAAGTCAGTCACTAAGCCAAACATGAGAAGGAGGTAGGGGGAGGGAATGGAGAGAGAATTGGGTGATGTGTGCATGTATGCCTCCTCCATCTTGTACTCCATTAAGATGTATGATACATGGCACCAATAAAAAGTTAAAAAAAGAAATAATCTGGAATCCTGAGAATTGAGTCCTGTTTATCAGAGCATTCCTAATGTGTTCTTTTATTGGTCTTTTCATATATTATTATATCTTTGACAACCAAAGACTGTCCTACTAAAATAAATAGCTTACAATGATTACTAGACTCTTACAAATATAACTGATTTTTTAAATTGTAAATATGAGTTTGGAAACTCCTTAAATTGTTTATAAGATATATTACCTTTTAATTGTTATAAAAGCAATATATAAAATGTATCTGTGACAGTGTGACTTTACATGAATAGCACGACATGGGTTTTCATGGGTTGTTGTTTGTTAAAATTTTTTCTTTATGGTAACACTTCAAACATTTAAATGTCCTTGTAATTATTTGATAGCTAAATGTGGCTGTCCTTTTAAAAGGAAAGTGACATTATTGATCCACTTTTACTCCCAATCCACAATTTAATTGCTTTTCCTCTTTATGGACGATGAGCTTCCATTGACCTATAATCCATTTCCTCTTGTAACCAAAGATAACTCTCAGATGACAATAACCAGGGGTGGGAATAGTAGTGTTTTCTGGAACTTTGAGCTGCTAACTAGACTCATTCATTAATTCCAAGAATTATCTAATGTATTTAACACTTACTAGATTCAAATCCCCAGGCTTTTATTTTGTCTTCTATGAAGGAAAGGCATAATCCCTGTCTTCAAAGAGCTTAGAGTTTTTCAAAGGACCAAGCAATTAACATAAAGTGTCTGAAGCTAGCCCAGGGGATCTTAGAGAGGTTGCAGATGGTGTCCCACAGGAGGGCTGAAAAGAAGATCTTAATGGGAAGGTCCAGCGAAG
This sequence comes from Muscardinus avellanarius, assembly GCF_963383645.1. Lineage (NCBI taxonomy): Eukaryota > Metazoa > Chordata > Mammalia > Rodentia > Gliridae > Muscardinus > Muscardinus avellanarius. The sequence goes on from NC_137788.1 coordinate 95,989,603, forward strand.
CTGTCCAGGAAGAGAGGACAGCACTCAAAGGCAGTGGCCAAGAGAGTTCTGCTCCAGCATTTCCTTTGGCCAGAGGAGGAGAAAAAGAAGGACAGAAGACAGGAGACTACAGCAAGACCATTGGAAGGGCTTGTAAGTGGTTCATCTTGGGCTTTCATTCTATAGAAACTGAAGTGCCAATGAAGGATTTAATCACAAGAATGACTTCTACCCAATTACTATCATATTCTAACTGAATTAACCAGCCATACTGTATGCCTTTTCTATGCCTGTCAAAATGTCCAAACTGTTATTTTCTTTATTGTCCTAACTGAGCTGGTTTCCAAATTCTGACAGATTTGACTTTGAAATGTTTTTGCTTGTCCAAAAGATATGGAAATTTTTTTATTTCTGATATGAATCTCTAGCTTGTATTTTCCTTCTTCAACTACCTGCCTGAGATCTTTTCCTCTGCTAAATTAGACAGGTAATTCTGCCTCAAAAAATAATAACTGTGTGCTATTTAAAAAGGGATTATATGCTATTTATATAATATCAACTACTTCCCATTATAATTTTTTGTACTGGATAAGCCAGTTTATAAACAATTGTGGGTCATAATGGATAGCATAATTGATTAATACATGATTGATAACTTAAAAAGCATAAAATATCTTAGGAATTCATTGTGATGATACCACTGAAACACATCAGCTTTCCATTACTGTGAAAAAATACATGAGAAAATCAACTTAAAAGGAGGAAAGGTTTGTTTTGCCTCGTGATTTTAGAGGTTTAAGTCCATAATTGTCTGGCCCTGTCACTTTGGGCCTGTAAAAAGGTAGAACAATATGGTCGGAACCATATGGTGGAGTAAAACTGATCCCCATATGGTGAACAGGGAGTGAAGAAAAAGAGAAAGGGGCTCAGATCCCAAAGTCCCACCTAGCCACATCCCAAAGACCTAAGTTTCTCCTAATAGACATTTCTGTCTATGGGGTGAATTTTATGAAATTAAATGTTTCTACTGGGATTATATATTCTTTAGTTTATGTTTTTCCCAGAGTTGTTAGGCCCCACTCTTAATGATTCCACTAGCTTCTAGCAGTACTATTGGCTTAGACCAAGCATTCAACACATGACCTTTGGGGCATATTTAAGATCCATGTCATAAGACCCCTTTTTGTTGATTTTTCCCTACATTGCAGAACAACAAGGTCTAGAGAAGTATTATGTGTCCATCTGATGTATGCCCATATACTATGTAGATGTTTTGGATATCTATTTAGTGTGAATAGGGAAATAAAGAATGACTTCCATCATTTCACTCAATTTCTCAAGAAGTTCTTTGGAAATAAAGAATTTATTTTCTTTATATTTTAAGACAATTAAAGGATCAAAAGCTGTCAATATAATCATTTGAACAACTTAACAAATAAATTGAATTGCCACAGCTGGGCGTGGTGGCGCACGCTTGTAATCCCCGTGCTTGGGAGGCAGAGACAGGAGGATCGCACAGGTTCGAAGCCAGCCGTGCACGCTGGCTTAGGAGACCCTGTTTCCGAATTAAAAATATATATATAAAATAGGTCTGGGAATGTAGCCCGAAGGTAGAAGGGCTTCCAGGAACCCCAGTACCACCAAAAAAAAAAAATTGAATTGCCACATAGCTGTTCTAGTCACTTGATTTGGAATTGATGGTTTATACATCCAAAAATACCAAGTTGACTCTGCACAGCTAATCTGATCCCTGCGTGTGAAGTGGTCTAAGGAGAGCACCATATAGGGAGGATTAGAGCTGCCTTCCTGGCTGAGAAAATAATTCTAATATGTTAGCTGTGGTAACATATGTTCTAATATGTTCTAATTCTAATATGTTCAATATGTTCTAATATGTTTAGTATGTTCTAATATGTTTAATTCTAATATGTTAGCTGTGGTAGGGCCAGTAGGGAGGCAGATGTCCCGCAGAAGCAAAGGAGAGAGCAAAATTGTAGATACAGCTGACTGGAATTTTCCATAACCAAGATAACTCATTATACATATGACCTCAGCAATGAGAAAGTGTCTTACATTTCCATTCTAATAGCCTAACACCCTTTTCAGTCTTTCTGTCTGTTTTAGTAGCTTCAGGCCTAGATTGACCCAATGATTCCTCTTTCCTTAAAAATATTTTTTTATTTAGGACATCATCAGTGATCACAGGACTTCATTTCCCATTTTCACATTCTGGACAAATGGGATTAAAACATTGGAAGATGTTCTCACATTACCTCCTAACCCTACCATGGCATTGGTGATCTTCACCTACCTAAATAAGATCATCTACACTTCTGTTTATGGGATGAATTTTATGAAATTAAATATTTTTACTGGGATTATATATTCTTTGAGTTTATTTTTTTCTCAGTTATTTCTTTGTTTTTCCTGTGATACTGGGGATTGAACCCATGGCCATTCTACCTCAGAGCTAAACTCCCAGCCTTCTTTATTTTTTTGTTTGAAAACAGGGTCTCACTAGGTTTTTGAAAATTTTGTTATGTTTCTGAGGCTATCTTCAAATCTATGATCCTCCTGTCTCAGCCTCCCAAGTACTAGAATTACAGGTGTGTGATACCACACCTGACTAAGGTTATTATTAATTAGTATTTTAGTGATTCTAAGAAGTTATTGTTTGATGGTAATAGAATTTGAAGGAGAAAAATTCACATGAGGTTGCTGAAAAAAATGTCATTACATTAAAATATTTAAAATAATTAAATTAAAATTTGTTATTTTTCTCAGATAAAATGTCTAAAAAAAAGAAGGACAACAAAACAACATCAGAATGGATTCTGTATAATGTGTTTTGTTGATAAAAGAAAAAATGGAGTATCAATTTAGATCTTTTTTTAGGGCATCCATAAACAGATGTAGTTTATAAAAACAACATCCTCTCAGATGGCAAGTTTAGTGTGTTAAGCACTCTTCTAAATAATTTTCTCACAAAACACCTATTTAAGGAGCTACTATTATTTATATTCTTGTTTTCTAAATAAAGAAACTGAGGCAAAGAAGAAAAATAACGCACTTGTGTTCATAAGCATGCGAGTGGCAGAACAGAAATTGAACTCAAGGACCCATCTCCACAATGTACAAAAGGTCACTTCCCAGAATGCCTTTTGGCTGGAGAGAGTTCAGACTGTTGAGTGAGCACACTTAGCAAGCCCGGTCTCAGAAGCAGCACCGTGTAGTCAGATAGTATGACTGACTTCACTTGTGGAGAATAAAGCCATATTGTTGTTTTTGTTACTGCTATTACTTATTTGTTTTAATCCTTGAAGTAAGGAAAAAATAGGATTATTGAGAATAAAAATCTGTTTCATCTAAGAAAGTCCAAAGGGAAACTAGAAAACAAGTGGAGGTAAATCTGAAAAAAAGTCCTAATAATTGATCTGCTCTCAAATGGAGGTGACTAAAATTCAGTTGATATTTGAAGGAGACTAAAATTCAACTGATATTTGAAGGAGAAAAATTCACATGATGTTGCTGAAAAAATTTCATTACATTAAAATATTTAAAATAATTAAATTAAAATTTGTTATTTTTCTCAGATATTTTCCTTTCTTAGGAAAGAAAAAAAATGTGAAATACTGATCTAAAATATGCACTATTCAAATGGCTAGGTTAAATTCAGGAAACCATTAAAACTGTAAGCATCAGTTCCTTAGGCTGCCAATAATTTTTACACTAGTCTTTTTTATATATATTGAATACTTCATGAATTTGTGTGTCATCCCATGTTCATCTTCTCTGGATTGTTCCAATTTTAGTATACATGCTGCCAGCAAGCACTGTACTTGTCTGATTGTCTCAATTGCCTGCCTTCTTTCCTCCCTCATCCTGTCTTCTCTCCCTTTCTCCTCTCCTTCCCTCACTCTCTGCTTTTTTCTTTACCTTCTTTTCTTTCTCTTTTTTCTTGTTTTTTTTTTAAATTGTCATGTTTGTCTGTTACCTTTTTATTCATCCAAAGCTACAAAGCAATCAGTAATTTAAAAACCTCTAGTCGTTTCCATTCGCTTTACTGGCCCTGACACACTAGGTCAAGATGTCAAATATGTTCATTGAGAAAAGTTCAGTGCTATAAATAACAGGAGTAAATTGAGGAGGTTCCTTGAAATGATCATCAGCAAGAAGTATATTGTGTAAGGAATAAAATATAAGAGAACTTTCATTTAGTAGCCCATATAATAATCATCAAAATTAGACAGAAAATAGTTTTAAAAGCTGAGTATTGCTGCACATATCTATAATCCCAGTACTGGGGAGGCTGAGACAGAATTATTGCAAATTCGAGGCCAGCCTCAGCAACTTGGTAACTCCCTCAGCAACTTAGTGAGATCCTGGACCAAATTCTGTGTGCATTTATTTATACCACCATCACTATGAACTACATTGTGATGTGAGTCTACATTGCACCAATAAACATATAAAAATAAAAATAGACATTAAAAATCCAAAAACATAAAAAATAAAATCAGATTGAGGGTGTAGCTAGTTGGTAGAATTCACCTGGGTTCAATCCCAAGTACCAAAAATAAATAAATAAATAAAATAGAGAAGAGAAAAGAATGAAGGAAGAAGAAAAGAAATAAAAGAAAAATACATTTAAAGTCATTTAGTTTACCTCTAACTTATTTTGGATAGTTTTCAAAGATATAAAACTTATTAGAACACATTTCTAAGTAGTTTCCCTCAAGCTCTATTCTTTGCTTTTCCTTCCTAAAATATTATTCTGCTAGTAATGAATAATTTACACTTAGTGCTTCTATTTTTCTCTCATTATATGTTCCTCCCCCACAAGATAAAAACTTGAAGTCTCGCTATTTGCTTCATTCAAATGCCAGGTGACTTCTCTCTAGTATGATATGTGTTTGCCATCGATGCTACAGATCTTCTGCAGGCCTAATTTTAAAAACAGGTTCCTATTTTTCTTCTTTAAATGAGCTTGAAAATCTTCATAGTTTTCTTTGTATCTCCAGTCAGAATTACACTTCAGCATTGTTATTTTAATTATAATCCTGTTGACTCAAACTCAGAATAATGGCAATTCGCTATTGAGGTCAGAAACTTGCCATAAATACTGAGCTAGGTGAGAGGACACCACAGAACTATGACTGTGTGAGCATCTCATTCTCTCCTTTTGAATGCAAATTATAGGTTATCTACAAAAGGACTCTGGGTATACAAGAAGACACACGCTGAAAATTAAAATGTTGCCCATGCATCCAGGATAGTAAACAATGATTGAAAAGTGAAAATACTCATTTGGTCCTCTCACAATAGTCCTTTTATGTGATAACATCATACAAAAATCAATGAGCTCTTTGGTCTTCCCAGCTTTGCAGACACCCCACTTGAATTGGCCCTGACAAGTGATTTCTGCCAATACAGATGATGAAGAGGCTTTGTGCGATAGAGAGAAGATGACCCTCTTCTGGCTCACTGTGGGGATGGGCGGGTCCTTTTCACTAGGATATTTCTCAGCAGAGAGGAATCTACCCTGCCTCCGACAAGAGTGTAGTAGCATCAACAGCCTTCATAGCATGAAGTTCAGTTGTGGCATCAGTAATGAGACAGAAGTAAGTACAGCTAGAGTCATGTGCTCCATAAGGTACAGGACCAGGGTCTTCTGTAGCAGTCCTGCCATCATGACAAATCATTTGCTACCAGAACACATTACTACTGAGAATGCCAAGGCACACTATCCCTATTTTGACATCCTCCTATCAATAGGCTCTGGACCAACACCATCACCATCATTGTCAGGCACGCTAGTTATATGATTCTGATGTTTCAAGATCCCAAGAGCCGGGCGTGGTGGCGCACGCTTGTAATCCCTGCTCTTGGGAGGCCGAGACAGGAGGATCGCGCAGGTTCGAAGCCAGTCGCGCTGACTTAAGAGACCCTGTTTCCAAATTTTTTAAAAGTATAAAAATAGGTCTGGGAGTGTAGCCCGGAGGTAGAAGGGTTTCCAGGAACCCCAGTATCACCAAAAAAAAAAAGAAAAAAGATCCAAAAGATCCCAAGAAATCTAGCAGGTGAGCCTCCCCCATCCACACCATCCACACCACACCATGCACATGCTCACGTGCCTCTGCTTTCTTCTCTTTGCACTTCTACTTCTCTTGCTGACTAGTGCACTAGACAGAAACCACTAGCTCAAAGCTGACCTTTCACATAGCGGAAGGGGTCCCACTAGAACTACTCACCAAGTTGAATTCATAAATGAGGGTAAAGTAAGAGAAAGAGATAACCCTTGGTAAACTACAACATTAGCCAGGTGAGCACATCAGAAGAGCTGTGCAGTTACAATGGACCATGATTTTTAAGTTATTCATCTTTTAATTCATTGACCCAACAAATATTTACCAAACTCCTACCACATGCCAGGCACTTATTCTAAGTACTAGAAATATGAAAATGAATAAGGAAGATAGTCCCTACTCTCATGGAATGGAGAGTGCCCTAAAATATAAAACATTAGACAAATATAAAACTGTTTATATAATCACAAGTGTTGGAAACATGCTATGTAGGCATCTAAGAATTTTTGAAATGCCATACAATTTTCAGTAGTCCACTTGATAATAATAAGTGGATTTGTTAACATCAAGTAGAAAATTCTGGAAGCTAAAGTTTTCCTCTGTTTACGTGTTTGACTGGATTAAAAAAGCACTCCAGAAAAATTCAAATAAATACTGTAATTTATATATTAGACCAAAGTCTGTTGTTGATTTTAGATGACAAATTTGTTACTTGGAAAGATGACTGGATTATGTCATGTACAGTTTCATCATTCAAGTATGTAAAATAAGCATAGATTTGTATGAGGATTTCTGCCTCGCACTGTAAACTAGAGACAAAATGCATCCTGGACATTTTCTCTTATAATAGAAAAATAAAATACACAGTGAAATTGTCAAAGCAAGCATATGAGCCAAGGTCTGTGGAAGTTAATATACCCAAGTACTATTTATATATTTTGAAGCTAAAAATTACAATTTATTGGTTTATAGTGACTTTTTTCTGATTTATACATTTACATTACAAATTTTATAAAGGTATTTTAAAAGCATTTGTGCCTGTGATACCATAATTAGTAAGTTACATAAAGCTTGTATATTTCAAGAAAGCAGATTGTTAGCCGGGCACATTGGTGCATGCTTGTAATCCCAGCATTTGGGAGGCTGAGACAAGAGGATCACGGTTCGCGGCCCACATCAGATACTACTTAGTGAGGCCCTTTGCAGCTCAGTGAGACCCTGTTTCAAAATAAAGAATAAAAATAGGATTGGGGGTGTAGCTCGGTGGTAGAATGCCCTGGGTTCCATCCCCAGTACTGGAAAAAAAAAATGCAGATTGTTTGGAGAATGGGCAGACTGGTTAGGGAAGCCAGAATGGAGCATTTGCATGAGAGGAAGATGAGGACGTCTGCTCAGAGGAGAAGGCAAAGGGAAAGGTGTTTTATCATAAAAGATCAAGATATGTCTAGGGGAACAAGTTGTAGGCCAGTTGGCTAAAATAGAGATTTACTTTCTTGCTAAGAAAAGATTATAAAAGTAGGCTGGAGTCTAACTGTGATAGACTTAATGTCCAATTAGGAAATTTAGACTTCATCTGATAATTTATGCCATTGGAAGTTTGAGGGCAAGAGAATGCTCAGATCAAAGAAGAAAACTCAATCTAGATGTAACCCACATGGTGTTAATACTACATAGTCAGTTTTAATGAGTGAGATAGTTGTTGAGAATTGAAAAATAAATACATGAATTAGAATATATTTAAAGTCACTTAGGTTGACTTGAGGTAATGGTATTAATGTTTCCTGAAAGGATATTTGCCTTATGTTTTTCCTTTTTAAGATAAAACAAATGACAATCCCTCCCTTCACCTCCCCCAAAGCACAGGGAAGGTCAACAAAAGGTTGTAATCTACTGGTAGTGGACAAGGTTAAAACACTTTTTCTCTGATGCACCACCTTATCTATGACTAAATGTTTGTAATTTGAGGAAACACTGTAGTGATGACTGAATTGAGAACTCACTCCACTAGGGAATCTGATGGCCAAGGGATGAAATCATGATGTAGCACAAAGATTGCAAAATTGGCCTTTTACTCTTAAATAAAAACAAGCCATGGAATCTATATTGTCTTTCTTATGAAAAAGAATGGGGATGTCTATAGTACCAAGGCTTTGAAACATGGCAGATTTTAATACATGACTCCAGTCATGTGACTGTATCATCACAGTTCTTTGGAGAAAGTTTGAATGGGTGTGAGAATAAATGGTTTTAGGGGAAAAGCTAATAATGATTGTATGTTTCTCTCTTTCCTTCTTTCCCACCCTCTCTCTTCTTCCTTCCTTCCTTTCTTCTTTCCTTTTTAAACAATTTTTCTAAAGATTTTAAGATAGGCAGGCTCACCGCTCTGAGTCCTGTGCTAATTTCTGAGATACATTTTATACTCTGCATTTAGGCATTAATCAGGAAGTTGGTCTTTTAGAAGTGTGAATCATGAATAGTGAATATGAAACATTTTAAGAATGTAGTAGGGAAGATATTAGCACTTTGGGGACTGCTGCTTAGTGGAGTGAAAGAGCTAATGAATACTCTAAGTTATCTAGCTCTTTTCATCTATGATAATTAGCCCTAACAAGGCAAGTTTAAAAAATTCTGTACTGTATAAGTTCCCACTTAGCATTTCTTGTCTCCTTACATGCCTTATAACCTGAGGCAATCCCAGATATCCCCTGTGGGAAAGATGTATTTGAAAGTCATGCTTGTGGCACTTGCCTTTATTAATTTTATGAAAAACAATTCATTTTAACGTTCATTTTTATGTTTCAGTGTTCAAGAGTTTGTGGTATGGGCTTAAGTTTTTTTGGAATTTTGTTTTGAAAAAATAAAAATAAAAATACAATAAATCATGACCCAAACACATTTTGATTAAATATTTTGTAATTCTAGGTCTTTTTTAAGAGCATATTCTACAGTATTATACAGTTTCTCTAAGGGATCTTCTTATCATGATTTGTTGAAACATTCCGAGGAATTAGAGATACTAAGCTACCGTATATTTGGTAGATGTCAGTAGATGACAGGAGATTAATCTCCAGTCCCAGCGCTTTCTTAGAATTTGATTAAACAGATCCATGTTACCATCTTTCCTTTTTTCTTGTAGAATACACATGCACGCGCGTGCACACATATATACACACACACACAACTTTCTGGTTTTGGGAATTCTTCTCCACGTCTTCTACCAACACCACTATTTTCCACTCTGTTGCACATTTCTGTAGCCAGTTGCTCTTAAGGTGACAGTGAGAGAGACTTCTTATTGATCATTTTACCTCCCACACAATTTATTGGAGGTTGACACACTCCCTGCCATTTTTTTTCTTTGTGAAGGTTGAAGGGTCCGTTCATTATAGAGATGGCTTCATTAAAGAAGCAACTCCAAATTTCTAGTGGATTAAGCCATTTAGCTACCAAGTAAAATCCTTTGCAATCTTATGACAATCGATGTTCTCCAACCTTCCCTATGAAGTGAAAAGACTATATATGGATTTTCTTTTCATTTTTTATAAGTACCTCTTGGACTTTTATATCACCCTGTATTTTCTGAAGAGGTTCCTGGCTATAGCTACTTGTTCTGATTTCTCTATACCTTGGCAGTTTTAAAAATAGAAATCATTTTGCATTTGTTCAAGTGATATCAACATCTTCTGTTTACATTAGTCTAAGGCATCTTTGGGGCACTTACTTTTCATTTCCCTTACATTTGTCCTGGATGTTTGGCCCCACTTGTGATTAGCAAGGGCTGAGGCAGAAGCCAGACAAGTCCAGCCTTCAATTGCTTTGTACATCTGTGACATTTCCTTGAGAATTTCTGCCTCAAGGAAACATAGGAGTGTAGCTTGTCTCTACTGAAATAAAGAATTTAATCAAATATTCAGGCAATATGTTTTCTCTGACTCGGGTGCAGTGAGAAGTTTTTCTATTCGCCTCTTTTACCCGATGTCGAGCACCTTGCTTGCATCTGCACTCACTTTTCTGTCCCCCACACCGTGTCTTGTGTGGTACACACCGACAGTTATTGGTCAAATAAATGAATGTGCAAATGGGTGAGCACCACATGAAGGTCTAACCTCACTTTGGTTGTTGTATCTCATTTTCCAGTGTCCTATTATCCTAACTCAGTATCTTCTCATTGGGAAATGTTTCCTTGAGCTTCCAGAGAATTGCAGAACAGACTGAGTGGATAAGAATTTACAATAAATCAGTGGTGGAGTAAGGAAAGGATGTAGACGTCTCTACCTCTGTACTTTAACACAGTTATAAATTCAGGCTCTATATACGACTTTTCCAGAAGATACAGGATTTTCATTAATTAAATTTAAGTATAATACTCCATTGATTTTATTGATTTCTCAGTGGATTGGAATGGTGAGTGGAGGAAGAAGTGGGAAGAATTGTTTAAAGAGAGTCAACTCATAGTCAACTGACTAAGATTAATAGAATAACCATACACATTGAAAATTCTCCATCCTGAGTTAAGATTTGCAGGGCTTAGGTATTGAGAAAAAGAGTACTTTGAGGTTTCTGCAAAGCAATGAGTTCTTTCTGTTAGCTGATTTGGTTATACTGACCCTTGGCTATTTTGAAATCACTTGTTTATAATTTAATGCTAAATCACATGGCTTTCTGTTAAATTTTTAATATTAGGAGCAAAATTTGTGAGAATAAAAATGTGTGTATATTAACACTTTCAATTATACTCCTTTTGTTGGAAGTACAAAATTATTTTTAAGAAGTATATAATAAGAAAAGAAATCTCAACCATGAAAGCATAACAAAAGTTGGAGCACTTTCTCTGTGATTCTGATTGCTCTGTAACTCAACATTTGGTAATGATCAACATCTTTGAAAAGCATATATTGCATTTATGTATGAATTGAAACCTTTCTACCCCTCTGCTCTCCAGCCTAAACAAAACTAATATCTCCAATTTGTGTACTTAGAATTCTCTACACATTTCTAATTGCACAGTGGCCATATTTGGCAGTAATTTTTAAATTGCTTATCTTTTTTCTTTTACAAGAATGCGAGTCTTGTGTCTCATTTATCTTTTTCCCCAATTAGCTAATACAATTTCCATGTGTGTTAGTTGAAATGGGGACCACTGAGAAGTACCGCTTTAGTAGCAATATGGGAGGTTAAAGTAGAATATTGGGGAAAGTGTGTTAGGTATTCTTTTTTTTTTTTCCCAAGTCAAGACCAATTCTTACAAATTAGTGACTTTGACTAAGTCATCTACCACTCTCAACTTGAGTTTCCTATACATAACATGAACTGAATAGTCACAAAGACGAATCAAAATAGAGATGATGTGTAGAATGCCTTTGGATCTTTGAAATGTTATTTCTTTAATGTTATTACATTAGCATTTTGACCCATGGGAATGCTCTTTGTGTCTCTTTACCCTCTCTGAACATGTCTAGTGAAAACTGTTGGTTTATCTAAAGTTCCAAATTATGGGTCTCATAAATGATTTCTTAAACTTCATGTTATCATTATTTGACTTCCTTCATGTTTAAAGCATTAAAAGATTGCACCATTAGTAGCTATATTCGCATTGTAGTAACAAAACATTATGGTACAAGTTGCCAAAAATATGTGGAATCAAAGTTCAGAAACTGTTCCTCAGCTACTTTTCTTAGCTCAGTTGAATGCTGGGAGACATGGTAAAATGTCTACACTGAGTCTCCAAACTTTTCCATCAAAAAAAAAAAAGAAAGATACAATAAGACCTGCCCATAGAGTCATTCTAGATATTGATAAGATAATACATTTTTGTTGTATAAAGATTTTTATTGTTTTAAGCACTGTTGCTAATAACATTCTTATGACGTATTTCTTTGTGTACATGTATATAGATAACACATATAGTTTGAAGTCAAATAGTAGGGTTACAGATCTATCTTTACAGATTGGTTGTACCAGTTTCTACTCTCGGCTGTAGATCAGTTCTTATTTATTCATATACTTCTCAGACTTTAAAATTTTACTCATCTATGTAATATATCTGTTTGCCGTTTTAATTTCCCTAATTACAGATGAGGCTGAACATCTTTCTTTATGTTTATTAATCTTTCATATTCCTCTTCTAGAAAACTTATTCATGTCTGTGGGACATTTTTTTCTTTTTTCTTTTTTCTTTTTCTTTTCCTTTTTTTTTTTTTTTTTTTTTTTTTTGACAGTACTGAAGATGGAACCCAGGGGCATGCTACCTCTGAGCTACATCACCAGCCCTATTTTTTATTCTTTATTTTATTTTGAAGCAGGCTCTTACTGAGTTGCAAAGCCTTACTAAGTAACTGAAGCTGTCTTCTAACTATGATCCTCCTGTCTCAGACTACCAAATGCTGGGATTGCATGCATGTGCCACCACGCCTGGCCCAGGACATTTTTTCTTTTCTTTTATGTATTTTTTTTATTAATTTATTTATTTTCGTGGTACTGGGGTTCCTGGAAACCCTCTTACCTCTGCGCTACACTCCCAGACCTATTTTTATACTTTTTTATTTGGAAACAGGCTCTCTTAAGCCAGAGCGGCCAACTTCGAACCTGCACCATCCTCCTGTCTCTGCCTCCCAAGCACGGGAATCAAAAGCGTGCGCCACCACGCCTGGCTCCGGGACATTTTTTTCTGTTAAGTTCTTTTATCTTTTTTTATATAGGTACATTGTAGTCATAAATCTTAATTGAATACAAGATGGTAGAAGCATGCATATATCACTCATTTAGGCTTTCCCCAATTCCCACTCCATTTTCTCCCACCTCCCTCCTTCTCAGGTTTGGCTTAGTAATTGACTTTGATATGTTTGTAAATGTACATCATACAAATTAGGGAATTTACCTCTGCTCCCCTCCCATGGCCCCCAGTTAGGCCTCCTTATTTGATCATCTATGGTTTTTTCTCCTTTGTCTAGAATTCCTCCTGTGACCCATTTTGTCAACTTAGCTTCCTTCCACATATTAGGGAGAGCATCTGATTTCTTACTTTTAGTGACTGACTAATCTCACTCAACATACTGTTCTCCAGTTCCATCCATTTCCCTGTAAATTATGTAATTTTGTTTTTCCTTAAGGCCGAGTAAAATTTCATTGTGTACATGTCCCATAGTTTTGTAATCCATTCATCTGTTGATGGACGTCTTGACTGGTTCCATAGTTTGGCAATGGTAAATGGTGTAGCTATGAACATGAATACACATACATTAGTTTGATAGTCTGGTTTCCATTTTGGGGGGGTAAATACCCAGAAATGGTATTGCTGGATCATACGGTTAGTTCATTCCCATTCTTCTGAGGATCCTCCATAACACTTCAACACATAGGTACAGGTAAAACCCTTCTCAACAAGACCCCAAAGGCACAAGAAACTAACAGGTGGATCAATATGTGATAGGGCATTAAACGGAAGAGCTTCTATACAGCAAAGGAAACTATCAAGAACCTCAACAGCCAACAGAACAAAGAAAATTTTTGCCAACTATTCCTCTGATACAGGACTAATATCTAGACTATACAGAGAACTCAAGAAACTCAGCACTAAGAAAAACTAATAACCTAATCAAAAATGTGCAAGAGAGCTAGGCATGGTGGTGCATGCTTGTAACCCCAGCAATCGGGAGGCTGAGACCTAAGGATCACGGTTCGCGGGCAGCCTCAGCTACTTAGTGAGGCCCTCTGCAACTTAGTGAGACCATGTTTAAAGATAAAGAATACAAAATAGGGCAAAGGGGTTGAATGCCAATGGGTTCCATCCCGAGACCCACAAAAAAAAATGGGTAAGTGAACTAAATAGACACTTCACAAAAGAAATTCAAATGGCCAGCAAATGTATTAAAAAAAATATTCAACAACTAGCAATAAGAGATACAAATCAAAATTACCCTGAGATTTCAACTAACTCCAATTAGAATGGCAATCATACAAAACACAAACAACAAATGCTGGTGAGGATATGGAGAAGTGGGAATTCTAATACAATGTTGGTGGAATTGCAAATTAATGCAACCATTTTGGAAAGAAAATGCATTTTTAACACCACATACACAATGCCTGAGTGCCAGAAGACTTTCAATGAATAATAGAAATTTTGATCATTACTCAAGGAACAGACCAATGTGGTCTAAAAGAGTACTGGGGACTTCACAGGGAGTGAGACCTGTTAGATTTGAATGTAGACATGAAATTTGCAGAGCGGTCAATCATGAATAGAGGCTCAGTGCACGCATCATCGACATAAAAAGTCAGCTCGCTCAAAGGAGAAACCAAGATGTCTACAATAATCTGTTCCTTACTCTCATATTCCTCCCTGATATTCGATTCACTGCCAAGGTCTATCCATTCTGACCTCCAAATGTCTTTCAAACCTACACAGCCCTCTCAACTCTTACTGCACCTCTCCATTCCCAGTTCCTCTCTATAGCCATGATTCCTCCAGCTGTTCTCAGTCCCCAGCAGGTCCTCCACTTCCTTGCCTAGAGGCGTTTGGACACTCTGCTTGCTCAATATGGATCACTTAGCCCTTCCCAATCTGTGCACACACCAGCACATGTGCACTAACTCTAGACTCCTTTCTACAATAAGCCCTCTGCATAACATTGCCCTGTTTATTTCTCTTGCTCCTCCACTAGGTGGACCTGGTGAATGCCAGTGAACCAGGGGTTAAGCACCAAAGTATTTGCTAACCATCAAATAAGAGCCCAATTTCTACCAATTCCCAGCACATACCTAGCAGTCTTCCTGCACCCAGATCCCCAACTTAGCCCCTCTTTTTCTTTACTATTGATGAATAATCCTCTGTTCCAAAAACAGTCTATTCTTCAGGTACTGAATACCATCACCTCTCACCAAAGGACATTGCTGCACTGACCGCCACACGTGTTTTTTTTTTTGTTTGTTTTGTTTTGTTTTGTTTGTATCAGCATTTTTTTATCTCAAACATGTCATTTATGAACATTTGCAAACATATTTCATCTATATCCCATATATTCATGATAAAAAAGAAGTGCAAAAATGCCCTTGACATCATAGCCTCCACAGCCACCACCCTGTTTCTGTTTATAACAAAATTACTTGAAAGAGTGGTCTATACTGCCTTTCTCTACCTCCTTTATTCCCCTTCCTTCTCTAAGCACTTTAACTATGCTTTTGTCCCCACATTATGGCAAATTAATTCCGGTCAGAAATCACCACTGCTCTCCAAATTACCAAATCCAATATTTTTAGTATGTAAGGCAGACCACTCCACTCCTCTGTTAAAATACTTTCCAGTAACTGAGCATTACTAATAAATAAACCCAAGTACATTTTTTATTTTTATGTGGATTATATTGAAAACGGCATATATTCACACAGTGCTTGGTGTCTCTCCCCGCTTCCCTTTCTCCCCTTCCCAACAGTGAGTGTCCAGGTTGACCATGCTACATCCGTACTTTTACATATATTCGAATGTAGCTCCTCCACTAATCAACCTCAGCCTTCTTCCTCTCCTACCCTTTTTTTCTAGCTTTGCTGAGGTTTCCCCTTCATTATCTGGAGTCCCTTTGGTATCTCCAATGCCAAATATACCTAATTTGCCTAATACCAAAAATGCCTAATTTGGGTATATTAGAGAAAACATAGGTCCCTTCTCTTTCTGAGCTTGGCTGATCTCATTTAACACAATGTTCTCCAGGTCTTTCATCTTCTTGCGAATGACACGATTTTGTTCTTCTTCATTACTGAGTAAAATTCCATTGTGTGTATTTCTCATAATTTTTCAATCTATTCATCTGTTGATGGAGACCTAGGTTGGTTCCATATTTTCATAAACCCAAATCCTTTTTAGAAGTTCTTCTGACCCTGGTGTTATCTCCTGCTAGTCTCTTCCTTGCTTCATTTGCAAGCCCCATAGGCCTCTTATAGCTTCTGTTATACACCCTAGCACATCTCCACCTTAAAGTCTTTGTACTTGGCGTTCTTCGTCTAGATTGTTTTATTCTCAGATCTAGATAGGTTGCTCTCATTTTCCTCAATTCTCTAGTCATTTATCACCTGTTCAGTAAAACTGCCTTATTACCTAAGGAAAACAGTATCCTCTTCTCCACCCTCCAAGTTTCCAATTCTGCTTGCCCTGCTTGATTTCTTCCTCCTGCAACACTAGCTACTTCCTGATGGAGTAAATGTTTATTCACTTCTTTATTGGTTATCCATGCCCATATGAAGGCAGCTCCATAATAACTTTATAGGCCTATATCCATTTCTTTATACTCAAGACCTAGAAGAATATCTTGTAAATAAAACTTTTTGACTAAATAAATGAGTAGGGCTGGTACGGTGGCACACACCTATAATCCCTGCACTTGGGAGGCTGAGACAGGAGGATCTCAGGTTTGAGGCCAGTGCATGATAATAAGACCCTGTTTCTAAATGTAAAACTAAAAGAAAACAGGGCTGGGGGTAGAGCTCAGAGGTAGAATGCCCCTGGGTTCAATACCCAATACCATAAATAAATAAGCCTCTCAATATACCAGGGAAAACTAGGATATCAGTCATTCTTATAGCTCTGCAAGTCAAATATACTGGTTTGGAGCAAGGTTGAGATTGAAAATTTGGCATGTTACATTTTGTAACTTTAGAATACTTAGCAGTTTCCCTCTTGGACTTCTTTTTTCTTTTCATGTTCAAAGATCTGCCTTAAGTATCATCAACTTAACTGAGCACAGAGAGCTCAGCAGCTTTCAGGCAGCTCGGTGTGAATGGCCTCACAATGGTGAGCTGAACAGTTGTTTTGCTTTTAGGATAACTGGCTCGGGAATTTCTGTTTGTGTTCCAAATGCCATTGAAAAGCCACTGAATATTACATAAAGTATGCCAATATGAAAAATATCGTCAAATGCCATTTTATTTCAAGCTGGGCTCCTAAACAGCAAACTGCTCCAAATTTGGTGAAAACCATATCCAAGTCACCTTAAATAGAAAGACAGACATAAAACAGTGAGTAACTTTTTAAGGCAGAAACAAACTTAATGTGTTCAGCTATTAGAGCAGTATATTATTGTATTGTTTTCTGGATATTTTCGGAGCTGTCACTTGTAGTGAGTTTTTCCTATTATAATCACAATTATTTTATCATTTCTAGACATAGTTTTGAAAGATATGTAAACCGCATGGTAGATTACCATGGTTAGTTTACTTCCTCATTTCCTGCTGCAATTTCAAAGCTCAGCCTTTGGGAAATGGGGATAATAAGGTTGTTATAGTGATAGAAATAAGCAAGTCATTTTGCGCATCCAAAATACATTTCTAGTATTTCTGTTGTTATTAGTAAACCCTATTACACTCTAATTAGATTTTTTCACTAATAATCCATAATTTGGAGCTGGATTTGTCTCTAAGACATACACATTTTGTTTACTGTCCAAGGAAAACCTGTTATCTGAATATATAAATGTACCTTCCAGAAGTACAGTATCTTTCTCCTTATCAAAATCTGACATGTTTCTTTAGACTACAAAGTAAGATTTTCAGTGATAATGCATGATCTAGAAAGAAGAAAGTGTTTTTGTGACATGGTATGTTAATATATATGATATTATATAAATTTTAAGAAAGGACATTTATGTTGTTCAAACACTTTATTCATAACAATATGGAACCTATACACTAATTCCAGTGTATGAAAGGAATTCATTTCAATCAAGTTCACGTTCAGTATTGAAAAACTTACTAAGCAATAGAGAGTGTTCCACATGTACAGCCCAAAGCAGCTGAAAGGCAGATTGCTTACCATAAAAAACAGGCAACAATATTTAGTCATAAATCTAAAACTAAGAAAATTAAGTTATAGCCAGGTGTGGTGGTGTGTGCTTGTAATCCCAATACTTGGGAGGCTGAGACAGGAGGATTGCAGGCTTGTAGGCAGCCTCAGCAACTTAGTGAAGCCCCATGCAACCTAGTAGACCCTGTTTCCAGATTTTAAAAAATTGGTCTGAGGGTGTTTCTCAGAGGTTGAAGGCCTTGGGTTCAATCCCCAGTACCACAAAAAAATTAAGTTATAATAATGTTGTCTATTAAAATATTGATTCTGAGTTGGAATTTCAGGAGATAAAAATCAATCCAAAATATATTTTAATTTAGGTTGAAACATTATTATCAATTGGAAGTAAGTCCAGCTTAAATTTATACTCTCCAGGAGGCATTTATTACTTTTGTTTATTACCTCTGTGTTTTCCATTTTATTCCAAACCCAGTTTAATAATTAATACCACATACTCAGAAGTTGTATATAAAACAACAAAAACATGTTGGTAACTGCCAGACATCAAAACCTTCAATAAAACTAACCAACAGATGAATCAGAATCCTAAATAACTCAATTGCAATATCAAGCGGATATAGTCAAGTGTAACAAGTTATTTTGGTATGGATTGATATTTAATTAAAAATAGATAAAACAGGTAAATTTACCATGCATAAATATACAACACAAAGAAGGAAGTTGACTGTCCCACGTTTGTCTGAATAAAGATCTCCCCATCTTTAGGCCAAAAAATGATATTAATCTGAGACAAGAATGTGATAAGATTTGGAGTTTTGCAGAATAACACTCCAATCATGTTTGCCTCATGAATATATATTAGTGACTTTAGAATCTAGGGCATTCACTGTCTTTTAAATGTATTGAAACAATGACATTAATGAAAAGAGGGAATTCTGGGGAGTTAAGACCTTGTTCTGTCAAGTTTAGTACCTGTTCTAAAAACAATGATTCAGAGTTTTAAGCTAAAACTGTCCCTTCTAGTTAAAATTCCTTTCTGACCAAATAGTGAGGCAGAGAACTTTTAAAAGTCAAATGGAAATCAGCCTTCATAAAATATTCCTGGTTTTTTTAAGTGGCTCTCTAACAAATATTTATTGAACACCATCTCGAGTCAATACCAGGCCTGTACAAATGACCCTGTTATCCATAATAGTATTCTCGTGCTTTTTGAATAATAATGTACCACTAATAATGCTACTACTAATATTATGAAAGGTACTAAAAGAAACTTGTCTAGGCCTTTTTTCGTATTTCTTTTTCCTTGGAGCAAAGTGTTTCCTTCTGTGAGGTTCTTTTCAGAACACAGAATAATAGGCATTGTTCTTTTTATGAACTAATGATTCTCTGAATTTGCACCATTACTTTTTAGCTCTCTGCAGGGCTGATCCAAGCATCAAAGTCCTTGGTGGTTAAAAAAAAATGAGCATTTTAGAATGAAATCCACTAAGAAAATGATATTCAAATCAGCCCTCCAGGGCATTTTGTTCTAGCGAGTTCCCATGGGTGTGTGGAGCAAGACGATGACAGCGTTCCCTTGGGAGCTTCCCTAGGGAAGGTTATTGGTGTGCTTCAGCTGAGCTATATGGAATAGCTAAAAGCCCCCAGAAGCAGCCATCAACCCCCAGAATGAAAAATTTCTCCATAAACACAGAGCTGGGCTTAATTATGGGTTTAAGGAAAAGTTGGTGAGGGGCCACAATTGAGGTTTGATAATGCTAAGTCGCCCAGAACACACACACACACACACACACACACACACACACACACACACTCTTTAAAAGTCATACATAATATATAAATTTGGCTTCCACTACTGTTGTATTAAGAAAGTAGGCATTATCATGGCATAACCATTAAGTATAAATGCTTAAGCAGTTTAAAACAAAAAAAGTCAGAAGCACTTGAAGGCCCTAGTAAAATTGTCTATAATACAAACCGATCTGAAGCATCATAAATACTTAAATATTGCTTTGCATTCCTTACTATCATTGTTTTCCAAGCAGCTTGCTCTTTGCATCATGATAAAAGCAAAGATCAATAACTTCCAATTTCCTAGTGAAGGAATCAAATGTATCTGTTTTCCCCAATGAAGCCTTTTTGTTTTGGTTTACATTCCCTTCTATATACTTTTAAGAGTACATTTCAATAATAAACTGCGGTGAGATTCAAGGCGATATGAACACACACGGACAATGGGTGTATTTCCCTGCACATCCCACCCTGCTGGCGCCTCCTCCCTCCCCTACATGTTAGTGAGATCGGTACTGAGACATTCACATGTGGACATAACATTCTTTGAGCCGTCATGTATTTTTTTAATAGTATTAGGCATGGGTACTTGAGCTCCGTAGCTGGTGGGTATAAAGGCAAGGAGTCCTAGCAAGGGGAAGCTAAGCGTGGAAGAAAAGAGAAGATTTTCATGGCTATAACTAAATACCTGAGATAACTAACTTATACAAAGAATATGTTTATTTGGGCTCACAGTTTTAGAGGTTCCAGGAGTGACTGGCTCCATTACTTCAGCCTGTGGCGAGGAGACAGCCCATCATGGCGAGATAATATAATGGTGCAAACCCACTCACCTCATGGCCAGGTCACCAAATAGAAAAAGAGGAAGAGAAGAGAGTCTCAGATCCCCTTGGAGGGTGGACCCTCAGTGCTTACAGATCTTCCACTAAGCGACATGTCTTAAAATTTCTACCACCTCCCAATATCAGTAAGCTGGGGACCAAGGTTTCAACGTGGACCTTAGTAGGACATTCCAGATACAAACTATAATGCTTATTAAGGCAAAAGTTCCTCCTTTCTCAGAGATATCAAATTCCCCAAAATCACTGTGATAAGTTCCAACTGTACCTACTGTTCACCACGTCTCACACATCCCGTATATTTGCCCACGGTCCTGTCCTTTCTTCCACTACACTCTCTGATTAGAAACCTTTCTCCTTTCCTTTCCACATGGCGAATGCCTGCTCAAATGTCAAGACTCTGCTAACAGAATCTTCACCATTAGCCTTTCTCTTTTGAAAGAATCACTATGTCTCCACGTGAGTTTCCATAACACTGGGTACAGATATCCATTGGAGTTTATTCAGGGAGTATTGTCTTCTTTATCATTCATTAAAATTGTAGGGATCAAAGACTAGGCCACGTTCAACCTAAACATCCAAGCACCTTATACTGTACCTGAAATATAAAAAGTAATCAATAACTGTTGGCTGAATAAACTACCATCTACAGTGACGTTATTAGTAATGATACCCATGACTTAGTGTTTATTCTCTCACCCTCTCTAGGTCATAGGGATTTTCTTTTGGCCTTATCAAAGAGCTGGGAAAGGCAGTCATTATTAATATGTGACCTTTAATGACATCTTAATTAACTTTTCTAATAAGCTAATAGGACAATATTAGATATGCAAGAAATTTATTAGGGTAAAGGGAAAGCGGGGGGGGGGGGGGAGGTAGGGCAAGGTTTCAGATTAGATATAAGATTAGATATAAAAAGTTTCAGCTGATGCGGTGGTGAAAACCTGTAATCTCAAAACTTGGGAGGCTGAGAAAGGAGGATCTCGGTTTTTGAGACTGGCTTCAGCAACTCTCAACAAACTAGCAAGATTCTGTTTCAAAATAAAAAATAAAAAGTGCTGGGGATGCAGCTCAGAGATAGAGTGCTCCTGTGTTCATTCCCCAGTACCGAAAGAAAGAAAAGAAAGAAAGAAAGAAAGAAAAAAAGAAAGAAAGAAAAAAGAAAAGATTTCAGATGATGGTAAAATTCTAAGAAAGTTTCAACAAAGCCCATGGGGAATCTTTGAGCCTATAGTTCCTATTAGAGTAGCTTTGCATCCATCAGGAACTGATTCGAGCTGGTTATCTTCTTTTTTTTTTTTTCTTTTTTTTTTTTTTTTGAAGTACTGGGGATGGAACCCAGGGGCATTCTACCTCTGAGCTGCAACGCCTGCCCTAGTTTTTATTTTTTTTTATTTTGAAACAGAATCTCACTGAGTTGCAAAGGGCCTCACTAAGTAGCTGAGGCTGTCTGCGAACCACAATCCTCTCAACCTCCCAAATGCTGGTATTACAAATGTGCACCACCACACCTGGCAGAACTGCCTATCTTAGTATCCCCTGCCACACTCATTTATTAGCTGAAAAGCAGCTCTTGCAAATGTGGATTCCCTGGTCAAACTCACAGTTGGGTTTCATAGTCTAGAAGCTGGCCCTTGATAAATTAGTTTAGCCTTGCACTTAGAAATCTGGGTATCCATTATTTCCACAATGGCTCAAAACTCTGAAGGCAGTAAAGATGAACCTCTATCATCTTTACAGAGCAACACTTAAACATACGGCAAGCTGGGCGTAGTGGTGTACGCTTGTAATCACAACATTCGGGAGGCTGAGACAGGAGGATCTTGGTTCTCGGACAGCCTCAGCTACTTAGTAAGGCAACTTAGTGAGACCCTGTTTCAAAATAAAGAATAAAAAATAGGACTGTAGGTGTAGCCCGTAGGTCAAATGCCCCTGGGTTCCATCCCTAGTACTACAAAACAAACAAACAAACAAACAAACAAACAAACAAACTGCAAGCACATGAAATGCACTTTAAATAATGAAATAGTGCATAGGAATCTTCAGTACAGTTGAAATTATTTAGAGGTTTAGGCAAACTTCAATTATTAGCTAATTCTGACATCTTAAAGGAAAATAAAATACTTAACTGGATAAAATTAAAGTACTGCAGGAAATTTTGAGTATAAATAAGTTTCAGAGGAAAATCAAAGGATTTTTTTTTATATATGCAGCTTCTAATGAATAGACATTTGACCAAGGTCATAGTTTTTTGGATCTTAGAGGTTAAATTCAAACGGTTTCTTCAAAAGAATCACATTTAACAAATTGTTGATGACACATATCTTGTGAGAAAAAATATGTAAAAGTTTGTTATATGGAATAGATCATATCTAATTTATAGGAGTTTTAAATGACAAGCCTTTTCTAAATTCCAGACAGCTTTTTAAATTTGCATTCTTATGAATAAACCAGTCTCTCTTAGAAGCAACCTTAAGTCTAATAAATAAATAAAACACAATGGTTATTTCATATAGCATTTTTCATGCCAGAAGGAAATGACTCATGATAATATGCAGTATAACACCCAGGAAGGAGTACTATTAAAAATTACATGGAATGATCTCCATGCTCAAAACCTATTGTGCTTACTATCTCCGACCACATGTTCACTCCTGATCTTTGGAGATTTTCTTATAACATTCTTATAGTTTTACCTTGTTGCAAAAGGCCTTTCCATTTTTTCCTTCGACTCCATGAATCTATTATTTCGTTAGGAGTATTTTGAGCTGGTAAAGTCTACCCTCTTCCAAAAAGTCTTTCTTAAAGAATTTTCCCAATTTTCTCTTAGATGCTACAAAAATGGGATGAAATGCCGTTACTGGGCATTTATGTTTCTTTTGCTCCTATACAAGTACGGTTTATACGCTGTACCAGATATATGCTCACATGTTGCCTTTTATAAAGTTGTTTACTGTCTTGTCCAAGTATTAAATAGAAAAGACAAGCTGGGCATGGTGGCGCACGCTCGTAATCCTCGCACTTGGGAGGTGGAGACAGGAGCATCACACAGGTTCGAAGCCAGCCTCGCTGGCTTAAGAGACCTTATTTCCAAATAAAAAATATAAAATAGGTCTGGGAATGTAGCCCCGAGGTAGAAAGGTTCCATCCCCAGTACTACCAAAAAAAAAAAAAAAAATGAGAATAAGTGCTTATGATATCCCCCCCCCCAACATTAAAGGTCTTTTATTCACTGCCCAGAAACAGTCTTTTAATCCTTTCTGTGTCTTGTTCTTGAATTGGGTTGACCATCATAGCCAATATGTGTTAGCCTTGCTTTCTTCATTAGAAGTTTTAGAAAATGTCTACTGATTCCCCAAGGAAATCGGATCTAACAATAATATAGCGTTGTGTTGACTAATTGCTTGGCTCTTCTCATTCCATTATTTGGTGAGTATTATATTAAGTCTTCTATTGATTATTTTGTAATTTTGAAAAAGGTTGTGTTTTGCCGGGCGTGGTGGTATACACTTATAATCCCAGTACTTGTGAGGCTGAGACACGAGGTTCGCAGGTTCATGGCCAGCCTCAGCTACTTACTGAGACCTTGTTTCAAAATAAGAATAAAAAATATGGCTGGAGGTGTAGCTCTGAGGTAGAATGCTCCTGGGTTCCATTCCCAGTACCCACCACACATACAACAAAAAAAAAAAAGAAAGAAAAGAAAAAGAAGGAAAGAAAGAAAAAAAAAAGTTGTGTTTCTTGATTTCTTGTTCCATAAACTTCCATGAAATTCTCAGTTTCCCCATATGAGAATTTTTATGTTCGTAATATTTCTTCTACTTTTCCTTCTCTTCTATTGATCTCCTTCTCAATTATTTATATTTTGGAAGGACTATCAATATTTACATTTTGTGCTATGACTATAACCAACGCATTTATGCTTAATTGTTAGGTGGATTTTGAAAGTTAAAACTCAAGAAGGCTGAGATTACTACGACTGTTTTGATTCTGATAAGGACAAATTGACTATTAAGATTACATTTTCTTGTCTGTAGCACCAAGGTCACAACCCTTCAGTCATTCGAAGAATATTATCTCTATAACCAAGGTTAAATATATCACTTTAATATGACTTCCAATTTCTTAAACATTAAACCATAGTATCTTTTGCTTTACATCTACTTCATATAAAAGTTCTGTTCTTTTTTTATAGCTTTTTTCTTCCCTTCTTATTTTCTTATTGAATATGGAATGTATGTTTAGCATAGTCTGAAGTTTTTTCTTTTCTCAATTATAAAATATACTTTATATTGCCTTTTGTTTTCCTGTTGACTTTTCTTCTGGATTCACTTTGATGTAAAATTCTTTAACAACTGCCATAACATCTTCACCGGCCAAGGCAGAGTTCATTTATAAACAACCAAAGGGGACTTCTTGTGTACCAGACTAAAGGCCCTGCTTACCTCAGCACAAATGATAAGAGAGCTGAGCCAGCAGCAAAGAGGTCACAATGGGATTCCTCCTTTCTGTTCTTCTGCACTGACTTCACTATTTCCTGGCTCTCCTGACTTCTGCTTTCTTCTTCGTTTTTTCTCAAACACATCTTGAGCTTCCACAGAAGAGAATTTTGGAGAATTCGGTTTTTAAGAGTGAAAAGTCTTTACTTATCTCCCTTCTTGATTGATAATTTGGCTGGAAATGGGATTCTTGGTTGAAAGCAACATTCCTTTAGTATTTTAATAACATTACTCCATTGACTTTTTTATTGGAGCATTAAAATCATACATTGTGATGAAGTTCAGGGTGACAGAGGCATGCATGCACACAGTGCTCGTTGAGCCCTCCCCCAGTGCCTACCCCTCTCTTCTCCCTCCCCACCTTCCCATGTACAACACTGTGATTGTCACTCATAAATTGATGTATGTACATCATGTCCATTTAGGTGTTTTCCTCTTCAAATCTTCTTCTCCATCTTGCCTCCCTCAGTTAAGGTCCCCTCCTTCACTAAGATTTCTTTCTCCTCCTTTATCTGGAGTTTTCCTGTGTCACAATTTTTCCCTAGCTTCCACATATGAGGGAAAACATCCAATCTTTCACTTTTTGTGACTAACTAAACTCCATTGCATAATATTCTTTAGCTCCCTCTATTTCCCTGAAAATGAGATAATTTTGTTCTTCTTGGCTAAGTAGAATTCCACTGTGTGTATATCCTATCATTTTGTAATTTGCCTGTTAATGGAGATCTTGGCTGGTTCCATAGTTTGGCAATTATGAAGTGTGCTGATATAAACATACACGTGAATGCATTACTATGGTAGTGTGGTTTCAATTATTTTGGATTGACACCCAGGAGTGGTATAACTGGGTCCTATGGTAGGTTCATCCCCATTCTTCTGAGGACTGTCCACATTGTTTTCCAAAGTGGTTGAACTAATTTACAATCCCACCAACAATGTATTAGGGTTCCTACTGCTCCACATCCTCACCAGCATTTATTATTTTGTGTGTTTTTAATGATTGTCATTCAAATTGGGGTTAGGTGAAATGTCAGGGTGGTTTTGATTTGCAACTCTGATTGCTAATGATGTTGAATATTTTTGTACATATATTGGCCATTTATATTTCTTTTTTTGTGAAATGCCTATCTAGTTCACTCTCCCATTTTTTAAATTTTCTTGTTTGTTTGGAGGTGAGTTTCCTGAGTTCTTTGTATATTCTAGATATTAGTCCTCTATCAAAGGAGTAGCTGGCAAAGATCTTCATGGTTCTCCTTGGCCATATATAAGTATATTACACTACAACTATCTTCTTTGAGTAAGAAGTCTAATTTGAAGCTCTCTGTTTTGGGGCCGGTATCCCCACTGGCCAACTTCCCTCTAGATTGAATTGATAAAGAACCAAAGATCAGACTGTAGGCTGTAAGCCACAGGATGCCAAAAATTCAGAATTGACCCTTGGGTGCTAACACTCATAATAGAAGATTAAGCTTCCCCTTGATAGTTTATTTATTATTTTGTGTCTTTTATTATCTTATTTTTGAATTTTGATTGAGGACAAATGCTAGGCTGCCAATCACACAGAGTAATGGAAGTGGAGGCCAATCACTTGAGCTGCGGCATTCACTTTTCTCCACCTCAGGACCCACTTCCCACCCTCACTCTCATCTAACCTTCTAGCCCTAAGCCTGCAGACTTTCAGGTTTCCAACAATCTTACTTTCTCAGTACCTCTCGTGGTACACATTCTGGGCTGCGACATTTCTGCATGTGTTCAAAATGTGTTCATCTCTCAGCAATTCATTTTCATTTTTTCCATCGATCTGTTGAAAGCCTGTCCCTTCATTGTTGTATTGTGTTACTCTTTGCATTTCCATACAACTATGTACACATAAAATACACCATTGGCCTGGGGTGGGGGCTCAATGATACAGCACTTGCTTATCCTACATGAGATCTGAATACCCAGCGTCAGGATAAACAAACAAATAAACAAACAAAACAAATAAATAAAATAAAATACCATTACTTTAGGGTCCCCAGTGAAAGTAAGAGATTAATAAAATAAAAAATAAAATAGGACTGGAGACAGAGCTCAGGGCTAGAATGCCCCTAAATTCAATCCCAATGCCACAGAAACAAAACAATAACAATACAATATTTTGGTATATGTTGCATTGTTTGGGGTATTTGGGAAATACTGACTTACCAAAATCTAGTTTTTCGTGCTTAATGCTGCTGGAAAATATAGGTTAGATTCAAGTATTCAGGATAATATGAAATAGAAGGATTTATGACATCACTTCTTTCTAGAGATTATTCTTTATAATTTCAGAATAGGAAAGCCTAACTCCAACCCATGCCACTTTGGTAATTCATTTCTCTTTTCTTAATTCCACCTATGTATTATTCAGTCTTAGTTGCTCCTGTAAATTAATAGCTACAAATATTCATACAATGCTTCTGCATAATCCATAAAATCCAGATAGGAATTACAGAAGGATACGGATGAGAAGCATCCTCTATGGTCCAACATGTTGGGA
Organism: Muscardinus avellanarius; assembly: GCF_963383645.1. Classification (NCBI taxonomy): domain Eukaryota; kingdom Metazoa; phylum Chordata; class Mammalia; order Rodentia; family Gliridae; genus Muscardinus; species Muscardinus avellanarius. The sequence continues at coordinate 96,017,109 of NC_137788.1, forward strand.
CCAGGATTTGCTCTTTCGTGGATGTTTGGATTACATGGTTGTTGATGATGTATCGTAGGCAAAAGGAACAGCCAAATGCAACATTTGCTTTATAAAAATGAGAGGAAATTGGGTTCCACTTAGACTGTCATTTTTATTTATGTTAACCTCCTCCCTTTCAAAGGTTTGTGTTCACACAAGGGCTATTGAGAGCTGTAAGATGCATGAAAGAATGATCAAATACAACAGAAGCGAGTGTTGAATTTTAAGGTAAGAATAAGGCAGTTTTTAATATATTAAAGTAGTGTTTCTGAATACAATCAGCAATTCTAATTGTGGTGCTTGACATTCAATGTTAATCTACCAACTCTCAAGCTTATTAAAAATGGCAGCAGACACATTGGCAACCTAGAAGCAGAGGAGAAATTGTCAAAAACAAGAGATTTATGTTCCAACCATAAAATTGTGGTTATTTTAGAAATTTGACTTTTGCATGGAATCCACAGGTGTGGGATCAATAGCCTGCAAATGATGTTCCCAATTGCAGACATTCCCAGTAGTATATTTCAAAGATCCCAAATATAAAAAGAGCCTTCATTTGTTGTTTTTGCCTTTGTTCTCTTTTTTCATCTGGATATGTGGCTCTCCTCACCCTCACCCCATGGAATTAGCAATAGAATTAACAATAAAGAATAAATGTCAGCCTTTCCTCCTAAAAGAGGGGAAATCATCAAAGAGACCAGGAAGAGGCTGTAAGAGACCAGTAGCCACTTTGTCATTTGTGAAAGTGTTTGTTGCAAATTCCCCTAAGCAGGTGTGTAAGGCTGTGGGAGCTATTTATATTTTAGCTCCCATATCTAAATTCATCTAGAAGCCACCCCTAAATGTTAATTCCTTAATTATCCAGATGCCATGGGAAAATGATGAATCCTCGCTGGTATAGCAGTGGCTAAAGGTGGAAGGGGATCATCTAATTCAGTGTGACAATTTTCTTTCACTACTCACTAACTGATTAGACCTGAGGACCTCATTTGTGCTTCTCACTCACAACCCTACACTTTGCAGCATGTCTAACAAGCAAGTCATCTCACTCCTGCCACCAGTGGTGAGCTCTCCTCCTGATGTCGGATCCTTCTGCTGAGAAAATAGCAACCATCCAAGGAAAAATTAGCAAAGTGAAGCTGACAGCATCGTGTCACAAACACCCATTAATGAACATGATGGAGGATTGCATGGTTTTCACTCATTGTCTTTCTACAATTTGGATCTGGTTTTCTATAGCTTATGAGGGTGCATTGAATGGATATTTGTTGTACATTTACAGAAGCAATTAGGACCCTATAATAAATAGATGAAAATAAGAAGAGAGGAATGAATTATAAAGTCACTTCCTTAGGATCACTATTTCGGTAAAATAAGTAAGTACCTTTGTGCATATGCTGTCATTTGTAAACTGGCAGTGAGTTACTTTGCATAGAAGGTCTTACAAGTAGCTCTCTCTCTCTGCTTCCTGGCTGTCATGAAATGAACATCATTCCGCTGTCACACCCATTTGCCATGATGTTCTGCCTCATCTCAGGACCACAGTAATGGAGCCAGCCAGCCATTGACTACAACCTCTGAATCTATGAGCCAAAATAAATCTTTCTTTCTCTTAAAAAAAAAGGGCTTACAAATAAATGTTAATTCCTGGCTGTTGATCTGATTAAATTGTGATGTCCATAATTTCCTTTATTCTAATCCCGAAATCTTGTAAAGAAATGCATGAATATCATCATTCAAACTTATGAAATATATTACTACATTTTTTCCAAACAAAGATCTGGAGTACTAAAATAACACTAAATATGGATATTATATCACACATAGTACAAGGACATCCCTACCTCTCACTTTGCATGAGTCAACTCACAATGTGTCAAAGACCTGGAAATTAGACTACAGACTTTGAAATTACTAGAGAAGGGCATAAATCTAACACTCCAACATATAAGCCTAGGCAGAAACTTCCTCAATAAAACCTCCAAAGTTCAGGAAATTAAAATAAATAGGATAGCATTAAACTAAAAAGTTTCTGTTCATCACAGGAAACCATTAAGTCTAAAGAGAAAGCCTACAGAATGAGAGATCTTTGCCAGCCACTCCTTTGCCAAAAGATTAATATCTAGACTATACAAAGTATTTAAAAGACTTGACACTAAAAATCTAATTACCTGGTCAAAAAATTGGCAATTGAACTAAATAGACAATTCACAAAGGAAGAAATACAAATGGCGAATAAATATATTTTAAAAATGTTCAACATCACTAGCAATCAGTGAGATGCAAATCAAAACCACACTGAGAGTCCATCTAACCCCAATCAGAATGACAAAGATCAAGAAGTCAAACAGTAATCCCAGCATTTGGAAGGCTGAGACAAAAGGATCCAGGTTTGTGGACAGCCTCAGCTACTTAGTGAGGCCATTTGCAACTCTGTGAGACCCTGTTTCAAAATAAAAAATAAAAAGTAGGGCTGGAGGTACAGCTCAGAGGCAGAATGCACCTGAGTTTCATCCCCAGTACTGAAAAAAAAAATAGAGGTCAAACAGCAATAAATGCTGGCAAGGATATGGGGAAATAGGAACTCTTCTAATTTGGTGGGATTGCAAATTAGTTGGTAAGAAATTAGTGAGGAATTTCCTCCAAAAACTGAGAATGGGAGCCAGGCATGGTGACACATGCTTGTAAACCCAGCATTTGAGAAGCTGACAGGAGGATCATGGTTTGGGAACAGTCTCCGCTACTTAGTAAGGGCCTTTACAACTTAGTGAGATCCTGTTTCAAAGTAAAGAATGAAAAAAGTAGGACTGGTGGTATAGTTCAGAACTGGGTTCCATCCCTGAATGGATTCACCATATGATCCAACTATACCACTCTTCAGTATCTTTCCAAAGGGAGTGAAATCAAAATATTATACCAGTACATGCATATCAATGTTTCTAGTAACACAATTCACATATCCAAATTGTGGAACCTAGTGTCCATCAACAGATGAATGGGTTATAAAAGTATGAGATATACAGGCAATGGAATTCTAATCAACAATAAAAAAGAATAAAAGATTATGCCATTTCCTGGAAAATGGATGGAAATGGAAAACATTATGTTAAGTAAAATTAGCCAATCACAGAAAGGGTTATATAATTTCTCTCATATGTGGAGGCTAGGGAGCAATCAGCATATAAAAGGGACTTTAGACATTGGAGGAGAAACTCCAGTGAAGCAAGGGAGGAGGTCTGCGGGAGGGAAGAGGGGTGCAGAGGAAGAATCATTGAAGGAAACACTTCCATTGACATTAGTACGTATGTGAGAATACCGAAGCCAATCTCAGTACCTTGTATGGAGAAGCAGCCACATGGAGAGGGAACCAATGGGTAACCTTGTCAAGTGCTGTGTGCATGTATGTCACTATCACTATAAACTACATTATACTATGAGACTGTAAGGCTAGGATGCACCAGTAAGAGAACAAAGCTGTTTAAAATCATGTGAAAGTTGTATAGTGACTTACAGTAGTATCTGATTTGGGAGAGACATTTTGAAGACTCCTTTCTCTTGTACATATAGAGTACCTCTTGCTACAAAGGTATTCTATATTAATACTATTTATATGAATAATAGATGTACTCATTTATAAAAGTAAAAATTTTTTAAATCCTATTTATAGCTGGGTGTGGTGGCACACGCTTATAACCCCAGCATTCAGGAAGCTGAGACAGGAGGATCGCAGTTCGTGGCCAGCCTCAGCTACTTAGTGAGGCTCTTTGCAACTCAGTGAGATCCTGTTACAAAATAAAGAATAAAAAAAAAATAGGGCTGGGGATATAGCTTGGAGGTAGACTGCCCCTGTGTTCCATCTCCAGTACCACAAAAAATCATACTTATGATAGTTATGATAAATCATATATACTTATCATGCATATTATACATAAGACTTTAAAGAAAGTATTATATTAAATTATCATCATTTTTCTTGTTTGTCTTGCTTATTTCTTATTTATCATATCTTCTCCTGCAACCAAAAAAGGTGAATAAATAGTATATTAATAAAAGAAAAATTGTGGCCTAAAATATAGCCAATTCATCACTATTTTGTTAATCAGTTGCAACACAGTATAGAATACAAGAGTTGCATTGCCCATATTTTTTGGAACACTGGCACCTCAAAGACATCCCATCCCTGTCAAAAATGTTTAAATTTAAATTTAAATTAATTTAAATTTGGAGGAGTAATGGTAGGTCAAAAGGTTGAAAATGCACACTTACAGTACACATTGACCTTGAATCTAAAGCCAAGGACTTTAACCTTTATTGTCTGGGTAGGAAGATGATGGTTAGAAGCAGAGATACAGTCAAGTTACGGTTAATCATAGTTGCTATGTTTGAAATCTGACTTTACTATTAGTTAAGCTCTGTGACCTACAGCACTACCCATTATTAAATAGGTTATGAGGAGAAGGAAGATAAATAATATAAGTTAATATAAGATCAGCTTTGCAAATTGGCACTTACAGAAAGCTTAACAAATGACAGCTATCACACATGGGAGAACTTTGAAGATGGGAGTAGCATAATCACACCTTTAATTTAGGAAAGTCATCCTGAAAACAAAATAAAAGAGAACATGGAGGAAGTCTGAAGGAAAGAATAGAATTAGGAAGATTGTTACAGTTATCCAAGCAAATGTTTTTTGAAAGCCACAAAGAAGTGCAGAAGGAGAGATAATGCTATACTAATAAGCCAAGGAATTTGAGATTAAATCTTCTTTATATTGGAACACTTCACTGGCTACGGCAAGCCACTGAGGGATAAGTGAAGGCTGATTAGCAGAAAATAAACATAAATACTGTTTCAAGAAATTTGGTGATAAATGGAATTCTAAGGAGCTTTCATTCATTCATTTTGTTGGTAAGTTATCAATCTTATTGGATTCATTTTTGTGATGGAAGTCTTCTTTGAATCAAGGCTCAATGATTTTCTTTGTTCCCCTCTCCCTAATTCCTGAGATGATTAAAGTAAGTTTTGTATAACACAAGTATACACACAAGAGATCTCACTTTAACAAAGTATAATCTTCTCATGTTGACCTCAATGATATTTATTTATTTATTTATTTATTTATTTATTTATTTTGGTACTACGGGTGGAACTCAGGGGCTTTTCTACCTCTGGGCTATACTCCCAGACCTATTTTTTTTCCTTTTTTTTTTTTTTTTGTGGTACTGGGGTTCCTGGAAGCCTTCTACCTCCGGGCTACACTCCCAGACCTATTTTATATTTTTATTTGGAAACAGGGTCTCTTAAGCCAGCGCGGCTGGCTTCGAACCCATGCAATCCTCCTGTCTCTGCCTCCCAAGCATGGGGATTGCAAGCCTGCGCCACCACTCCCGGCCCAGACCTATTTTTTATACTTTATTTGAAAACAGGCTCTCACTAAGTTGCTGAGAGCCTCACTAAGTAGCTGAGGCTGGCTTCAAACCTGTGCAATTTTCCTGTCTCAGCCTCCCAAGCACAGGGATTACAATTGTGTGTCACCATGACCAGCTTGACCTGAATGATTCTTTATATTTATTTATTTATTTATTTATTTATTTATTTATTTATTTATTGGTGGTACTTGGGTTCCTCGAAGCCCTTCTACCTCCGGGCTACACTCCCAGACCTATTTTATATTTTATTTGGAAACAGGGTCTCTTAAGCCAGCGTGGCTGGCTTCAAACCTGCACGATCCTCCTGTCTCCGCCTCCCAAGCACGGGGATTACAGGCATGCGCCCCCATGCCCAGCTTGACCTGAATGATTTTTTTTTTTTTAAATCTTTGCATTCCTCCAAACTCTTCTTTCTCTTCATCCCCATCAATCTCCCTCTGAGAAAACACAAACATTGGGAAATGCTGACTCTTCTTTCAGCTTTCCACCAGTAAATCTAAAATGTTATGTACTCAGAAGATTCTGGCTTTTCCTTACTCCTTCTACAATGGAGGTGGCTGATTTCTGCACCTACCAGACTGGATTTCTCTCCATCCCCCTTCTCCAGGGCCTTGTGGTTTTCTGCATCTCCTCATCCTCATACACCTGCAACTTCACCGTGACTCTTCCTATCAATTATCAAACATGTTCAACTTTAACCAGAGGTTTATAAAGCCCCCTCTCTTTGCTACCTGCCTCCCTTCAGTTTCCATCATAAAGAAGTTGGTGTTAATTCCAGAACTTCATAAATTTTATCTAATGCTTAACACACAAAGCTACTCCTTGCCTCTTGTCTGCAAGGTTGTCTACTTGGAATGTCCCTTCCCATCCTGTCTTTACCCCAAAATTTTCTTTATTCTCATTTTTTCAGTCTCAAATACATATCACTTATGTGGTCTTGCCTCCCATTTGACCCAGTTGTTTTTTAATACTACGTGTACGACAATTCTAGTCACTTCTTGTATTTCTTTACCAGGAGATTGTAAATTCCTCAGAGGAGGGATGATATGTCTTGTTCATTCTTCTGTGATGACATTCCACAGATCCTGGCATAGAATCAGCCCTAGAGATGTTTCATTGAATGTTCTTTACAATGAGCATGCCGTTAACACAGATTCCCTAGCACATATATTATAATGTAATTTGCCAAATGAATAGCTTTACATCCAATTGATTTTAATAATATTTTTATTTCTGTATACCCCAAATCCTATCATTTCATCACATAATCAATATTTTTAATTATTAATGAGATAAGTTCACATTTTGGGGGAGGAGTACCAAGTCTTCAACCCTATATTAATTCAGATACTAAATCTCCATCAGAATTACTCGATCTGTACACCAATTGATTTTTACATTAATTGATTTTTCCACATTGATTTTAGCAGTAAGGCAAGGAATATTTTCATATTAAATCATATTTTCCCGCTGAAGACAATTATAATTTCAATTATGCTTCTGCTGCAAAAGTGTTGACCTCAACATATGATAACACTATCCTTAATAGTGGTGTATTTACTTCAACAAGTATTATCTCTTTACCTTATGTGGTTAATTTTTTCAGTGTGTGTATTTAATTCTCTTAAGCCACTAATAACTTAAACCACTAATAACTAATAACCAGATACATGCTGCCTAAGTGTACACATACAAAAATATAAAACAGAGTATATGACAATCCACTGAGGGTTTCTTCATGATTTGATAGCCTGCTCACTTGGGCTTAAGTGCCCAAAGGACCCTGACTTTATGTCAAAATTTTAACAAAGTGTCCCAATTAAAAGAGTCTAATTAGATGCTAGAAAAAAAAGAGTATGGAGATAGAAAGGCCTCTAAAAGGACAACTAAATAAAGTGGGCCCTGATTCTTACACAGACAACGATTAGCTTTATGACCTTGGACAAGTCATTTAATCTCTGTGAATCTGCCTCATTTGCACAATTAGTGTAAATAATTTATACCTAAATTTTAATAGAATAAATTTCCTCAAAGGTGTATTGTGCATGTAAGGACACATTTGCAATGCATTGTGAAGGATATTAACAAGAGAGGCACAGTCCTTGTACACAAATAGCTTACCTTCTTTATAAGGGGAAAACCCAAAAAACTGTATAATTAAATAAAAACATGCTGTTGTGTGTGAGATTATTTGGAGTCTAATAAACAGAAGAGCCCATCTATAGAGATTAAAGCAAAGTAGAATTTCTCATGAAATTGTAGGACCTCTTCTCTATAAATATGATAATAATAAGATTTTTTTTAAAGCATGTAATTAGCCAGATATGGTGGTGTACGCTTGTAATTCCAGCATTCAGGAGGCTGAGACCAGAGGATTGCGGTTCCAGATAGCCTCAGCTACTTAATGAGGCCCTCTGCAACTCAGTGAGACCCAGTTTCAAAATAAAGAATAAAAAATAGGGTAGGGGTGTAGCTCGGAGGTCGAATGCCCCTGGGTTCTATCCCCAGACCTGCAAAAAAAAAAAAAAAATGTAGTTATATGTATAACCTACTTGTGATATGCACTGACTTAATAAAAAAGAGCAGATTAATCAATCATTAAATTATATTTTATTGATTAAAACTATAGAAACATTTTAAAGTGTTTTAAATGTATTTGTATATATGTCCATACATATGCATACATGTATATAGGTATGTGTATGTATGTATATGTATGTAGATAAATGCATATATGCATTTATACATAGAACGCATATATGTTTCCATCATTTTCATACATGTATTAGGGTAGCATGTCACAGAATGAAAAAATGAATTATTCTAAAAATATTGCTGATTTAATTGATTACATATAGTAGAAATATAATAGATTATATAGATTACAATATTGATTATAATATATTTAGATTATATTATATAGAGAGATTATAATATAATTTTTGCCCTACCCCAAAATATTTTAAAAATGAATTAAAGATTAAATGATGCCAAATATAACCTTGAAATAAAGTACATATGAATATTTATATTTGGTGGGATGGAAATACAGTTTTAAATTATAGAATTTAAAGCCAAAGGTAGAAGGCAGAAAGGAAAAGATTATAGACATGACCATATTAAAATTTAAAAATTTTATATGAAAAATATTTATAGGAAGTATGCAGATGACAAACTGGAGACATTTTACAACATATATGGCTGAGTTAAATAGCCTTAATACAAAGAACTTTTATGAATTAATAATAAGAAACTTGCAACCAAAAGAATTTTTAAGTAAAGCAAAAAAAAAAAGAATTTTACAAGAAAGAAAGAAGAGGAAAGCAATGTGTTAATAAATATATGAAAAGCTGTTCTCTTTCATTAGTTCTTAAAAAATATAGATGCAAACAAGATATTTCCTACTGATGAAGATGTGAAGAAATGGTCACTCACATTTTCTGCAGGTGGGAGTATAAATGTGACCCTTCTAAGAGACAATTTAGAAATGCTATTAAGTATTAATAGCTTTTAAGACATGTGTACCCATTGATCCAGCAATTCCATCTTCATGAATTTAAACAATTCCTGAATTGTTACCATTTAACTTAAACAATCAGAAATGCACAAATATGTCCGCATTCGAGTTATAATCAGAAAACATGAGCAATGGCTGCTAGATATTTTGATCAGGACATATTAAAAGAACGTGAAGAAATTTCTATTGTCTGTTGTTAAAAGGAATATGATGATTATCCATCAAGAATTGCATTTTTAAATATTTATATCCTTTGACGTGTTGATTTATCTTCTAGAAATTTCTCATAAGGAACCAACTGGAAACACAGATAAAGCTAAATTTACATACATATTCACTGTAAAATTATAGCAATTTATAACCTATTGTTGGATTACGAGCATTAAATAAACAAATAGTAAAGTCCTAAAATGAAAGCGTATGTGACCATTATAAATATTGCTTACAAACATCTTGGAAATTTGCATATGTTGAGCATTAGAGTGAAAAAAGAGATTGAGTTCTTGGTACCCAAGCAATACTCAGTCACTATTATGACTTCTCTAAGCTTCAATTTCTTACTTTAGAACATAGGGCATCATTTCACAGTCCTGTTAGAGATGCTGTGATATGAGGATTTAATGAAATAATGAAAATGAAGTACTTAGCCCAGGCACATAGCATTCAATAAAAATTAACTATTTTAATGAGCCATATGATTACATAAAAGGATGGCTATAACTGTTTGAATATACAGTGAAACAATTTGCTGTAGCATTAAAAGTAGGCACTTTGGAATGGGACAAATTATGAGTTGTTTTCTGGTGCATATTTTCCAAATTTCTTCATTTTCATGATTTTTTAAAGTATCTTTGCCTTAGTATTTGCTTCGTTTTATTTTCAAGTGGAATAGAGATAAAGGATTCTGAGAAGGAAGAGTAAATGAGACAGGCAGCAGCAGCAGCAGCCAGGACCTGGGCTCTCGGCACCAAGCCTCCATCTCCAGAGCCATCTGCCACTCAGCAAGTAGTCGAGTCCTGGCTGAGGAGGGGTCCTGATGGTCGGCGCAGTGGTCGTGCAGTTGTGGGGTGTGCCTGATCAGTAGCGGAGCCTGAGGACAGCAGGCATGCCAGGGCCCACCTCCAGAGATCGTCGTTTGGTGGGACTAACCTGGAATCCAAACACTTTAATTTTTAATAAGGGGTCCACCTGTGATGTTGACTCACACCTAGATTTGAGAACCCCCTGGCTAGAGTACGGTCTGAATGCAGCCAAACTTCCGTGTCGCAGGCCCGAGGGGACTTCCACAAGGAGCCTCTCTGTGTGCCTGCAGGCTGCCAGCCTGTTCCTCGCCATATGTCTCACCAAGGCAAGGCCAGTTCTGAGCATGAATGGGAAGGAGCAAATGACCTCCCACAGCCGCAGCCACTCCGCCTCTCCCGCTACTCACCATAACCACAAACATCACATCCTGTCACCAGCGAATCAGTAACAACACCTTTGCCAGTAAGGGGACATGTTTTTAAAAGAAATGAGAACTTAATGGCCAAATAGAGCAATTGATAAAAAGATAAGATGAAATGGCTGATCTGAAAACATGATCCGTGTGATGGGATTCATGTTTCAGAGAGCAAGGTAGTTTTGTTTTTCCCAGTAGACATTTAACAGAGATTAGAGAGAGCTCACAATTGTTTAGTGTTCACTGGAATCCCCCAGCATCTTCTTCATGCTTCTGTTGAGATTATCTTTTTATCCACTCTTTGTGACATTCCTTTAAAAGGTAATGTATGATGGGTCTGAGTTCATCTGGAGTTCAGGGTGCGGCAACAACAAAAAAATGAGCTGGCCATTTGTAAGCCAGAAGCGTTTTCTCCCAAAATATTATCAACCTCAGTGCACTAAGTGCAATCTTTGCAACACTCCGACATCTGATTTTTTACTTGCCCTTTTGCAAATTCCACTCATGTTTGCTTTTGAAAATACCTTTTAATTAAAATCATGCCAAGGATTTCACTGCGTTCAGTTTTCAACGTCTGAAAGTGGTTGCATAATTACGCTCAAGTTGGCCAGGGTTTGTAGGAGGAACCTTTTGTGCTCTTGCCTCTGTGAAGTGGGCCCAGTGAACAGGATCTCTCTGCAGGTCTCACCGGACTTTGTTTCTTTTCTGGTGGTTTTTCTCTAGATGTGATTATTTTAAGCTTCCTTTCCTATACATTTGGTCTGCTCTTACTGCTAATGTTGTTTTGGTTACATTTTTCACTTTGCTTCACATAAACAAACCCTGTTGCCTCTATGGTGGATCAAATAATCCAACTTCTTTCATGAGTCAGAAGCATCAAATGACCCTGCTGATTGTCACTGGTGTTCCTCTGCCATGACACAGCCGCATTCGTGGAACTTGGCTTATGCAATAGAATCCTGAATGCAGCAATGGATTTGTGGTGTAAACAGGAAAAGAACAGGCCTTGATGACTTCCCTCTTTAAATTACAATTATGAAAACATTCGATTTTTACATCTTTAAATTGGAGATGGTAATGTGGATTTTATAGCATCATTTATAAATGGACAATAATATATATAAAGAACTAGGGATACCATAGGCATCTAATAAATAAACATAAAGCTATTACTATGAATGTATAGAAAGTAGATATGCATGTATAAAGTGTATGACTAATACAAAGTAGAAAAAGGGAGCTAATGTGAGTCAAGACTCAAATTCATTTCAAATAGCACTTCATTTAAAAAATATTCAGTTTAGGCTCCCAAAGTACACTGTTAGTTGCTTAATCCAGTAGGTTTTCTTTTTTATTATCTTTTAAATTTTTTTTTAAATTTTTTATCGGTGCATTATATTCACACATCATATTGGGGTAAAAAACTTGTGTGAACATACATGTACACATCACCGATTTGCCCCTACCCAATTCCTGCCCCATTCCCTCCCCATCCCTCCTTTCCTTGTTTGGCTTAGTGATTGACTTCTGTATGTTTAATTACATTGTGTGTTTTAGAGAATTTCCTTCTTCCTCCCTCCCATCCCCTCATTTAGGTTGTCTTGTTTGCTCCTCTATAGGATTTCCTTTTTCATTTAGAGTTCCTCCTATGACCCATTTCTCCTTAGCTTTCACATATTAGGGAAAGCATCTGAAAACCAGTAGGTTTTCAAGCATTTTTGTTTCATTATACTGCAGAATTTTTTTGACCACTTTTACTCTCTTGAAACTTCCAGTTCTCTGGACCCTTTGCCTCCACGATTCTCCGTCTCTGCCTCTTACTTTCTTGTTTGCCTTGGTTCATCGACTTAATGGTGGTATTATCCAGGTTCCATCCTCAGCCTTCTGATCATTCCATTGCATGTAGTCTTCCATGGATTTGACTATAAATTCACAGGTAAACGTATCATTTACATATCTAGTTACGGAGTGCATGCTACCCTAGAAATTCTATACCAATATTTTAAAAGAGAAGCCAATGATTATTCCTAAAACTTCAATTAGTTGCCTGTCTTGATAAACAGTCACCAATTCGTTCATGGTCCTCACTCTAGATTCTCTGTCAGCATTGCTTCTTTTGTGTCCTTGATTCTGAACTGTTTCTAAACTATTTCCTGGATCCATAGTTCCAGGGTTCTGGCACCTCTCTTACATTTCACAGTTTTTCCTGTGCTTAAAAGACATCCTTTTCTATACTGAATGCAATCTCTCCCTTCAGAACTCATACACCACCTAATTTAGAGAGATGTTCTTTGGCAATATCTAAGTGGCCATACATCCTGGATTGTCAAGGATAGTCTGAGTTTACATCTGTGTTCTCTCTGTGTTAATAGCACTGCCTTTCATGCTCAGAGAATTAGATGATTGTTCCAGGCAGCAGCTTCACCACTGTAATCCAAACAGCTGATGCACAAAACTTCGAGGAAAAAGTATTTGCTTACAGATCTGGAGATACCTATATATCCACTAGTTCATTTTACATGGGCTGCAGATCCTTAGGGCATTATGAAGGAAAGCAGACTGAGCATAAGGTCAGAAAGAGAGTCTGAGCCAGAGGCTGCAGCAGCTGGGTGTAGCTGGGACACACACACACACACGCATGCACACACGCACACATGCTGTACCCAGCCATGCCCCTAGAGACCTTCCTCAGAACATGGTGGTCTCCCAGGGGACAGTTCATATCCCAGCTATAACAGTGACACATTATATGGTCACCCTACTTGTTCCCAAACCAAACTAGGCATCCCCTATTTTCTGTTTTAATGACCCTCTGCATTTTCCCTCTACTTTAGATTGATCACGTTTGCTTTATAAAGTCTCATTGTCGTGTAGATTATCACTTATCTGTCCCTCCAGTTGAACCCTTAGCTCCTAGAGGGCACTCATTTAATCTTATTTGTTTTTGGAGAATTCATTCCCGTACAGCACCTGGAAAGTGCCAAGTTTTATTTATTAGTTACAGCCTTCTATCTTCCTTATTCCACTTTAACTGTCTGTGAAACTCTAAACAAGGAAAGAGACTCCAGAAATAAATACAAAAATTAATGAGAATTAAGTTGGGTCTCTATTGTTCTCAAAATACCACTGGGTAGGGGAACCAGGCAGAGCTTTCTCTTTCTTTTGTGTGTGGTGCTCCCTGGCCCTGTGCATCTGTGCTGTAGAGTCAGTCGTCCGCTTCTCCCTTCAGCAGTCACCCTCTGTCGCCTGCAAGAAAACTCTGCATTAAATCACATAACACATATAAATGCTGGGTAGTTTTCCATTTTGCTTTTAATTGCTGACCAGGCCTCCAAATCCAACTCTGTGTCCCACTGAATAATCATAGCAATAGCAGCTAGCATTTACTGAGGATTTACCTTAAGCCAAGTCTCTCTAAGCACTTTTTATATGCTATTGAATTTATTTGTTTGAGGAGGTCTGTATCCTTAATGCTATAGACCTAATGCTATAGACCCAATCAAAACTGAGAATTCCTTCTTTAATCTTGGATGTTTTTGTCCTGAATCACATTTTTAACTGATATATGTCCATTATCATCAGTACTGGGAAACAAGAATCATGCGCCTGTGTCAGGAATAAACAACTGCACTCTGGAAGAGAACATAGGCCAACATCTTGCCTAGAACCTAGAGGGCATATTTTAAGAACGGATGGTCCAATACAAGTAACTTAATGACAAGATACACGTGTGCACATTATATAGGACCTAACTCAACAATCTAATCGTAGAACAATGCTTGAATCACTAGAAGACATTTGAACAGGATTGTTCATTCTGGCATATTAGAAATTATTTTTAAATTTTGTGATATGTGAATTCAGTTGTGATTATATAAAAAGTCTCCATCAGGTAAGGATTTGTTTTATAGATTTAAAAGTGAATGGTATGATAGCTAAGATATGAAGTATTAGAACAAAAATAAATATTTTAAAAAATAGGAACAGTCATGATGGTAGAACCAACCAAAATAAGTACACTATTGATCAGTAATGGCAGAAGCTGGGTTTCAGGTTCATAGTGGTTTTCTATGCTATTTTTCTACTTTCATGTATGTTTAAATATTTCATATTAACAAGTAACAAATGATGATTATGGGCACTCCAAGATCTCGGGGAACAGGCCCTAGAACCTGATTTTTAACAACTCTCCAGGCGATTCTTACATGAGCTAAAATTTGAGAACCACTGGTTGAGATTTAAGATGGCAGGATCATTTCTCTAATAAATCCCTGTCTTCCCCCAAACAGCGATTGCTGCTGTTCAAGATGTCCAAGAAAAATCCTAACTTCCAGGATGAAAATATCAACACATCAATCTCAAAGATGAAAAACAATAGCAGCAATTCTGTAACACAGCAGAGTCAGGTTACAAGTGTTTAGAAATAACTGATCTATTTCTTGAAATAGGAGACATGTTTTTAGAAATTACCTACTTTTTATTCCTAATGAAATAAGAACAGACATCATCCCTATTGAGCAAAAGCAGGCCTGGAGAAAAACATGCTACATAATGAAAATGACAATAACTGAAATACGAATCTTATTTGAAAGAGTAAAAAGCAGACCTGGCATCACAGATAATCAAATGAGCTAGACCCAGAATACTGAGAAAATAAAATCACAGATTTAAGAAATGATTCAGAATATCATGAGCACAGAGGTCCGTCAGAAAGATAAAACCTATAGACTCAACAAATTGATCAAAATTAATTATTAAAGAATAATAAAACATATTTTACAATCTGAGGGATAAAACAGTCCCAGAATCAAAGCTGGGTTTATCATAGCCAGGGTAGCATTTAGTAATCAGGCAAATGGCACAAATTCTATCTTCTTATAATTTTTAATTTTTATTTTATTCATTTATTTATTTTTTGGTGGTACTGGGGGTGGAACCCAAGGGCTTTTCTACCTCCGGGCTATACTCCCAGACCTATTTTTATATTTTATTTGGAAACAGGGTCTCACTAAGTTACCGAGAGCCTCACTCAGTAGCTGAGGCTGGCTTCAAACCTGTGCGATCCTCCTGTCCCAGCCTCTCAAGAGCAGGAATTACAAGCGTGCACCACCACGCCCAGCTCTAATTTTTAAATTTTAGAAGGCAGTAATAAAGATTTTTTTGTTCCTGAGGAGAGGTGGTCAGTTCAACAGCAGTAAACATTTCATCATTTGTTAGTTCTCATCTGCATTATCATATATGCCTGAAAATAATGGAACAACTCTACTGTTTCTGGGGATAAAAAAAGCATGAGTTATTGTTCATATGAGAACACATCCTTGGATGTTATATGGAAGAGAATATGTCACCAAAGAATATTTTCCAAATTCATTCAGAAATGTAGTTAGTCACGACAGAAGAAACCAAGAAAAGGGTCTTATATCCTATAGGTAATATTTTATGATACTCCTCTCTTGCATCAGTCCTAACTTGCATTCCCCTCCCCCATTTTAACCTTGTGAGGTCAGGTTACACCTCCCCATCAGTGGTGTCCTGTGATCACTGTTTATCAGGTAGTAACTGTGACATAGGTATCATTGACTGCACATGCACAAGCCTGGTTGGAGTTCTTGGTGACAGGACTGAGCAAGGGCAGTCCCTGGATGTGGAAAACACAAACCCCATCAAGGCATGTAGGAAAGAAATGGGAGTCTCAATTCTTGCCTGAAACCCACTTCTTGGCATCTTGTAGTAAGATCAGGAATATGTAAGCATAAAGTCTTGCAAAATAATGTCTGCTTGGGGAGAAAATCCTGCCGATGGCAAAGCACTTTGCTTAGTGTGTTGTCTTGGATTTTCTGTACATATGAGTAGCTCTCCCTTAGGTTATGTGAACATAATACTATTCTCTCTAATAACACACATTAAAAGATGTGATTAAGCTGGGCATGGTGGTGCACGCTTGCAATCCCAGCATTTGAAAGGCTGAGACAGGAGGATCGCAGTTCGCAGACAGCCTCAGCTACTTAGTGAGGCCCCTCACAACTCAGTGAGACCCTGTTTCAAAAATGAAAGGCTAAAAATAAGGCTGGTGGTGTAGCTCAGAGGTACAATGCCCCTGGGTTCTATCCCCAGTACTACAAAAAACAAGATGATTATTTTTTGTTTAGTTTTTAAGGAGGAGGAAGAAGAAGAGGAGGAGGAAGAAAAGGAGGAGGAGGAAGAGGAGGAGGAGGAAGAGGAGGAGGAGGAAGAAGAGGAGAAGGAAGAGGAGGAGGAGGAGGAGGAGGAGGAGGAGGAGGAGGAGGAGGAGGAGAAAAGAGGAAAGGGCAATTCCCAGTGCTCCTGATTACGTGGATGATATTGGGTAGAAAGCAGTTTGTCCAAAGTAAGAAAGTGATTCAGAAAAAGTGAATTCAACTAATTAATTGTGTATTTGTCTTGTCATATTGTGTACAAGAATGGTATCTGATGCAAATGTAAATGAAACCTAAAGATCATTTTTTACCTTTTTTTTTTTTTTTTTTGTGTGTGTGTGTGGTACTGGGGATTAAACCCAGTGGCATTCCACCTCTATGCTATACCCCTAGCCCTGTTTTTTTTTTTTTTTTTTTTTTTTTGTGGTACTAGGGGTAGAACCCAGAGGCTTTCTACCTCCAGGCTATACACCCAGACCTATTTTATATTGGAAACAGGGTCTCACTAAGTTGCTGAGAGCCTCACTAAGTAGCTGAGGCTGGCTTCGAACCCCTGCGATCCTCCTGTCTCAGCCTCCCAAGCGCGGGGATTACAAGCGTACACCACCACGCCCGGCTTCTTTCTTTTTGAATCAGGGTCTCACTAAGTTGTGGAGGGTCTCACTAAGTAGCTGAAGCTGGCCACAAACCTGAGACCCTTCTGTTTCAGCTTCCCAAGTTCCGGGATTACAAGTGTGTGCCAGCACACCCGGCTACCTAAAGACCTTTTTAATTAAGTATAAAATAAAAATGCTAATAACAAAGCATTATATCACAATTTAACTTGAAGCATTTTTTTCCATTCTTAGTGGTACATATAGAACCACTATTGATACTTCTTACAAATAATGATATATTAGATTCTATGCATAGGAAATGGAAATTATTTACTAGGCACTTGCTATTATCTGGACACTGTGTTAAGGTCTTTATGTGTATAATTTATGTTTATAAAGACCCTTCCTGTAAGATAGGTAACCTTATTATCCCCCTACTATAGATGGGGAATGTTAAGTAGCATATCCAGTACCATATAGCTGGTACTTGGCAGAGTCAAGATTCAAACCCAGGTAGTCTGACTCCATGGCAGGCTTGTAACCAGTGCATGAGTTCCTTAGGATGACTTTGGAATGAGCAGAACCATTGTGCTCACTTCATGTATGTACAGACAAGGAGCTCAGGTCCCAAGAAACTAAATAGTTTGGAGAGAAGCATGCAATAAGTTCATGACAAACTATGGTCTCATTCTACCCTATTCTATTGCTCTTTCCACCTTATATTTCACACACACACACACACACACACACACACACACACACACACACACTAAAGAAAACATGCGGTAACAATTTTAAAGGGAGCCTTGGATATGTGTTTATGTGATTTAGTTGGCATCGTATTGCTTCAAGGCCATTACCATTTTCCTCTGTGTAACAGCTAAAGAAATGAAGCCCTAGGAAGGGACTTGAACTTGTGCCAAGTCCTAGATCTCTTCTGTGGCCAAACAAGAATGGAAACCCAAGGCATATGTGCTCAAAAGTCCACAATCTTTGATTTTTCCAAAGATAATTGAACCCAATTACTCATCACTGAAAAGAACCTTATTGCTACAAAGGAAGTTGCTCCCTGGTAGCTTGAGGTTCGAATTCTGCCTTGAGCTACTGTTGGCTTGTCACTTGCAATGTCTTTTCAAAAACTTCATCCATTTTTACATGTTGAGAGCTCACCTAAAATCATGTAGCTTTTCTGGAAAAATGAGAACATTGGGCAGAACTGGATGTGAACTCCTACATGGCAGAAATCAACCAAAGCTGAGTGGCACTTGCTCCCCTGACACCTACGGTCGATTCTTTTGATGCACAGGTGGATGCTGCCTGACTGGTGCATATTGGCTTTGAGTCTGTGGTTTCAAATCTCAATGGTTTTATCATTGACGGCCGCTTACTTGAGAACAATCAGCTGTGATAGTTGCGGGCAACTGTACGAATTTCTATGTTAGGAGGAGCAGTTCGATCTGTGTGTGATGTTCAGAATGATAGCTGCTAGTCTTTGGAAGGGGGATTTGCACAAAGCAAGTACCTTGTCACTTTCTTTTAAATTTAAGAGTAATATCTGTGTCTCAAAAATTAACACATTTTGCATTTTGTTAAGACCCTGAAGCCATACTCGGTGTTAAAATGTTAAGACTTTGGACTTTTAAGTACAATTGGATATTTCAAGGTTTATAATGGTCTTCCAAATCCAGATTGTATTTTTCAAATGTACGTCAGCAAACTTATTTAGAAAGAATTTTAAGGGCTTTGGGGGAAAGGGATTTTATAAATCCAAATAACTGCAGTGACTGAATGGATTTTCTCTTCTTTTCTTTTTCTATTTTTTCCTACCTAAAGGCTGAGGGCTTTTTGAGATCAGTACATTTTCACTTTTTTGGCTTATAAAAATCCTTTATTAGCCTGCAAGTAGATATCAGTAATAGGAATAGAAGGATTTTTATTCCTATACAGAAGACCTATATGACAAATTATTGGTATATTTGTTTCTCTTAAAAAAATATTTTTTGGTACTGGGGAGAGAACCCAGGGACATTCTGCCTCAGAGATACACCCCCGGCCCTATTTTTATTCTTTATTTTGAAACAGGATCTCACTAACTGACTTTCAAAGGGCCTCATTAAATAGCTGAGGCTATCCACAAACCATGATCCTCCGGTCTCTGCCTCCTGAATGCTGGGATTCCAAGCGTGCACTACCACGCCCGGCTAGTTATTCAGTTTTTATATAAATAAACATATGTATACTGAGGATAAACATATGTATACTGAGGATTCATGCTTTCTACTTTTATGGATGAAGTACACATCAAACAGGTCTGAGGAAAACCAGGAGAGAAAGGCAACTGTTGTGTGTGGATGCTCCCTGTCAGGATGCAACACAGATCTATGCAAACATGGAGCCTAAGAAAGTATCAGGTGTCAGGTAGGGTAGTGGCAACCTGGTTGTCAGTAGTGGAACACAATGTTGACACTGGTCCTAGAAACCAGAAAGTTCTCAGAATAAGTGTTTCAACAGATGATCAAGTCCAAACAGGAAGTGTGATTTTGTCATGAGTTTCAATTATGGTCTAGTTCTACCTTAAAGCCCTTTGACTTAAAACCAGGATTCATCATAGGAACTGGAGACACTAGACTGCCAAACTCATTCTAAGATGCCTTACTTGAAAAGACAAGACAAGAAAGGAGCCAGGCCCAAGGAAGGCTTATCCAAAAAGATGTTACATTTTGTGTGCGAAGGTAGGACATGGATCCTACGGAAGAAAGTGAAAGCCAATGAAAGAGCCAGCAAACGGCAAGCAAAGAGGGTCTTCAGGAAAGTTAACTACAGCAGGATTTCCCAGAGCTATCTTAGAGGAACATCAGCCATATAGGTATTCTCCTTCATAAGGGTTCATAAGGGCTCACGAATAAAAATGAGACGCCGGATGGCAATGGAACATATATAACAACAACCTAGTATTTCCCCACTTTTTTTTTTTACCATTAGGCCTATTCTCTTGTAATAATTAAAATGACATTGAACTGGTCATGGTGTGGAATGGATTTTGGGAAACAGCTGGGATAGCAACAGTGAAGAAGAGAGCATAAGACAGCCCTGCAGGGGAGCCACAGAACACTGCACCCCCATTCTACTTGTGTTACCTCATCCTTTACCTTGTGTTATTTTGATATTTTATAATTAGAGCTGCAGAACATTTATTCAATCTTTTTGTGTGTGTGTGTTATTGGGGATAGAACCCAGGGGCATTCTATCTCTGAGCTATACCTCCAGACCTATTTATTTATTCTATTTATTTATTTTGGTGGTAATGGGGATGGAACCCTTCTACCTCTGGGCTACACTCCCAGATATATATATATATATATATATATATATATATATATATATATATATATATAAATATATGTATTAAATATATATATATTTAATATATATATTTATTTAGAAACAGGGTCTCTTAAGCCAGTGAGGCTGGCTTCGAACCTGTGTGATCCTCCTGTCTCCACCTCCCAAACACAGGGATTACAGGTGTGCGCCACCACACCCGGCTATTTTTTATTCTTTTTTTTATTTTTTGGTGGTACTGGGGTTCCTGGAAACCCTTCTACCTCCGGGCTACACTCCCAGACCTATTTTTATATTTTTATTTGGAAACAGGGTCTCTTAAGTCAGAGAGGCTGGCTTCGAACCTGCGCGATCCTCCTGTCTCTGCCTCCCAAGCGCGGGGATTACAAGCATGTACCACCATGCCCAGCTATTCTTTATTTTGAAACAGGGCCCCACTAAGTTGCAGAGGGCCTCAAGTTGTTGAGGTTGGTCTCGAACTTGTAATCCTCCTGTCTCAGCCATCCAAGAAATAGGATTATTGGTGTGCACCACCAAGCCTGGCTGAAGAAACATATTTTAAACTTTTAATATATAGAGGAGATGCTTATTAAATGACAGTTGGGCTCTGTTTCGGGCCTACTCCAGTGTACCAATATTTCCATCCAACAGAAACAACAAACTGTGATTCAGTCCTATTCATTTGGTTCTGCTACTTACAAATCATAAGTCCTTGGCAGCCAATTATGTCCTGGTTCTGCTACTTACAAATCATAAGTCCTTGGCAGTCAATTATGTCCTGGTTTTCTCACCTGTGAAATAGGATAGCAATACACTATTTCTCATTGGATTTTGTGTGTTTTGATACTCAGATGATTCAGTGTATGCATGATACTTGTAATAGAGTACTTAGAATAGTACCGGTCCATGCTCACTTTTATTATTATTATCACCGTAGTTGTTGTTGTTTTAGACAAATCCATTAGGTTTTTTTTTTTTCTGAAGAAACTTGGGCTTCTTTTATAGTCCAATAAAATAAAACATGTGTGTTTTATTTTTTTATTTTTGGTGGTGATACTGGGGTTCCTGGAAGCCCTTCTACCTCTGGGCTACACTCCCAGACCTATTTTTACATTTTTATTTGGAAACAGGGTCTCCTAAGCCAGCGCGCGTGGCTGGCTTCGAACCTGCGCGATCCTCCTGTCTCTGCCTCCCAAGCGCGGGGATTACAAGCGTGCGCCACCACGCCCGGCAACATGTGTGTTTTAATTGAGGATCCCAAAGTACACATTTTATTTCTGGTTTTAGATTTTTTGAAGTATTGCTCAATACCAATAGTTCTATCTCAAAATAGTACAGTTGACAAATTATGTTGACCCATTTTGGTTTAATGAGTGTGAATCTTTATAATTATCATCTCTAGTATTTCTTTACTGCCTCTGTTATGTCAACAGGATACCCAACTGTTCCAGGCCAACTTTTTAGAGGCCTAACTCTTCTTGAAGACAAGACCATACATGACCCATGTATATATTCCTTACTCTTTTACATGAGTGTGGTATTTTGTTTCATTTTGTTTTGTTTTCTTTTTTTCTACAACACTAAAATAAAATTTGACTATTAGATGTTAACAAATGAGTGTAGTTTGAGTTTGGAAACATTGTTTTAAAGCTTGGACTGTCCACCATTCAGTAAGTGGTGCAAATATTTTCCCTTATGTGGTGGGCTCATGAGCCATCAAATACTGTACTAAAACAATACTGATCCTCCAGCAAGATAAAAAAAGAAGGCTAGCAATAAGGACAATGTGATTTTACACTTTAATATCTAATATTAGATCCAAAGTCCAATATAAAATAATCTAATATTTAAAATTCAATATCTTCCAACTTCCCAATTTTGAAATCACTTGAGCAGACCAATGCAATCCATTCAGGACAAGTAGATTTTCTGCTGATATGGTCCTGAACTAATATCAGAGAAGATTTTAAATTGCCTAAAATCAATCCTTATATTGGTTCCTGTTAGTGAGAGTTAACCACAGCAGATTAATGAGATTAGAAGGTGAGGAATAAAGAGACATGTATCCAATCATCTTAGCCATAGCGCATCCGGGCTACTAACGAAAAAGATTTAGCCAATAAATTTGAGAGTTTTTGTGTGTTAGGAATGCATCCTGTGCTTTCAAGCTGCAATTTAGGTCCTAGCAGCTTAGTCCCACCCCTGCCCTTTCTTCCTTGGATGTATTTATCCTTTTCTTTCTCACATTTCTTTACACTCGCTCATCAAACATGGATCAGTCTTAAAAATGAATTACTTGATCCATTTCCCAATTTAAACTACGGTCCCATTTTTCTTGCCTTCATTTTTAGAATTCTCTACTGAGTGTTTTGAACTTCTGCCTCCCTTTATTTAAAAAAAAAAAAAAAACAACCCTCACCATTCTCTAGTAAAACGGTATCTGCCTAAACCCCCTATTATAACAAAAATTTTCAAGGTCTTTGACACCTACTTTCAAGACAAATCAAAAGAGTTTTCTTACTCCCTATCTTCTCTTGGGTATCTTGCTCTATTGATCACAGGCAATATTTTTTTCTTTCTGGCATTTTAAAAGAAAGTTTTTTGCTTTATTTTTTGGTATATGAATTGCCTTTCATTTTTTAGAGGTCAGATTAAATTTTTATATCTCTCCTTGTACTGACATTCTATTACCCATATTGGCCTAAATTATATATAGTAACTCATATGTTGGTAGTAAGCTGCCAATAAAATCAGCTGTTAATAAATTTGGTACTTTTGCATTTATGACTAGATACATAGACTCTTTCTTCTTATAGGGAAGAAGATCAGCTTCCTCACTGATGGGTTCAGAAGAGACACCTCCAAGGAAAAAAAAAATACTCCATTCTTTACTTCTAAATTCTGAAATAAGGTATTAATAGTGGAGTTGAGGAATTTCTAATTACTTTTCTGGAAGCTTCCTAAATGCTTTCTTCTTGCCCTTTAATTCTTGATCATGCTGTTGAAATTATTTGAAAAAATATTTGGTCCTTGAGGCTGATCTTTTTTTGTCCTCTCCAGCCATGAAAAAGACAAGGCTCAGATGATGCTTAAGGGACTCCTTATTAATGTTTCTTATGCTGGACTTTCTTTTCATCAGCTGATTAGGACATGTTTTCATGTTTCCATGTTTTCTTGCTGTTTTACTATTATTTTATTTATGTATTATACCTAATTATCTTGTGAGTGAGCCCATCCCCTTTCTTGAACTTCTACCTGAGGCAAACACTGAAGCATCCATTGGTACTGATGGCAACTTCACTACAATTTAGCAGTGAGAAGTAGAAGGGACCACTGTGAGCTTGCATTTGCCCAGCAATTGTTTTTTTAATCACATTGGGTTGATTGTTTACACCAGCACTGCCCAAAGGAAATGTAATGTGTCCACCTACATCATTGTCATTTTAAATTTAATAAAGGTAAAAAGAGATTTTAAAAGTAATTTTAGTTGGTTGTGGTGACACGCATTTGTAATCCCAGTACTCAGGAGGCTGAGACAGGAAGATCGCAGGTTCAAGGACAGTCTCAATATAGTAAGACCTTATTTCAAAACAAAAAATAAAAATGGCCGAGGATATAGTTGGGAGGTAGAATGCCCCTGGGTTCAATCCCCAGTGCCAAATTAATAACAACAATAATAATAGTTTTACTAATATATTTTCAATTTGTTGTTTCTTTCTTTGTTTGCTGGTGCTAGGGATTGAACCCAGGACCTCTCATGTTCTAGGAAAAAGCTCTGCACTCAGCACTAATATGTTTTATTTAAAATAATATTTCTCAAATATTATTATAACATGTATCAACATAAAGTTATTAATGAGACATTCATACAGTTTTACATTCTTTTCTTTTTGTACTCTCTTTGAACTCCAGTGTGTAATTTATTTTTACATGACATCTGATTTCAGACTAGTTACATTTCTAGTGCTTAACAGTACATGTGGCTCATGGCTACCATATTGGAAACCAAGATCTGAATTGTTAACAGGATAAGAGAGCAGAAATGGAAGAAAATGAATCTATCATGAATCCACACTGCCAATTATATTACAGTTTATCTTTGGTGTTTTGTTGCTGTTGTTTCAATGTATAAGTTAATTTAATATTTACCTTGAAGTATTGACTCCATTGTGCCCACCTGGGATTTAATTACACTAAATTATATGTTGAACACAAAATGGAAGTATTGTATTTTTTCTAGATTGGCCGTAGCTGCTACAACGGGTTTAATATTGAGGAGAGGTATGATTACAACTGGAGCCATCTTGGAATGTTATTATAACTATCAAAGGTCACTTTGAGACCTTATACAGGGACACCATAAGTAATAGAAATCGTGTTTTGCATTTGGATTCCCAAGAGAGTGACTTATTCTATGTATTCTGTGAAGAGATTAACTTTCACATGCCCATTTTATTGGTCCACTTTGATGACCTTGGTGCTCAACTATGATGTGACATGTTGGATCTGGTAAGGAGGCTTTTATGAGACAGGTTGGAAGGATCACAGATATATGAACAGCAATGGTAGTAGAGATGATGGTGGTAGTAGTTGCTGACATGTTGACATTTATTGAGGTTTCACCATATTCTACTCACCCTAATAATCCTTTTATGACATATTAGCTCATTTAGTAACTGATCTGAATTTATTTGTTTTTTTTTTTTTTTTTTTTTTTTTTTGGTGGTACTGGGGTTCCTGGAAGCCCTTCTACCTCCAGGCTACACTTCCAGATCTGTTTTTATATTTCTATTTGGAAACAGGGTCTCTTAAGCCACCACGGCTGGCTTCCAACCTGAGAGATCCTCCTGTCTCCGCCTCCCAAGCACGGGGATTACAAGCGTGCACCACCACGCCCGGCAATATGTGTCATTATTAATCCTACTCATTGATGAAAATATTCTTTGAGGCACAAATAATTTACACAGAGTGGGAATATAAACCCTAAAAAAGGCAGTACTGTCCCTATTCACTAAAGACTGGCCACCCTTGATAGAATAATTATTTATTTCAGTGGTCCAGGCTCAAAAATAACAGCCCCATCTTTTTCCAGGGCAACTGCACCCATATATCAGTAGTTTCCAGCTAACAAGGCTTATTTTAACATATTTCTAAATGACTTCTTTTTTACTGGTTTCAATCTGCCTTTTAATTCATAGCCCTGTTCACACGTCGACTCAAGTTCTTTCCACTTGTTACCTGCTATTTGCCTTCTCCTCTCTAGTGACTACCCTGTGGAAGGTAATGTACCTTGTTTCTTCCATGGATTTCAATTCTCAGTCCCAATCTCTTGTTAAAATTATCACTAAACCCCCTTCGCTCTTTGAGAATATTCACAGCTTCTTGCACTGATTTCTGACGGTTCAGCTTTGCCGACTTTTGAGCCTTTGTTTTATAAACTAGAGTAATGTGGAAGGAGGCTATTTGAAGGGAAAAAAAAGGAACTAACCTGATTTGTCGTGACATCAGCAGAGTGACTAAAAGAAGTTGAAAAGAGAAAGAGGTTGAAGCTCAGAGATATAAGGGACCGTGTACAAGTTGAGCCTGGGACTGAGTTAATGGGATCTTCAATGAGGGGTAAAAGATTTGCAGGTCAATAATTATGCATGTGGGATATTTAGAGAGAAATGAGGATGGAGAACTTTCCAGTGTTTCATAGGGCATTGTGAATTGAATCTCTGTTGAATTTTCTTGATTTTCCATTGCACTGGATGACAAGCTAATGTTTCTCATACAGAACTGCTGGCATGGGGCGGTAAGAGTCCCAGCCCTATTATCAGTTCAAATAGAAACTTGATCACCAGCATGTTCACTGTCTTCCAGGCACCTTGATGTCTTTGCTAATTCTTGCTTTTCTTTTCTTTTTTTTTTTTTTCTACTTTCAATAAATCAAATTCCTGCTTACTCTTCTGTTACCTTGCTATTGACTTTAGCCCAGCCCCATGTTCTCATAACTAGATCATTTAAAAACTAGTCCTCGCTGGGCATGGTGGCACATGCTTGTAATCCCCATGCTTGAGAGGCGGAGACAGGAGGATCGCGCAGGTTCGAAGCCAGCCTCACTGGCTTAAGAGACCCTGTTTCCAAATAAAATATAAAATAGGTCTGGGAGTGTAGCCCGGAGGTAGAAGGGTTCCATGCCCAGTACCACACAAAAGAAATAAAATAAAATAAAAATTAAATTAAATTAAAATAAAATAAAAACTAGTCCTAAGCCAGGCATGGTGATGCACACTTGTAATCTCAGCATTTGGGAGACTGAGACTGGAGGATTGTGGTTTGTGGACAGCCTCCACTACTTAGTGAGGCCCTTTGCAACTCAGTGAGACTCTGTTTCAAAATAAAGAGGAAAATATAGGGCTAGGGTGTAGAATGTCCCTGGGTTCCACCCCCAATTCTAGAAAGAAAGAAAGAAAGAAAGAAAGAAAGAAAGAAAGAAAGAAAGAAAGAAAGAAAGAAAGAGAAAGAAAATAAAATAAAAACTAGTCCTAGCTGGCTTTTCTACCTCCAGTATGTCTGTATCCTTTTCTTTTTCTTTATTAATTGTCTGATACTGGTCATTGAACCCAGGGACATGCTTAATCTAAGCCACATCCCCAGGCCTTTTTACTTTTTATTTTGAAACAGGGTCTCACGAAGTTGCTGATAGTCTCACCATGTTGGTGAAACTGGCCTCAAATTTGTGCGTCTCTTATCTCAGCCTAAAAGCATGGGGATTACAGGCATGCACCACCACATATGCTACTCTTTTTTTCAATTTACTCTTCACTGTAGGTAACAGGACCTCCCACTACTTCTGAAGATCAGCTGTAAGCCCTTTGGGGGACTTTTTTACCCCTCCAAAATGATATCTTTTGATATATAAATTATGTATAGGACTTCTGGGACTCAGGAATTAATGTTTGAGATTTGAGTCGAATCTCTCTATATAAAGAGAGAAATCAAAGTTCATGCTTTATTTTTGCTTGTTATTCTAGAACCAATTCATGCAACTGATAGAGAATTGAATTTGGAAACACATAACTGCTTCTTCAATACTGTAGAATCCTCTTTTCTCTCTCTCTCTCTCTCTTATTTTTTTTATTTTATTATTATTATTATTATTTTTTTGGTGCAGGGGATTGAATCCAGGGGCATTCTAACTCCAAGCTACACCACCAGCTGTATTTTTTTTTTATCATTCATTACTTTGAAATAGGGTCTCACTAAGTTGTGGAGGGCCTTACTAAGTAGCTGAGGCTGGTCACGAATCTATGATCTTCCTGTCTCAACCTCCCAAGCATACTTGGGATTACATGCATGTGCCATTGCACTTGGCTAAATCTTCTTAGTTTTAGAGAAAAGCTAATTACAAAATAGCTTCCTTTACATTCCTTTGTGTGCTCCTTGTTTACTGGGTATCTACTGTATGAGGAATTATGCTGGATACAATGATTAATAACATATATCTGGGATTGTTTGCATGTCTGTGACCAGAATTATTGTGGAATCTTGCTTTTGGTTCTTCTTTATTACTTGATTGAAGTAACCCAATATTAGACTGAACTTGAATCATTCTTTTTCCTTTATCACACTCTGGAGAGCTAATAAAGAAGGCTAACCAGGTAGAAGACATCTGCTATAAAAACCACAAATAGCTTTCCATTTTCCAGTTAATGAAATTCAAGCATTTCTACCCTGATTTCTGTGATTTCTTTTTTTAACGATTTACTTATTTATTTCTGTGCTTTTATTGGTACATTATAGCCTGACATCAAAATGTAAATCATGTTGAAAATGACATACATGCACGCATCACCTGGTGGCCCCTCCCCATTTCCCTCCTTCCCAATACAGAGTACACAGATTGACATTAGTATACTCACATTTATACACATAGTCAATGGTAGTATTTCCATTAATGAACCTCAGTCTTCCTCATCTTCTACCCTTAGACTTCTTCCCCAGTTCCACTGGGGTTTCTCCTCCATTATCTGGAGTCCCTTGTATCACAGTTACTCCTACACATATTAGAAAAAAACATATGACCCTACACTTTCTGTGATTGGCTGATCTCACTTAACATAATGCTCTCCAAGTCCTTCCATCTTCTTGCAAATGACGTAATTTTGTTCTTCTTTATTGCTGAGTAGAATTCCTTTACGTGTATTTTCCATAATTTTGTAATCCATTTATCTGTTGATGGACACCTAAGATCAACTTCATTTTTTTTTTTTTTTTTGCGGGTCTGGGGATGAAACCCAGGGGCATTTGACCTTTGAGCCTGCCCTGTTTTTTGTTTTTTTTTTATTCTTTATTTTAAAACAGGGTCTCACTAAGTTACGAAGGGCCTCACTAAGTAAGTAGCTAAGGCTGTGCGCGAACCGCGATCCTCTGGTCTCAGCCTCCCAAATGCTGGGATTACCAAGTGAGCGCCACCATGCCAGGCTTCAACTTCTCATCTTATGTTTAAACCTTTCTCCCACTTCCTCAGGCCCAACCCCTGTTATTTTCATCTTTAAGCACTTGGTCCCATCATCAGTGTTGACTAGGTTCCATGACATTTTGCATCTCATTTTCTTCATCAGTAAAAGTAAGATAATTCTAGCTTTTTAGGTAATTGTGAGGATTAAACAAAACAACCAAAATAAAGCCGTAACCCATAAAGAGTATTCAGTGAACATTTACCCCTTTTCCATTCCAAAAAAAAGAATGTGTTTCCTTCACTTAGGCAAACCAGAAATATTTTTCTAACCTAAGACTACTGCCTCTAAGTTTTTCATAATGACATTTTAACTTTTTATATTTCTTTAAAAACAGATTTTTGTGCATATTATATACTAATTAAAATATTGTTCTTATTTCATTTCTATATAGCCTACCCAAGGTGCTTTCTAAAATGTTTTATTTCAAAAAAGATACGTTTTCTCAATATTTTTATGCTACTATGTTGTAACTGATAAGGATGAATTAACCTTATTTCAAACCAATTTATACCATTGAGCAAAATACTTAGCACATGATAGCTTAAATTTTTGTGTAAAATTTTAATTCATGATGATACCACTTATAGACTAGCAGTAACTTCAACCTTACAAATAAGTGAATATTATATTTATCATTAGTAATATAGCAATAGAATTACATGTATTGATCTCAATAAAACAGATTCAAATTTCAGTGAAATCGTGGGATATATAACCGTGAATGTAAGCAAACAAAATTTAAAAATTGGATTTACAGACCATGTATTTCAAGGCTGGAAATGTTAAGAATAGAATAACAACTCAGTAAGAAAAAAAGAAATAAAATCATTTAGAAAGAAGAAATTGCAAGGAAAACAGAAAGATTATTTTATTTCAGTTGGCCCTGAAACACATTACTTATGTCCCAGGTAGTAGTAGTAAGGCCTGATTTTATGAGCCTGGAATCTGTATAGCTCTGAGGTCCTCTTTGAAAAAGAGAAATACAGAACTACAAGTACAAACTCATGTGCAAGGCTTGAGAAGCAGCTGGGGTAATTGGCCCTGACCAATAACTTCATTAGCTCACAATGAAATCAACCTCTGGATCCAGACAGAATTGTCAGGATCTCAGTAATTAACCACTTTGTTATTTGTTTAGCACAGTAAACAGTGACCACTCATTCATCTGCAGCAGAATATACCCGTTTCCTTGTTCCATGCCCATTTCTAGCTTTACATCTTACATTTTTTTTCAACAATCTGCCCCACTGAGGCACCTGCATGCTTGGGCATTATAAGATGATGACCATCCCACGCATTGCTTCTTCCAGAGAATTTTACTTAGTTCTCTATAAAGCCTCAAGAACAAATCAAATTCTTGGTGTCAGCTCCTCCCATGCACTCAGAAGTAGGCTACAGATTGGTGAGTAAGGCAAGATGGGATTTGGAAAAGAGAGGTTCAGCTCTAAGCCACCAGAAGAAAAGCTGCTTTGACTGATGGAGAAAAATGAGTATAAAATGAACAGCAGGAAATGAGTGGGACACTCGTGCAGTTCACGCCATTTGTCTTTGTCCTCCACCCTCACCAGAAACCCAAGTAGCTGTATCAATCACACAGGCAAGCATTCAGGGCTGGGAGGTATATTCTTTTATTATTATTATTATTATTATTATTATTATTATTATTACAATATATTACATCATGCTAATTCCATTTATAACTTATGGAGATCAGTTAGTTCTTTAGACTTGGTCATCTCTGTGATTCCTAATCACCAATCACCAATCATGGGCAAATCCCTCCCATAGGTCTGGCACCTCCACACTTACCTAATTTATCCAATCCTTTTCCTGCCTTCTTTGTCTTTCGGTTTTCTTTGCTTTCTTAAATAGGCAAAATTTTGTAACACACTTAAATGCCAGTTCTCAAAAAAATCTAAAGGGGGAGACAAAAAATCATTGCCATTCGATATGATG
The DNA here is from genome assembly GCF_963383645.1 of Muscardinus avellanarius. Taxonomy (NCBI): domain Eukaryota; kingdom Metazoa; phylum Chordata; class Mammalia; order Rodentia; family Gliridae; genus Muscardinus; species Muscardinus avellanarius. The sequence goes on from NC_137788.1 coordinate 96,048,088, forward strand.
GGACTCACTTCGGTCCATATGGTCCACTCTATGATGCAAACACAGCAGGAGCTCAGGGCTTGCAAGAGCTGACTACGGTGGTGAGAACACGAGTGAGTGAAACATAAAAAGCACCTGAGGAGCTTTTGGAGTTCCTATCTTGAAGGATCTCACGTGCATGCTAAGGAATTTTCACTGTGCTCTGGAAAGTAATGAGAAATTCACCAAAGAGATTCAAGATCAGACATGATGCAGATAGATTTGGACTTTAGAAAGATCAGTTGAGTGGCTATGCAGAGACTAGGTTATAAGATAACAACATACCATAGAGGGAGATCAGTTTGAGCCTATGAACAGTAATCCAGGAGAAAGATATTTTTAAGAGGCCAATGGTAGTATAAACAAAATGGTGACAATTGACTGCATCTGTATCACTTGTTTGGGAAACTAATTTAGGAAATATAAGGAACACAAGATGACTTTTAGGTTTCCCTCTAGGGAAATGAAAGAATTTGGCATTGTTTTCAGAGTCAAGGAAAACAGTGGAATGTGTTTAATGCTAACTACTAATTATTGAGCACTTACTACATACTAAAGAGATGCTAAGGACTTAATACGTATTATGTAAAATTATCTCAAAATCATGAAGTACATAATATTTTACTGAACTTTTGTTTGTTTCTTGCTATTCTAGGGATTGAACCAGGGCTATACTACTACTGAGCTACATCCTCAGCCCTTCTTATTTTGGTTTTTATTGTAAGTCAGAGTCCCAGTATGTTTCCTGGTCTGGCCTAGAGCTTTTGATCCTCCTGTATCAGCCTCCAAAATATCTGGGATGATAGGTGTGCATGTCACAACACCTGACTTTTATTTAATTTAAAGAAGAAGAAATCAAGACTCAAAAACTATAGTAGCTTGACAAAAATTATACATTAGGTAAGTGGTAGAGGTGGAATTCAAACCTAAGCAGATCTGAACCAGAATATTGGTTTTTGACAAATGATATACCAGTGTTAATCAGAATGAAAATCATTTAGAGTACATGATGAATACAGGTTCTTGGGCCCAACCCATTCTATTAGAACCGAATTCCTATTGGATGGGGACTGGACTCAACAGTTATTTCTTTCTTATTCACCTTGAAGTTTTCATACCACTGAAAAAAGAAATATAGATTAGTGCTTATTAGAAATTTTTCCTTTTATATTATTGAAATGTTTATTTTAAATATTTTGCTTGAAGCCAGGAGTGGTGGTGCACGCTTGTAATCCCAGCATTCGGGAGGCTGAGACCAGAGGATCGCGGTTTGTGGACAGCCTCAGCTACTCAGTGAGGCCCTCTGCAACTCAGTGAGTCCCTGTTTCAAAATAAAGAATAAAAAGTAGAGCAAAGGATGTAGCTCAGAGGTCAAATAGCCCTGGGTTCCATCCCCAAACCCACAAAAAAAATTTCGCCTTGTTTTTTATTTTTGATTGGCACATCATAATTGTGTTTTTTATCTCAAACTTACAGAAAAGTTGCATGCATGTATAATATAAACAACTTTGTTCTTGCTGCACCATTTGATCATAAATTGTCAACATGGTGCCTTATAACCTGCTAACCCTTTAATACCTTGTACAAATAAGGACATTCTCCTACATGATAGCAATTAGATCAGGAAATCAGTGTGGATACTCTACTACCATAGCACTCTTAGACTCCTTTCCAGTGTTACCCACTCATGTTTCTTATCACAGAATACAGTCTTTGGGGATGACATTCATTGTCAGATCTCTTAATGCCCCCAAGCACTGGACCTTTTCCTACATTTTTTCATGAAATATTAAGTTATGACAGGATAGTGACTTTGTAGAATAACCCTCAGTCTTGATTTCCTTATTTTCCCAAGATTAGCTTCAGATTTTACATCTTTGGTCAGAAGACTATAAAAATCAGGCCTACCTTGCTCAGATTCACCTAAGAGCTTCAGGCCTGAATTATTCAGAAAGGAAATCGAAGGGGAAAAGGAGACATTAACCTTTCAACATATAGAGCTTGAGATTCTTGTGGATTCTTGATGTCTATTAAGTAGTTTAATAGATGTGTCTGATGTTCACATGGAAATTAAAGCTGAAGACAGAATTTTGGAGCTATCAAATTGTGGGCGATTGATGCTGAAAAATGAACTCAGTGGGGACTTCCAAAGGATGAGCCCATCGATGAACCATAGTTTCAAGTATCTAAATTAAAAAACATAACATGCAAAAGAAAGTAAAGAGGAGAAGATTGTGGAAAAGTAACAAATAGTGAAAAAAGGTTGGGGAAAATAATAGATATGGAGGTTTCATCCCTAAATGGCTCCTTTCCACTGACCTTTTCCTAGAACAGCCCTTCCACTCACCTTTACTGATAATGTGGATCCTCCTAATTCTATTTTGCGATGCCAGGGATCAAACCCACACACTACGCAAGTACATCACTCTGGAGCCACGTCCCCAGCCCCTTATAATTCTTTTGAGAAGAGGTCACCCCATCTCACATATCTTTTTTGTATGTGTGTGGTACTGGGGTTCCTGGAAGCCCTTCTACCTCTGGGCTACACTCCCAGACCTATTTTATATTTTTATTTGGAAACAGGGTCTCTTAAACCAGCGAGGCTGGCTTCGAACCTGCGTGATCCTCCTGTCTCCACCTCCCAGCATGGGGATTACAAGCGTGCGCCACCACGCCCGGTCTCACACTCACATATCTTTAAATGCATGAATCCAAAAAACTGACAGGACATTTGAAGACATTTTGTCTTTGAAAGCTCTTAGTTTCCCCATAGCAGGTATTATGTTTTTGTTCATCAGGAGTGAGTGGCCTCCTGGAGAGTTTATAATTTCCCCAAAACAAAACAAAACAAAATTATGTTTATTAAAATTCAACATTTTTCTTATTTTTCAATTTATTTTTATACTTTTATTGGTACATTGTAATTATGCATCATTGTGAGGCTCAAAGTAATACAATAGATGCACACAACGCTTGGTGTGTTTTCCTCTGGATTCCCACTCTTACCCACTTGTTTTCTTACATATTAGTAAGGTTAGAGCTGGGCGTGGTGGCGCACACTTGTAATCCCAGCATTTGGGAGGCTGAGAAAGGAAGATCGTGGTTCGTGGCCAGTGTGAGCTGCTTGGTGAGGTCTTTTGCAGCTCAGTAAGACCTTGTTTCAAAATAAAGAATAAAAAATAGGGCTGGGGGTGTAGCTCAGAGATAAAATGTCCCTGGGTTCCATCCCCAGTACCACAAAAACAAATAAATAAATATCAGTAAGATTAGTGGTAAGTCATTCATGTATGAATATAGAATTATTTCAACTGTTTCTTTTGTCAATATTCCTTTCCCTCTCCCCGCTTGCCCCCCGCCCAGCCCCTTCCACTATTCTAATTGTTTTCCCTCATTTATCTAAAGTCTCTTTTGTTTCCACACATGAGAGAAAATATACAACTCTTAACTTTCTGCAACTGGCTGATCTCAATTAGTATAACATTCTCTGGTTCCATCCATTTTCCTGCAAATGACATAATTTTCTTCTTTTTCATGGCTGAGTAGAATTCTACTGTGTATAGACCACATTTTCATTATTCATTCATCTGTTGTCAGATGTCTAGTTTCCCCTCTCCCCTCATTATTTGCCTATTGTGAATTTTCTGCTACTTTCTTAGGTATACATGTAACACTAAACTTCTTATATGATCTGGAATTCTCCCACTCAACTCTATTTTTTAAATAAAAGAGATATACACATTTATTTAACAACTGGTTTTCCAGGTAGACATGAGCCTAATAAATTAATGAGTATCTCTGAGTCCAGTAAATAAATGAGTATTGGCTACTTATAAGAGTTAATGTGGGGTACAGCCTGAGGTCTTTGTCCTTCTATCCCTACCCTTTCTCCTCAAGTATTCTTATCCATCTTCAATTTCAAATGTCTCTATATATTAATGTCTCATAAACCAATAATGTCACTCCTGATTTCTGCTCTGAGGTCCAAATCCCTGTTGAACTGAAAATCACACTGCCCAGAGAGGCATTGTAACACTGCAGTTGAGAGTATTGACCCTTTTATGTTTTTCTTAGAATTTTCATTGATACAAAATAATTAATTATACATCACAGATCCACTGGGATTCAGAGTGATACATCTACATGTGCCCACAGCATCTCTGGGTGTGTTTCCCTTCTAACTCCATCTCGCTACTCAACCTCACCCCCCACACATGCCAGTAATGCTGATAGTGATAACCTTTGTATATGAATATAATATTGTCGGATCTGTTTTCTTCCTCGAGCTTCCTTTTCCCCTTCTCTCCTGCCTCCCTCAGTTCCCTTCCACTGGTCTCTCCCCTTATTATCCTCAGGTCTCTTTCCTATTTTCTCTCTAGCTTCTGAATATGAGAAAAAACATACAACCCTTGGCTTTCTGAGACTAGCTGATTTGACTTAGCAAAATGTTCCATCTATTTTCCCACACATGACATAACTTTGTTCTTCTTTATGACTGAGTAAAACACCATTGTGCATATATATCACATTCCCTTTAGTCATCTGTTGATAGACACCTAAATTTTCCCCCATGATATGGTTATTGTAAATTGTGCTGCTATAAAAATGGGTATTCACATATTACTATAGTATTTTAACTTTAATTATTTTTCAATATCAAGAAGGGGTATAGCCAGGTCATGGGGTGGTTCTATTCCTAGTTTTTTTGATGAACCTCATTCTATATTTGGAAGATCACCCCTCCCCCAAAAAACTCAACCAGAATACTTCTAGAGCTGACACACAAATTTAGCAAAGTGGCCATATACAAAATCAATATACAAAAATCAAGAATATTGACTTGGGTGTGTTTATTGGACTTGTCAACTGACTTTGAGATTTACCAGCTATGTGATTCTGAGCAAGTTATTTAAATGATTTGTACTTCAGTTACCTTCTCAGTAAAATAAGGCAAATACTAACATCACCTTGAGGTGTTATGAAGATTAAATGTGGTAATGTGGGTAAAGAACTTAGGATAGTGTTCCATATATTGTAAATACTACATAAGCTTTGCTCCATCATACATTTCGTGAAAATATAAAATTTTTAACATTTCCAACCACAAACTCTTGCTCCCTGAAGCCACTCTGGTCTGCCACATCTCAGTAAAAGGTAAACCAAACACCTTCTCAATCAAGTCAGAAACCTGCAGAATCATTTTCTTTCTTTCTCATTACCTGTTAGGCTTATCGACATTATCTTTAACTCTCTCATAAATATTAAGCAGCTTTGTAAAGCTCCACTCATTCTCCTTTCAATATATAGCTTTAGTCCATTCACTTCTGTCTAGTTGCACTCCATCTGCCCTGGATCAAGCCACCCTGAGCTCCCTTGCAATGGCTCTTAGCCAACCTCCTGCTGATTGATCAGATCCTGTTTCCTGCCCCATTTGAACCCCTATCAACACAGAAAATTAAAAATGTAAATCAGTTTATGGCAGAACTCGACTTAAAACCCACCCGGGGCCAGGCACAGTGGCATACATGTGTACTTGGGAAGCTGAGATAGGATGATCACAAGTTCAAGACTAGACTCACCGGGCATGGTGGCGCACGCTTGTAATCCCTGCGCTTGGGAGGTGGAGACAGGAGGATCATGCAGGTTCAAACCCAGCTGTGCTGGTTTAAGAGAACCTGTTTCCAAAAATAAAGTATAAAATAGGTCTGGGAGTGTAGCCCAGAGGCCTTCCAGGAACCCCAGTACCACTAAGTAAATAAACAAACAAACAAACAAACAAACAAAGACTAGGCTCACCAATTTAGTGAGAGAGAGACCTTGATTTGAAATAACAATAAATAATTAAAAATAGTTGGGGTTATGGGGTTGTAGCTCAGAAGTATAGTACCTCTGGGTTCAATCTCCAGGATAAATAAATAAATAAGTGAATAAATAAATAAAGCATCCAGGTCTTGCCATTCCACTAAGAGGGAGATCCAGGCCCTCCCTCTGTCTCAGGCATGCCTGCCCAGCCTCTTCCCCTCTGCGCTGCCTTTGTCTTATGACGCTCCAGCAACAGTTCATACAAAACCCCAGTACATACAAACCTCAACCTTGGTCAAAAGGTAGAAGCTGACATTTGTTCCTCCCTTTGCCTAGAAGGATCTCCCTCCTAGCTTTTAATCCTCATGTATATTCTTTCTCACTTTTCAGGTCTTAATTTACATGTTACTTCCAAAAAATAAATTAAAAAGCTCTTCCCTTCCAACCTAATTAAAGCCCCTTTGCTGCTATTTTCTTTCATAGAACTATGCTATTTTCCCTTACAGTTTTTCTTTCATTTATACTTATATAATTATTCAATTTTAGAGGCTGCCTCTCCAACTAAGCTATAAGCTTAGCATAGATAGGAACTGTTTATATGATTTACCAAGCCACATCCAGTATGCTTCACAGTGTCTGACATATACTAACACCCAATAACTATTTATTGAATGAATGAATGAATGAATGATAAATAGATAGGTAGATAGATGATAGAGAAAAGTAAAAAGGAAGTAACTTTTGGGTTCTAGAAAGACTCCCAGGAAGCTTGAGATCCACAAAAAATGCTTCTATTGCAGGAAGGCTACAAAAACGGATATTATTAATAAATAGGTATTTCTTTAATGCACAGGTTGAGGGTTTAAAAATACCAGTTTCCAGCCGGGCGTGGTGGCGCACGTTTGTAATCTCCATGCTTGGGAGGCGGAGGCAGGAGGATCGCGCAGGTTCGAAGCCAGCTGCACTGGCTTAAGAGACCCTGTTTCCAAAAATAAAAAAAAAATAGGTCTGGGAGTGTAGCCCGGATATAGAAGGGCTTCCAGGAATCCCAGTACCACAAAAAAAAAAAAAAAAAAAAAAACAGTTTCCCTCAGGTGTGGTGGCACATGCTTGTAATCTCAGTACTTGGGAGGGTGAGACAGGAGGATTACAGTTCGCACCCAGCCTCAGGTACTTAGTGAGGCCCTCTGCAACTTAGTGAGACCCTGTTTCCAAATAAATAATTAAAAATAGGACTGGGGGTATAGCTCAGAGGCAGAAAGTCCCTGTCTTTAATCACCAGTACTGCAATAAATAAATAAATAAATAAATAAATAAATAAACCAGTTTCTGCCTCAGCATGGTGGCACATGCCTATAATCCCACTACTTGGGAGGCTGAGATAAGAGGATCACAAATTCAAGGTCAGATCATGGTAACTTAGACCCTGTTTCAAAAAAAAAAAAAAAGTAGGGCCAGGAGTATAGCTCAAAAATAGAATGCTCCTGAATTCAATCTTCATTTCTAAAACAAACAAATAAACGATAGCAATGCCCATTCTCAGAGCCAGAGAATTAGAATCCCTGAGCCTAGAATCCCTGAGCCTAGGTACAATTATGCCCTAAGTGGCTCCCATGCACACCCGGTCCTAATATAAGGGCAAGCCACATGTCCAAAAGAGCAGTAGCGTCCACACATACTTGTCGGTTCTGATCAGACTGGTTTTGCTGCAGCCACTCCGAGGTGTTGGGGCAAAACGTCACATATAGAAGGGTGATGAAAAGAAAGACAGGACAACTGAGCATCCCAGACCTCTCCTCCTCCATGATCTTGTGCAGTAGCTCATGACACATACCTCTAAGAGTGTCCCAAGCATGAAATGTCTGTGTTTTTTCCTAAAACTGTTTGCAAAATATTTCTGCACTTCACCCCATAAAATATCCATTTTATAAAGTGTTAGATTTAATTATGTGCCGAGAGATGAAATGATCCCTACCAAAAGCTTCACTGTTATGGTTGCTGTGCCTCTACTTACCCTTAAGGACACACACTACTTTTCTGGGAACATTAGCAATTCATTGAGCAATGTATAATCTCATGCTAACTTGCAAACCTATTTCTGTGTTCCTCAGAAAAATTTTAAGTATTTGTCATTGTTTTATTAGTGTCCAATAAGTAGTTAATGAATTTGGGAGAGAGGAGTTTGCAAGAAATAAAGAGTTTGAGAATACACACCAGTAGGGATGGGCACACCGGAATCCAATCACTTTTGGAAACTTGTCCGTAGGAAGTTCTCTTCTTGCCTTTTATGAGTGAGTGACCACCATGGCAGAGGATGTTTGTGGTCTTCCTTTGTCCTCTGAAAACTTGTGGCCTTCAGCAAACGGGCCTTAAACTGGTTCTCGACTTGCCCTCTCATGCAAAGGTAGAAGGAACCAGTTTTAGAGCATCAAGTCAAGTTTTCAAGATTGGACACGTTCAAAACACCTTTCCTAAACCCTTCAGGCCAGAGCATTCCCACTTCCATGGGGTTTTGCTACTCCTTGTTCCTCTCAGATTGCTTTAAGAGAAATGTTGACAGTTCTCTTCAGTTTTATGTTATTACCAATATCACATCCATGTCTCAGTCTATTTCAAGCCCGTCAACAACAACAACAAAAAATGCTATGTTAAACATTTGTGTGGTTTTAAAAAATATTTATTTAATTTTTTGTACTTCTAAATTTTTATTGGTGCATTACAGTCATACATCCTGATGGAGTACAAGATGGTAGGGCATACATGCACACTTCACTCAGCCCTTACCCAAATATTTTTAAGTGATTTACCTACCACATATAATAATGCCACCAGAGTACAATGCTTTTCTGTAGATATTTTTTTAATTTTGCCTGGTTCTGTTAATATTTATTTCTTCTCCAATACATGTGAATCAATGGTCTAGATTGAGATCTAGCAATCCATTTGTGTGGCTTGTGGCTGGGGGGTGCCTTTGGCTCCTTCTTAGAAATGTAGTCTTCTTGACCTCTGTGTCCTTTGCCAGTTAGAAAATCCTAACCATAATCCTCTGTGAAGATTTACACAAGTGTCTATTATGGCCCATAATCTGTGATATGGCTTCCAGTATTCTCATGGCACAAAGGTTAAGCTTTTTCATCTTTATTTTTGAGTAAAAATGTCCACAAGGTGTTAGTATTGTCAGGGATCAGATTGAAACAAGGTACAACTTCAATCAGGCCTTAAGCCTGGGTCTGTGCCAGGAAGAAAACTGTGATGAACCAAAGATTCCCTTAGAAAACAGAGCATCTTTTTGAACTCCAAAGTTACAAAAACAAAATTCCTCATCTGCTACTTTTCTTAATGCGGCCATAATGTCCAAACTAAAATCTGAGACTCATCCTCTGTCACATACATAGGGGCTTCTGTCAAAACAGCTTCAGAATATCTAATGCTGGGACAGTCCCATGGACTCTAGGCTGTATTGTCACCATATAAATGTCTGCGTGGAGACCCAACACACCAATTAACACCGATTATAAACATCCTTTCCATCCCAAGAACAGCGGGCAATAGGAAATTTGCTGCTTGATGACCCTTTCCTGTCTGAGCTCATACAGTCTACCTCTGTGGCTCTGGTCACCAGGTCTTGTTCTATTTGTTATTGGGGTTACTGATATTTATCTTTCAGAACTCTGTAAGAGATGGCCAGTGCCATGGATCACTTTACCTCTAGTTCTGACTTCCCTCTGCTTCCCCCCAATGTCAGGAGCAAAACTAAGACACAGGAAGGGAGGCAGCTCATCGTAACCTGTGAGCATCAGCTCCCACACTCAGAGGAGCCCCAATGTCTTTACAAGAGTCATGAAGGAGGAGCCATCCCATTATCAAGCTATAAAATAGAAATTGGGAGTAGAAGGATGTGAGGCAAGGAAGAGCATCTGGAAAGTTCCAAGAAGGAACTGGGAATGAAATCTCTCACCAAAAATTTATGCCTCTGATATAAAGAAGTCATTGTCCCAGAAATTCACAGCCACCCACAGACCTCCTGCTCCATTGGCTTCTAGGTAGGTGGAGCGAAAGAAGAAAAGAAGCCATCTGCCTACGATGATGCCCCAGCCTGGTAGTTAAAGCATGCCATGGGCCCCCAGCTCCTCTCCTTAGGGTCTGCCACCGATTTCAACACCCTTCTAAAGGCCTAGCACTGGCAAAGCCCTAATGGTGTCTATTCCAGAATCCCAGCAGGAACAGGTTGGGTCATGATATCAGGATATTGCCTTGGCCTTTTCTGACTGTCACTTACCCACAAAACAAGCAAAGATTAACAAGATGCAAGTGGGTGTTAGGCAGCTCTGTCTCTGTTTTTCAGGATAGGTGTGAGTGCTAACCCAAAGGCTTCTCGGGGGTCCTTGTTAATGCATGCCTGTTTGGCATTCCCCGGACAGTTCCGGAACAAATCTCCCTGAGATCGCTCTTCATTCCCAACTGTCATTCTCAATAGTTTGTCAATAGGTAAAGATTGGAAGGGAAAGGTCAAAATGAGAGGAACTTTAAGTTTTACATAAATTTATACTGATTATATATCATTTGGTTTTTTTGTTGTTGTTGTTTATACTGGGCATTGAACCCAGGACCAGTCTACATTGGAGCTACTCCACCAGCCATTTTTAATTTATTTTAAAACAGAATCTCACAAAGTTGTTGAGGGTCTCCCTAATTGCGGAAGCTAGACTTGAACCTGCAATCTTTCTTGGCCTCCGAAGTACTGGAATTACGGCATGAGGGTTTTTATTTGTTTTGTTTTAACTCTGAATGCTCTCCAAAATGTTAGGTAAAAAGATGTTCTTTCAAAGAGTCACTCGCTAGAAGGAAGACATGACTAAAAAAAGTGAAAGCATGTCTCAATTTTTATTTATCATTCTAATTCTGAAAGCACATTAAGGAAGAATAACAGCATTCTACTTAGTCTACAAATTGCTAATTAATAAGTAACTTCTATTCTCCCAGAGGTAAAATATTAACATTTTTAAATGCAATTAAACACCACAATCTCCTAATTGTAATAGAAATATTTAGCAGCGATATCTGTTTAATTATTTAGGCATCTCTTGGTGGTGTAAATATTATCCGCATAGTCATAAATATTTTCTGCTTTGTCCATAGACAATCAGCTAAAGATCCATTGCTTGCAGGACTTAAATTAAGATCTACTTAAGACTGCCTGCTGGCCACAAAATAATTACTTACACTTGCAGATGCCCAAATCTGTTAGACTTAGCAGCAAGAAGTGTTCTTTGCTTTCATAAGCAGGAAAAAGTTGCTTTTTGTTATATAAATTTCATTGCTGCTGTTATTAAAAAGGATTAAGGTAGAGTTGAAGTAGTTGAAAATGTAATTAATCTAATCCCTTTAACAAGAATTGTTTTCATATTGATAATTCTCTATAACAACAGTATTACAAATCACACCCACTGAAATATTTACACTAAATATTTTAGCATATAATCTCCCCTCTAGTTTTCTCTATTGGGAGTGAGATTTTCAACTTCAGCTTTCTTGTTTGTTTGTTTTTTTTTTTTTTCCTTTCTGTCTCATCTAAAATGAAAGAACCAGAAGAAAGAAATCCTTTTTTATTTTGTACCCTCTGCTAATTTTCTCACAATGTCATTTTCTCTCAGTTAAATACGTTAATGGTCGTCAAATCATTAATCTCCTAAAAGAGAAGGAGTGCAATGAAATAAGGACGGTCCGATTGATTTCTTTGTGTATCTTCTGTCATTTGTTGTAGACTCTCATTTCAAATTATTTGTTTACCCATCGATTGCAATAAATTGTTATGCTGCTGAAAATATCACTAAGAGTAGAGTCAGAGTCAGATGAAGGACAAAACTGTCATTCTGGTCAACCTCCTCTGATTATCTCCAGTGTAAATTGGGAATTGTTCTTAATCTGCTCAAATGTCATGTTATCAGGGAGACCTTCTCTGACCTCCTAATATCAAATTACAATCACCATCCCTTCCCCACAACCGCGGGTCCAGCTTTAATTGGCTTTATTTTTCTCCACAGTAGTTGCCACCCTGTAACATCATAAAACACTGTGTGTTCGTTTCCTTGGAGCATCTCCTCCGACAAAGAGGGAGGCATCACAGAAAGCAGGGACATGGATCTGTTTACTGCTACAGCGTAAGAGCCAAGACAAACGCCTGCAATGTAGCCATATAGTAGGCAATCAGTAAATAATTGTTGGATGCATGAGACTTTGCTCTTATCTCTCAGATGCCTGAGCACCCGATCTGTGTCAGGCTATGAGAAACTTGGTGCAAATGTCAGCCTTTATCCAGAGTGGCTGTCCTGCTGAGCTGGAGGGGAAGGGCCACCTCCCTGCTCAACTAAAGCAGAAAACTAGTTCAGTAGCCAAGTCTTCAGTTAAGGACTAAAACTGGGTTATAAAGTGCTGTCTGGCCTCCATGTGTTTACAGTTGGGGGAGGTACTGAGGCTTGAACCCCTGGGATTCTACCTCCCGCCCTTTTTTATTTCGAAACAAGATCTCCCTAAGTTGCTGAGAGTTGTGCTAAATTGCTGAGGCTGGCCTCCAACTGTGATCCTCTTACTTCAGCCTCCCAACACTGGGATTACAGGTGTGCACCACTGCACCTGGCTAACAATTTTAAGAATAATAGAAAACATGTTAAGGGAATCCCTCCAGGACATTATTTTTGTAGAATATAAATATGGGTTACTAAGCTGAAAAGTAATTCTGCATGAAATAATTTCTGAAACCAGTCATATTCTGTGGAGCTAAGCAAGGTTTTTAATTTCAAAGAGTATGAAAATGCTTATTAGGTCTTAGATATTTTCTTTCTACTAGTCAATGCTATTTCTAGGACACTGTTAAAACACACAAAACACCATGGACCTGGTGTCCAACAGACCAGGGTGGGGCAGGAGGGGCAGGAGGGGCATTCTAGACCTACTTCTTATGCTTTATGATATGACCATGGGAAGATTTCTTTTTTTTTTTTTTTTGTCACTCAAGATGGAACCTAGAGGCATTCTACCTCTGAGCTACACCCTCAGCCCTACTTTTTATTCTTTATTTTTTGAAACAGTGTCTCACTGAGTTGCAGAGGGCCTCACTAAGTAACTGAGGCTGTCCATGAACCATGATCCTCCTGTCTCAGCCTCCCGAATGCTGGGATTACACTTCTGGGATTACACATGTGCACCACCACTCCCGGCAGAAAGTTTCTCTATGCCCTAGTTTTCTGTCTTGCGAGGTAGGGTTGAAGTGAACATTGAAAGTGTCCAATACACAAGGGCTAACTAAATATGGATATTGCCAATGCTGGTCTTGCATATAGGAATGAATGCCCTTTAGATAGATTTCTTCAATCATATATATATATATATATATATATATGATTATATATATATATATATATATATATATATATTTCTGGGGATGGAACCCAGGGTCATGCTAACTCTGAGAGACACCCCTAGACCTAATTTCTTATTTTTTTTACTTTTGAAACAGGGTCTTCCTGAGTTGCAAGGGGCCTCACTAAGTAGCTGAGGCCATCCACCAACCACGATCCTCCAGTCTCCGCCTCCCGAATGCTGGGATTATAAGCCTTCCGTCATATTTTCTAAAGCAGATTTGTTAGTATCGACCCAACCCCAAGTCAACCTGACTTGCCCCCCTCCACCTTTGGCCCTTGCACTTTTCCCCACATGAGAAGCTCCAGGTACCTAGGCTGAGGGCACACCACTGCTGTCCTTCATCATGACATTGCAAACACCCGATCCCCTCCTTGGGGTACCCTGCAGAGCTGACTCCCTTTGTTCCCAAGCTCCTTCCCTGGGATGAAGAAGAAGAAGGTGATAGCATCCAAGTTGATGATTGTGCAGATGGCAGCATGCTGACGGATTTGGAAGGAACCATATTTTTTTCAGTAAATTTTAATGAAGGTGAGATTTGTGTAAATCTGACCCCTTCCAGTAAAATGCACATTTACATATATTCAGAATTTATAAATCCTGACAGATTCCACAATATTTATAGCCCTCCATAAAAAGCTTTTGCCAGTTTGCAGAGCTTTGCATTTGGCTCTGTGGTATGCTTAAGAGAGTTTAAATAATAATAAATTTGGTGATTTATTCCACCTGGAACAGAAACTTACCCCCCCCACCCGCCGCCCGGCTCATTTTGAAGGGGATACCTATAAATAGTGCACAGACGCTAGGATCAGAAATAGGGAATTGAAATTTGAGAGAGAAGTACAGAAACATTTCCATTATCACTGATTTCTTGAGTATATTTTTAAAACAGTTCTGTTCCTCAAATAATGTACCTTCTCCCCTTTCTCCTGCCTCATCTCAATTATACGTGAGTCTCCCAGACCTGTTGCCAACTTTAAGATCCAATTGCATTAATGGGAAAGAGAATGAGAGCATTAGCTGACTAGGTAGGTAAGAGTTGCCTCTAGGGAGGCTCAAGCAATTCTCCAATGTTCATCTTATATTTCATAGGCATCAGCAAGTAACTGAGCGTCAATATCTAGAGCATAGATTCATTATTTGAGACACAGCTCATGCATCCAACAAGTATGATGAAAAGTTCACAGTTCATCCAAAAGAAAAAAGGAGAAATCTAATTGTAATTGCAAGGACAACATCACCCATCTGCGTTCATAATTACCTAGAACTGGATAAGAGAAACACACCAGTCCTCTCTTATCTTGTAGTTTCGGTTCCCATGGTTTCAGTGACTTGTGGTAAACTGGGCTCCAAAAATATTAAATGAGAAGTTCCAGAAATAATTCATAAGGTTTCAACTCTTTACTAGTAATGTGATGAAAACTCTCATAATTTGCTCCATAGCACCCTAGACGTGAAGCAGCCCTTCACCGAGTGTATCTGTACTGTGCCCGGTACCCACTCACTGGTCGCTTAGCAGTGTCTTAGTGATCCAATAGAGACCCACTGCTCCAGTGCCACAGTGCTCAGGTTCTCCTTACACTGTCGCCTAATGCTATGTCACTCGTGTAGACATTGTACCATCTCACATTATCACAAGAAGGGTGAGTACTATAAAATAGTTTGGGAGAAACCACAGTCACAAAACTTTTACTACAGTATATTGTTATAATTATTCTGGTTTTAGTTCCTATTGCTAAACTCTTACTAGGCCTTATCTATAAATTACGCTTTATTGTAGGTATATGTTTTAGGGAAAAGATATGTACTGGATTTAGTACTATCTGTAGTTGCAAACACTCACCGGGGCCTTGGAACGCATGCCCTGTGGATGAAGAGGGAATACTATACTTGAATAGTGGGCACCAAACGATACTATTTGGGTTTAATTAGGAGGTGAGGGTATATATTGAGAACTGAACCCTGGGGTGCTCTTCCACTCAGCTGCATCCTCATCCCGTTTTTCATTTTATTTTGAGGCAGGGTCTCACTAAGTTGATGAGACCAGCCTCAAGCTTAAAGTCCTTCTGCCTCAGCTTCCCAGCTGGCTGGGATTAAAAGCATACTCTACCATATCCACCTTATTATTTGTTTTTTAAAAACAAAATAAAAATCTAGGAGCAGTTATTCTCCATAGAATCTACTGATGCGAACTGAGAGCATCCGTTTATCAAAGCACAAGCAGGGTCTCAGCAGTGCTATGGGAAGGAGATCTATTTCCAGCTTGTTATGTGGGTGGTAAGGGAAGTAGCCTTTGTTAGAATGAGAATAATAATCATGATAATAATCAACATCCACGGAGAGTTGCCTATGAGCTGGTCTGGAGTAATAAAGACATCAGATGGCTGTGTTGTGGTGTGCAAGGACCCTAATTGAGTATAGTTGGCCATCCACATCAAAGGATTCAACCAACCGTGGGCTGAAAATATTCACCACAAAATTTCAGAAGGTTCCAAAGAGCAAACTTGAAGTTGTACCATGCTAAGCACTGTGTTGAATTCACGTGAATTAAGAACTGTGTAGGCACACTCTGTTGTGGCCTTTGCTGATTCCCAGGTCCTCAGTCCCTCCAGCACTCCTGTTCAAGTATAGATTACCTCATCTCATCTGAATAACATGTTATGAGACCTTTGATGATTGTGTCTGTACTGAACATGCTCCATCTTTTTTTCTTGTCAATATTCCCTAAGCAGTGTAAATAACAACTATTTAAAATTGTATTAGGCACCATATGTGATCTATTTAAAGCATGTGGGAAGATATGTAGAGGTTATATAAAAATACAATGATATTCTATACAAGAGACTGAAGCATCTGTAAATTTTGGTACCCACATGGATTTTGGAACCAATCCCTCATGAATACTGAGGGATGATTGTAGTGGGTTTTCTTTCTCTGATAACTTGGAACACACCTCCAAGCCCAAGACTTTCCTGAGCAATCTGCTTCCCTCTAGCTAATAGGATGGCAGATATTTGGACCAAACCCCAGAGCCTGTAGTGTACCACATTTTAATGATTTGTGGTGAACAAAGTAAATGTTTTAAAACCAGATTTTATGAAGCAGGTACCCAGTTAAGTATGATGGATAGGAGGAAAAACCGAGAAAAGCTAAACAGTGTATGGGAACATCGCTTCCTCTATAGGACATGGATGTTTATGGCCCACGGTGAATTCTAAATGCTCACTTGAAAAATGATTTCTTAAAGAACTGTTGCTCTTAAGGACTGTCCTTGAGGCAGGCAGGTATTTCCATTGTTTTCCTATAGCATCTTTCTAAGAGAAAGTGGAGGTACTGAGCTCTTAGACAATGGCTCGGTGTTTTTGTGCTTCTGTGACCGCAGGATGAGTCTCACACGTGTGAGATACAGAAACTGTTTTCACTTCTTAAAGCCCTTGGAAGGAAACAAGACAAGAAAATCACCATATTTATTTTTGTTGTTTTTTTTTTTTAAAAAAGCTATTATAGAGGAAAATTCAGTTAAGGCAAATAAAAATGATACCGAAAACTCTCTTTTTTCCCTTTCCTAGCCTCTCAACAACCGCACCATGTCAGGACTTGAGTCCTATCTGCATTCTGATGCGCCCTCTTCTGTTCTTCCTCCACAGGGGAACCCCTACATGTGCAATAATGAGTGTGACGCAAGCACCCCGGAGCTGGCACACCCCCCTGAGCTGATGTTTGATTTTGAAGGAAGACATCCCTCCACATTTTGGCAGTCTGCTACTTGGAAGGAGTACCCCAAGCCTCTCCAGGTGAACATCACCCTGTCTTGGAGTAAAACCATTGAGCTCACAGACAACATAGTTATTACCTTTGAATCGGGGCGTCCAGACCAAATGATCCTGGAGAAATCTCTCGATTATGGACGAACATGGCAGCCCTATCAGTACTATGCCACAGACTGCTTGGACGCTTTTCACATGGACCCTAAGTCCGTGAAGGACTTATCTCAGCATACAGTCCTAGAAATCATTTGCACAGAAGAGTACTCCACGGGGTACTCAACAAATAGCAAGATAATCCACTTTGAAATCAAAGACAGGTTTGCATTTTTTGCTGGACCTCGGCTACGAAATATGGCTTCCCTCTATGGACAGCTGGATACAACCAAGAAACTCAGAGATTTCTTTACAGTCACAGACCTGAGAATACGGCTGCTGAGACCAGCTGTTGGGGAAATATTTGTAGATGAGCTCCACCTGGCACGCTACTTTTATGCCATCTCAGACATAAAGGTGCGAGGAAGGTAAGAAAATGTGTGTCCATTTCAGATGGGAATGGTTGTGTCCAAAGAATATGCCAATGTGTTGGTCTTATAGCCACAAATTGACATTTGCCCATTTCTACTGTAATACTTTCTTAGGATTAATACTTTAGAAGTAGGTTCAGAGGGCATTAGAGACTTTGCACTCTGTAGTAATTTGTAATCCCAGGCTTGCTATCACTGAACCTGGCAGGATCCTTTAGAATTATAACAAGAGAGAGAGAGAGAGAGAGAAAGAGAGAGAGAGAGAAAGAGAGAGAGAGAGAGAGAGAGAGAGAGAGAGAGAGAGAGAGAGAGAGAGAGAGAAGCAGAAAAAGCATCTTATTTGAGACAAAGGAACTCACTAAGGAAATGACTCCATGGAGAGTAAAGACCATTGTTCTCTAGAAGACTGAAAAATAAGAAACATGTGGTCCATTTTCACATGCACGAGAGGCTTGCAACAAGGTAAGATAATCTGTTAATATTCTAGAAATGAAAGTTATAGATTTTTAAATGTATTAAAACCAAAAGCTTCTAGAAAACAATGCATTTTCTTAAAGAGGGGAAGTTTTGTTTGGGGGATGTTATAGTAAAATGATATGCCACTGAGAACTTGAAATGCAAACTTGAAATGGGCACCCTGCAATTTGTAGACCAGAGTTGCGATGTTAATGATCACTATCAGGGGTATCTTTGGTTTTGAACACAAGTGAATTTCCAAAGATTTTAAAGATGTGTAAGTGAAAAATTTTTAATAACAAGGACTAAAACTACCAACATAGAGATTTCCAGCAGTTCTTAAAGTGTAGTATATTATTAAAAATAGTCCATTGATGGAAGTGGAAGTATGAGACAGTGAGTGGAGAAACTGAATATAAGAGTGGAATTACAGAAAACAGGGGAAAGTGAAAAATAAACAAAGCAATGATCACTCCAAAAATACCAACATAGCTTGAAGTCAAAATATCTGAAGATAAAAATATAAATGGTGCATTTGTCATGTAGGTTTAAATAAGTAATCATAAACTTGAACAGGCAAAACCAGATTTACTCTGAATACTGGCTTCCAGCATCTTTTAGGGCAGCCCCGTCATCAGAAACTAGATAAGTTTTGAGACTCTCCGGTCTTTCAGAGTAACCTCACATATCTGTATGAGAAGGAAGAAGCAGTCACTGCTGTTAAGATAAGGGCCACGGTGGCCACACAGAATGGAGTGGTGGGCATGACTGTTTAGAGTGGTGTCAAAGGTTTCGGGATCTTAGCTTTAAAAATTAGCAGGCAAGGTGGCCATCTTTGTTCTAGCTTCATGTTCCTCATGGCAGGTGTTGAGAATCTTTAACTATGGAGTCTTATTTTAAACTTTTAACCAATGTATTGGTGATGGATGATGAAGATGTTTTAAAGCAAAACAACATTTTATTGTTGGTGCATTTATATCAATATCAATATCTATCTATCTATATCATATATAGGTATATATGCTGGTACATTTGTATCAATATTAAGCTTATGGGTTAGAGAGGATAGAGAACACTCAGCACATTCACAAGGCACCAGGACAGAGTGATATGGAGCTACTGCCTCCAACATAGGTTTGCTGTTTAAAATAAAATCCAGCCATCATTATACTCAGAAACATTTTAGCAAAAGGTGATCAGTTTCTATCATCTTAATTCTTGGGGACATATGTGAAAATAATCAAAGTTGGTATTATTATTAATAGCATATCAAAATCAATTCACAATCATTCAATTCACCTATAAGAATAAAGGTCAAAATTAATAAACTGAGATATGAATTTGAATCTATATCACTGGGTAGATTTGTATAGGTCAGTTTCCTTGCAGTTTAAGAAACCCTTAATCTGAGCCTAAATCCCTACAGACTAATTTCCTCCGAGCACTCTCACTTGTCACTTGTAAAGGAGCCAGTCTTTTCTGTTGAGAAATCACTATTGTTGGGGCTTATTTTTGTTGTTGGGTAGCCATCTTTCTTCATCTGCTTATTTAAAAGAAAGCACAAAAGACATCTTATCATTAAAGGCATCTGTGTGCAATCTCCATTGGGGCCAGGCAGGCCACTTCCTGAAAGTGGTGGCATTAGGCCCACAGAGTCCCTCCAGATTTTCCACTTCTCTTATATCTCTCTTCCTGGTAGTGTCCTCCAGCTACATTTCAGTGGTTCTGAGGAGTTTCCAAGAGCTCTCCCCCCTTCGCTGGGGCGCATCTCCACTGTCTTTCCCCATTCACCAATCAACTGTAGGCTGGTGAGAAGCAGCTGGGCCAAAGAGAAAGGTCCAGTAGAGGTAAGCCCCTGCTGTGATGTCCACTCTGTCTTCTCCACACTCTGTCCAAATTCCTCAGGGCAAAACCAGTGCTGGCATGTACCACCTGAGCTACCAGATGGCTGGAGTATTTTTAGTCTTGAGGGAGGGACTTAAGAAGCAAGGCCCATTGGCTCGGGCATGGCTCCAGCTTTTAAGTTATATAAGGAAGATCCACTCCTGATGGAGCCACAAAAGAAAAATGGCAAGCAACAGCCTGCTGCGAGGGGGCTTTCAGCGTAGACACTGATGCCATTATTTTGCCTTTAAAATTTTCAGTAGGATTAATGGCCTAGGTTGCCTTTCTCTTAAACAACAAATCACCTATGGGAGGATTGAAATTCATTTGGTAATCTCTAAAAGAAAGTTCTAAAATTTCTTTTCAAGACTCTCGTAAACTTTCTACAATGGCCTTGAGGACTTCGTTTCTTTTATCCACTCCCACCATCTCATCCTATGAGAGGCAGCGTTTACATGCCTCTGTATAGATACAGCTCATACTTGTTTTTTATGGTACTGGGGATGGAACCCAAGAGCATTGTACCTCTGAGCTATACCTCCAGCCTTATTTTTTTTTTAGTCTTTTTAATTTTTTTTTATTTTTATTTTTATGTGCATCATATTGAAAATGACATACATTGACCATGCAACATTCACACTTTTACACATATTCAAATGTAGCTCCTCAAGTAAATCAACCTCAGACTTCTTCTCCTACCCTGACATTTCAGCTTTGCTGAGGTTTCCCCTCCATTTTCTGGAGTCCCTTTGGTATCCCTAATACTCCCTAGTTTGCACATATTAGAGAAAACATATGTCCCTTCTCTTTCTGTGCTTGGCTGACCCCACTTAACATAATGTTCTCCAGATCTTTCCATCTTCTTGTGAATGACATGATTTTGTTTTTCTTTATAGTTGGGTAGAATTCCATTGGGTTTCCCATAATTTTTCAGTCCATTCATCTGTTGATGGAGACCTAAGTAGGCTCCATATTTTGGCTATTACAAATTGTGCTGTTATGAACATGAGCATGCATGTGTTACTGTAGTTCTCTGATTTCAACTTCTTTGGAAAGATACCCAAGAATGATATAGCCAGATCATATGGTGGATCCATTCCCAGTTTTCTAAGGAATCTCCACACTGATCTCCATAGTGGTTGACTAGTTTGTACTCCCAATAACAGTGTGAAAGACTTCTTCCCCTACATCCTCACCAGCATTTGTTGTTATTTTACTTCTTTTTGCTTGCCACTCTGATTGGAGTTAGATGGAATCTCAGTATAGTTTTGATTTGCATCTCCCTGATGGGTAATGGTGTTGATCATTTTTTCATGTATCTATTGGACATTTGTATCTCTTCTTTTGTGAAATGTCTATTCAATTCAGTTGCCCATTTCTTAATTGGGTTGTTTGTTTTGCTAGTGTAGAATCTTTTGAGCCCTTTGTATATTTTGGATATCTATCAGAGTGGTGGCTGGTAAAGATCTTCTCACATTCTTTAGACTTTCTCTTTAGGTTCTTGATGGTTTCCTTTGATGAGCAGAAACTTTTTAGTTTGATACCATCCCACTTGTTAATTCTTGCTTTATTTTCCTGTGTTTTGGAGGTCTTGTTGAGAAAGTTACTGCCTGTGCCTATATATTAGAGTGTTGAGCCTATGGCCTCCTGTAATAGCTTCACAGTCTCTGTTTTAATTTCCAAGTCTTTGATCCATCAGAAACAAACCCATACACTTATAGTCAATTCATCATTGACAAAGGGGCCAAACTCACATGCTGGAGAAAAGACAGCCTTTTCAACAAATGGTACTGAGAGAACTGGCTATCTCTTTGTAGAAAGATGGAAGTAATCTTTTTAGTTTTTAGTTTTTGAAACAGGGTCTCACTGAGTTGCAAAGGGCCTCACTAAGTAGTTGAGACTGTCCGCGAACCATGATTCCCCCATCTCCCCCTCTGGAATGCTGGAATTACAAGTGTACGCCACCACACCCAGCTTCATCCTGATATTTTTATACTCTTCACTTCCAACACCATGTCCATCAAAATGTGGACATTGATATAAGTTCTTAGGGAAAGGTTTCCACATTCCTGGAAACCAGATATAAATATCCATAGATTAGTAAACAGAGAATAGAGAAAGTTTCATCTTGAAATATTAAACCATGGAACAAAAATAGTGGGAGATCTTTGCTTCAACTGACTGTGGATTCCAATTTTCAACTTCTTTTCACATGTGTTTATATTATACTGCCTAGAGTTATTTAGTATAAAAATGATGTTTTGATTCTCATTAGACTAATGCAGCATTTATGCTCATTGCAGCTTATAATACCTATTTTCCTGGTGACAAAACCGTAATCCCATCATAAATAATTTATTCTCCTTTTGCTACATACCTATTTTGCTTTCATTTACTCCTTCTCGTTGTGTATTTATTAAGATAATAGAGGAAAAGAGGAAACATGGCTATTGGCAATCTCGGCGACTCGGTGGTACTTACGTTGTTCAATAAACCTAATAATCTTCATGGACTAATTCTGACTTATGGATGTCCTGCTTCAGTAAATCAGGGTGATTTTCTCTAGTGAATAATAGACGAGCGCTGTGTGCCAGTACCTTAATTAAAGAGCAGCTCTCTTAGTCTTGATCTCATTTTAATTTACAGGGTAATACTACAATAATATCACTAATGGAAGGTACATTAAAGGGCATCAAGTAGCATTAGCTGTATTAAATTATGGTACTTGTGTTAATTAACTGCTGAAGCAAGATGGTTCTAATGGCCAAAAAGGTCGTCTAGTGCATAAATAAAACCTACCCAAATGAAGGGTGAGAGGAGAAAGGAAGAGTAGATGTTTGTTCTGAACATCTTTTCATACAAGCAGCAGGGTTAAATTCAAAAGCTGTTAAGTGCAGATAATGTCCAAATGTTTCTTAGTTACCTCATCGGAAGTTATAGTTTTTTAATCATTTTGTTTCCTTTTAAGTTTTCCATAATTAAATTCATTACAAAGTTGGACACTTTGTCAGAGGCATAGACTTTACTAGAATATAAACTCAGTATTCTTTATTTGAGGTGAACAGTTCAAGAAAGTAATGTGATTTATTATAATATTTAAATACAAAAGATAAATGAACATTTGGTAATATGCTCATTTATTTTAAGGTGTTATCATCAAATGTATTGGGTTACTGTTTTCAGATAAAAGATAATAGAAATTCTGCTTTAAAAAGAACTTTAATATGGGACTGAAAGAACTTTTCTCAATGGCTTATAAAACTCAAATCAACATCTCTTCTGCATGCCGTTTTACAAAATATTCCTATAAGTAATCAGTTTTTGTTTTTGTTTTTTTCTATACTGGGGATGGAATTCAGGGGCATTTTACCTCCAAGATACACTCCAAGATACATTTTTTTATTCTTTATTTTGAAACAGAGTCTCACTGAGTTGCAAAGGGCCTCACTAAGTAGCTGAGGCTGTCCGCGAACCAGGATCCTCCTATCTCAGCTTCCCAAATACTGGGATTACAAGCATGCACCCACGCTGGCCAGTATGTTTTTTCCTAAAGATGTTTACTCATTTCTTATCATTTTCAGTGCCTACTCAGGCTCCTGTATAGGTAGCTGGTTGTCAAAAGAGTAAATTTCAGCAGTTTAACTTTCTGCAGTTTTAGTGCCCACAAGTATTAAATGAAAAATTCCATAAATAAGCAATTTATAAGTTTTACATATTGTATTACAGAATAGTATTCCTATTGTCCTGTTTTATTGTTAGTTATTATTGTTAGTCACTTACTGTGCCTAATTTATACATTAAACTTTATTGCAGGCATGTATATTGGGGAAGCACAAAGCACACATGGGGTTTGGTATGATCTGTGTTTCGGGCATCCCTTGGAGGTCTGGGAATGAATCCCCTGTGGGTAAGAGGAATCCACTATAGATTTCCATGCCTTTTCTACCTCCGCTGCTCATCACCAAGAAAGGAGCCTGGGAGTGTTAACTCCCACAAAGCTCCACTTCCAGCCACATCTTGATGGTCTTCTTCATTCACTGCTGTGTGGACTCAGAACCACACTCTCCTCTACCTACCTAACTGCAAGGCCAGGAAAGGGCCGGTACTAAGCCGCTTGCCCTGGCATTAGGCGTAAGAAAGGGCCCCTCACACATTCTCAGGAGCTCAACTTATAAGCATTCACAGCTTGAATGTCACCATCTTGAGGTTTTGCTGTAATTAGACAAGGTGAAGTTGGCATCCATTTTCTTAAACCAAACTTTCCAAGTGGTTAGTGCAAAAATGTGAAAGTCAGGTCAGCAAGAGCATTTGGGGAAGTCTAAATGGATAAAAGTAGCAGTACATTTTTAAATTTTTTTTGGAAATATCATGTAACGTAGAAGTGATTTACTAGTTACGAAAGACTTATCAGTTTCCCTGAAAATTCTCCAAGTGTCTTTCCTAGCCACAACTCAAATAAATTTACCAAAATATTTCCTTTACACCCAGCCTATCTCCATTCTTTTCCAGTTACTCCTAATTATTCAGGCTGGGCTTTACCACCACTGAACAGATCCTGCTTTTCTAACACCGTCCTCTTTCTGTCATCAGTCAATTCTTATCTCCTCCCTGGGACACTGGGTCACACAGTGGCATATGGAGATGCGGAAGGCATAGTCTCTGCTGTGAAGGAGCTCATGTCCAGAAGATGCAGAGTCTTGTATACAAACAAAATATAAAGACAGCATGGGTTAAGTGCTTTTAAATGGAGAATTCGTCTATGTTTTCCTTTCTTTAACAAATTACCTGAAGCTGGTAATTTTGTAGAGGAAACAGATTTAGTCTCTCTCACAGTTCAAGAAAGGACCACATCTGGTTACAGCCTTCTTGCCGGCAGAGTCCTGAGGCAGCACGGGACACCACATGGCAGAAGGTGGGGAAAATGCCTCTCTTCTGGTCTGTGTGTGTGTGTGTGTGTGTGTGTGTGTGTGTGTGTGTGTGTGTTACTGGGAATTAAACCTGGGGACATTCTACCTCTAAGCCACTTCCCCACCCCTTTTGATTTTTATTATTTGGAAACAGGGTCATACTAAGTTGCTGACAGGCTCACTAAATGGCTCAAGCTGGCTTCAAACCTGCAATCTCCTGTCTCATCTTCCCAAGTACTGGAATTACAAGTGCCACCATGCCCAGCTCTCCCTCTTCTTATAAAGCCCCTATTATGCAACTTTGGAAGATCTACCTTGATAAACTTATCCAACCCTTATCATTTCCAAAAACCTCATCTTTAAATACCATAGTTGGCTTATTTCCACCTTGTTAACACCTCACAGTAGGGATTGAATTTCAGCACACGAGTCCTTGGGGACACATTCTACCCATATCTGAACCATCCATAACATTTTGTGGGTGCTTAAAGTACTAAGGTGGCAGAGAAGGAGCTTTAAATGCAATGTGGGAAGGCTAGTAAAAACTCTGAGGATATGAAGTTTGTGTGGCATCCTGAAATAGGTGCTTTAGTTTGCCAAGCAGCCAGAGCAATGTAGATATTCTAGGCAGGCAAATTATGCATAAAACAGCAAAGCATGTTACAGAACTCCACAAAGTCAGGAATTGTAGTTTAGAGCCCTAAGAGATGCCTTCCTTTGTCCCACTATGGAATACCAGCATCTCTCAGAAGAACTAAAGGATTTCTGCATCTTGGTCTCTGAGTACCCCAATGCATAAGAAATCTAAAATTATATGAATCCTCACATAGCAGTTGAGTGCAGGTGAGAAACTCTTTAAGGCAATAGTAGTAGAGGCAGTTTCAGTGTGTCTATGCATACTGGAGAGTTATTGCTTAACTGTCAAGCAAATAGAACCCCATCCCTGATGTTAAGGTGGAGCATCTAGAAAAGCTATCCTTATTCCTCCTCCTCCTCCTCCTCCTCCTCCTCCTCCTCTTCCTCCTCCTCCTCCTCCTCCTCCTACTACTACTACTACTACTACTACTAATAATAATAATATAATTTTTAAAATAAGCCTTTACATATTTATGTCACTCAGTTTACAAAATTCTTGCCGGGTACTTTATTTCTCTTACTCTTCACAAGAGACTTGGTAGACACCATTCTGAAGATGAGACATTGAAGACCAGAGTATTCCATGACTTTTCTACCACCACATGCATAATAAAGTGGTAAAAGTCAAGTTACCAACTCCAAAACTCAGGCTTTCTCCAAATGGTATGATCTTGTAGCCACAAAGTCTGAAATAAGCTCAGTAGATATAGGAGACTCCCACCCAAATCCCACAAAGAGCCATCTTTAAACATCAACAACAAATCCGTAAGTCTCTCGGCTCTGGCCTTCTTGGGATGTTCTGGAGTTCGGCTCTCTGTGACTTTGGCTGTTCAGTATTCCATCAAACTAAGTTGCTGTGTGTGTATATCAGGACCCTAATTCTTCATTATTATCAACTTTAAAGTGTACTTCCAAAATCAATGATGGTGGTAGTTTCTCATTTTCCAAGGGAAGAAAAAAATATAAAAGAACTGAAATTTTTATTAACTTTTCTCCCATATTTTTTAATAAATTTAAAAACCTATCACTACACTTAATTAAATAGGCTTCATCTAAAACTAAAAGTCACAGATATGAATGGATACACTTGAAAATGGCCAACTATATTACCGTATTTTAAGAAAGTGAGGGCAAACTGTTTTTTTTTTCTAAATTTATTAAACTATTCCAGACTCTAATCTCTGGAATTATAGTGAGTTAATGTGCCAACTCTTTCACATAATTTCATAAATTCATAGTCAATGATCCTATGCCCCAGGTCTTTCTTTCAAACTAAATGGGTATTTAACCATTCTGGCATCAAAAATTTAATTTTCTTTTTTTTTTTTAAACGGAAAATGAAGTCCAGGAAATAAGAACATTCAAATGAAAAGCTAAATAACCGTGGTTAAAAACTAAAAAACAACACAAAGTATCACTCTTCAGCTCCAACGGGAACATTTAGAATAAAGATTTGTGATATACACCCATTGTAAGTGGACATCTGAGTATTGTTTTGATTTGGAGCATATTTTTTAAATCTTTGAGAATTTCTTGAATTATAAAGAGAACATGTGCATAAGCGGCACATTTTCCTTTGAGGTTTGCACCATTATAAGCAGAGAATGTGTCTAATAATTCCTTTATTTAAATTATAAACTTCATTAGCATGCAGAAAAACAACCCAGTTTAAGAATTTGTCTCTTTATCCTAATTCCCCAGTGCCAAAGATTTTTTAAAGCTAGTGGGTCATTAAAGGAAAGATTTCTCCTTTTTAAGAAGCATAAAGATATTTAGGCAAAATACCACATAATGAAGACATAAAATAATTTTCTTCTTCACATAAATTAGCATTTGTATGGAAAGCTACATTCCAGCTACATCTACACACCCAAACAATGGAGACAGGAATGCATGCAGCTCTTTTGTCTGACTTGTCTTATCTTAATTCAGTGGTTGGCATCTTCCAACAATGGTCTTGCTGATTTTTTGTCCCTAGGATCAGAGGCATTTCTGGACACCTTCAGAGATGATCCATCCTTGGCTAAAATTAGTACGAGAATTTTTGTGGATCTATGTGCAATGGTTCAATAAATAGACCATTCCATTCCCATTTATTCTCCAAATATAAGAATAAAAAGGTTAATGCTATGGGTTTTTATCACTGTAATTTGATTCTATAAATTGGATATATTGATTCTATTGCAATATGGTCTGTGTTTCAATTCAGTAAATCACTATCAGAACAAAGAATGTTAGTTTAATCAGAAGTGACTGCATTGAATCTAAACTTATGGTTGGTATTTCTGCTCCTTTTTGGTTAGTAGGAAAACATTCAAACAAGGTCATCAATCAGTAGTATAGGTGGAAGATACATTTTTAAAGCTTTTTATAAGATTTTTTTCTGAACTTCTATTTCAAACACACTAACAAAATGGAGAGACAGACTTTAAATACGTGATACAGCAGAGTCACACCCCTTTAGTCCAACATCCCAAACTAATTAAAATAACGAGATGAGATGACACATGCCTGTAATTCCAATAGTTAAGAGGCTGAGAAAAGAGGATTTAGGTTCAAGGACAGCCTCGGCAATGTAGGGTGACTCTCAGCCACCTAGTGAGACTCTGTTTAAAAACAAAAGATAAAAGAAAAAAAAAAGGCTAGAGGTGTAACTCAGAGGAAGAATGCCCCTAGATTCAATCCCTGTTACTCCCCCACCCCAACACATACACAAAATCAATCGCCAGTGTTGGTTCTTTCTTGCCTCTTCTGTACCTAGGACAACTGATACTGTGCTAGAAATAAATTGATAGGACAAAGGACAAACAAGTAGAATTTCTTCATCACTATTTGTCTTACTTTAGAGGGAAGCACTGGCTAGAAGTCAAGAGAAACAGGTTCGAGATCTAGCTGTGCTCATAATTCTCTGTGAGCTCAGAAAACGTCACAGCTACCATAGCAGAGTCTCCTGGCCTACAAAATGAGAGCATCATACTAGATTTATGTTCCTCAGAATTACTCCACACATAAACCCTATAATGGTCAGATACATTTGGGAAATTTTTACAATATTTTTTCTAGGAAAATCACAACACTCATATTAAAAGCTCTGAGATATCCTATTGCAAAGGATCACTTCCATTTTATTTAAGCCAGAACCTCCCAAATATACTGACAAAATATATCTATGAATATCCCCAAAGAAAAACTAGTATTCTCGAAACTCATGTGACGGTAACAAGTCTCCTTCAAGCTTCAACATCATTAGACTTCATGTAAGCAATTAAATGACAACATCGCATGCATGTGTGTGTGTGTGTGTGTGTGTGTGTGTGTGTGTGTGTGTGTGTGTTAAGAACAGATTGATTTTTCACAGCAGCTCTAATGTTAGCTATAATCCTTCCTATATTGTTGCTATATAAAGGTGCAAAGAAAGGCTCACCTTGATAAAGAGTATCTTCCTTCTTTTAACTGTTGCTCTATTTTTTTTAACTTTGGGGAACACTAAGTATTATTATTAGTAGTAGTAATATTCTTTAATAACATAGGAAATTAAGTACAGAATTGAACTAGATAGAACCTTCTTTGTTGTTTTGTTTTTAAGCTAGTGAAGTTGTGATGGGAGAGTCAGCAAAGACATGAAAAATGAAATGTCAAGTGCTACAATCTGGTGCATTTTGAGATGAATAGAGATGCTAACGGCTTTCTGTCCCCCTGTATGTAAGCTTCTCAAACTCTAATAACAGAAATAAACTAAAATTATGCATTTAAAGGGAAGTAGGATTAACTAGTATTTGATATATATATATTTGCGTTTGCCTTGGATGCTATTCTTAAAACCAGAAGCTAATTTTAGCTCAGTGCAGGTTGCAGTTATTTTCCTCCTCCCAACTGTTAATGAAGAACAAATTAGAGGCCAGTAAAGAGAAACATTGCATGCAGCTAAGGAATACCACCTTGTCTAGGAATCGTGTTGTTGTCCTGGCTGCTTTTACTCATTTGATGCCACCAGAATATCAGGGAAGCAAAGCTGTTACAACATATTGGTGACAACCATGTGCAATTATAGTTCCTCTAGTGTGACTGGGAACAGGGAACAGATGGGGGGAGGGTGGGCCAAGAGCTGATGAGAGGGGAGTCTAAGAGGTCAGAGATTTGGCAGGTTGGTAAGGAGCAGCGTGATGAACTCCTGTACTGGATTTATGTAGGCAATGTGTCTGCCAAAGAGAGTCATAACATTGCAAAATCATTTCTTTTAGAGCTGAAAGAAACCATGAAAATAATTTTATCTAACCTCATCTCTTTTCAGATGTGAGACAGAATGGTTAAGTGAATCATCCAAGGGTAATACTGCTATATTACTAGAATCAAGACTTAGATGAGAATTCTGTTTTATTTACTGATCAATCTCTATTGCCTAGAACTGGACCTGGCACATGTTAGGGGTTCAGTATTTATTAAGGTGAGCATCTGATTTCTTGCTTTTTGTGACTGACTAATCTCACTTAACTTAATAATGTTCTCCAGTTCCATGTATTTTTCTGTAAATTACATAATTTTATTCTTCTTTATGGCTAAGTAAAAGTACATTGTGTGCATATCCCATAATTTTTAATCCATTCATCTGTTGATGGACATCTTGGCCGGTTCCATAGTTTGGCAATGGGGAATTGTACAACTATGAGCATAGATACACATGCATTAGTTTGGTAGTTTGGTTTTCATATGCAGAAGTTAGGGAAAAAATGGGTCATAGGAGGAACTCTAGATGAAAAAGGAGAAACTATAGATGAGCAAATAAGGTCACCCAACTGAGGGGGATGGGAGGAAAAAGAGGGAAATTCCCTAATGTACATGATGTACATTCACAAACAAAAAAGTCGGTCACTAAGCCAAACATGAGAAGAAGGGAGGAGGAAGGGAATGGGGTAGAAATTGGGTAAAGGGTAAATGAGTGAGGTGTGCAGGTATGCCTCTACTATTTGGGGTTTTTTTTTTGGGGGGGATTATTTGTTTTGTTTTGTTTTTGGTGGTACTGGGGGTGGAATCCAGAGGCTTTATAACTCTGACCTATACTCCCAGACCTATTTTATATTTTTATTTAGCAACAGGGTCTCACTAAGTTGTTGAGAGCCTCACTAAGTAGCTGAGGCTGGCTTCGAACCTGTGCAATCCTCCTGTCTCAGCCTCCCAATTGCGAGGTTTACAAGCATGCGCCACCACACCTGGCTTGCCTCTATCATTTTGTACTCCATTAAGATATATGATTACAATGCACCAATAAAAAAAATAAGTATTTATTGAAGAAATGAGTAGATGATTGTGGGATACACTTCTAACGATTATGTAAAAAAAATCCATAGTATCTCACACTATTTTCACTAGGCATTCCATTGCCATCTTTGCACATGCTCTGTGCAAGATGGCAAGGGAATTGGAATGAAGCCCAATAGTTTTGGTTATGCCACTTCATCCAAATACATCAGAACTGCAAAGCTCTTGATCTCAACCAGTTATGTACAGTTAAAAATAAAAATTTATCTACCTCAGCTATCAAAGTAGTATTTTTCTAGATAATTGAATACCACTGCTCTACCTAATAAGTTCTTTCAAAACCAGAAGTCATGATGTTTGATTTCTTTCCTGAGTTGGAAGTTGATGAAAGGAAATGGACTCTTCTGTTCACCCTCAAATAATTGCTAGTAAAATCATAATATCACCATATGTCCCAAAGTTATCTTCAAATGATGTTTGCCTCCTGGATCCAGCAACCAAGGAGTTTAGATATGCCTTAAATGCTTTTTATAACTTGAAAATAAGGCCTTTAAATATTGATAGAGCCACAGTTGGGATCGCAAAGAGCTAAGGAGTAGGAAAGAGAGACAGCATAATCAACTCTATAGATTTACCTTTACTAAGATCATTTAAGTTGGTTACATATCCTTACATGACAAATGGGATTTTAAAGAATAATGATAGGTAATTACCATGCTAATAACTAACTATGAGAAAGGATAAAGAAGGCACAAGAACACTGTATGGATACCTCACAAGGGTAGAATTATGGATAAATTTTACTTTTATTCACTTCTGAATTTTCTCACATTTTATTTAAACCACATCATAAAAACAAGTTTTAAAATACAGTTAAAATTCAGCAACATTTTAGAATATAAAATCAATGCACAAAAATCAACTGTTGCTATATATTAACACTAAATAATCCAAAAGGAAATTAAGAAAATGATTCCATTCATAGCATAAAAATAATGAAATAGGCATAAATATAACCAATAAGCTAAAACATTTGTGCACTGAAATCTGCAAAACATTTCCAAAGTAATGAAAGAAGACACAAATAAACAGATATCCTATGTTGTGGATTGGAGAAATTAAGGTTGCTAAGATATCAAAAACTACCTAAATGATCTACAGATTAAATGCAACCTCTATTAAAATATCAATGATATTTAGTGTGAAAATGAAAAATTCACCTACAACTTCAAGATACACTTAAATAGCCAAAATGTTCTTGAAAAAAGAAGAGAAATGGAAGTCTTGATTTTAAATTTTAGCACACTATACAGCTACAGTTATCAAAATAGTGTGGTACTAAGATAAAGACAAATATATGGACCAAAGGAATAGAATAGTCCATCCAGAAACAAACCTTCACAATGTAGCCAAAGTATTTTTAACAAGGATGCCAAGTTCATTAGTGAGGAAAGGGCAATCTTTTTTTTAACAAATGGTGGAGCCAGGCATGGTGATGCATGCTTGTAATCCCAGCATTCGGGAGGCTGAGACCAGAATGTCACGGTTTATAGACAGGCTCAACTACTCAATGAGGCCCTCTGCAACTTAGTGAGACCTTGTTTCAAAATAAAGAATAAAAAGTAGGGCAGTGGGTGTAGCTTGGAGGTCACATGACCCTGGGTTCTATCCCCAGACCTGCAAAAAAAAAAAAAAAATGGTGGGGAGAAAGAAAGAAGAAGAGAGGGACAAAAAGAGTGAGAAAGAAGGAGAAAGAAAGGAAGAGGGAGAGAGAGAGAAAGAGAGAAAGAAACTGGACCCTTTCTTTATACCATATGCAAAAATGAACATAAAATAGACCAAAGATCTAGATGATGAAACTAAAAATTATGAAACTTTTAGAGGAAAACATAAAAGGAAACTTTTGATATTGAATTTGACAATAATTTTTTATATATAATACAATGAATACAGTCAACAAATAAAAATGTATAGGTTAAACTTCATCAATTAAAAGCTTTCCGTGCTTCAAAGGACACTACTAATAGTGAAAAATCAACCTATGGAGTGAGAGAAAATATTTGTAAAGAATGTATAGAATAAGATTATTATTGCCGGGCATGGTGGCTCACGGTTGTAATCCCTGTGCTTGGGAGGCTGAGGCAGGAGGATCGCGCAGGTTCGAAGCCAGCTGGTTTAAGAGACCCTGTTTCCAAATAAAAATATAAAACATAGGTGTCTGGGAGTGTAGCCCGGAGGTAAAAGGGCTTCCAGGAACCCCAGTACCACCAAAGGAAAAAAAAAAAGATTATTATTAAAAATATATGAAAAAGCAATAAAAAGCCAATTAGAAAATGAGCAAAGGTCCTGAAAAGAGAATTCTCCAAAGAAGTTATACAGTCAGACAATAAGTACAAAGAAAGAAAGTTAACATGCCTAGTCACTAGGGATGCAGATCGAAACCACAATAAAGTACCATTTTTATACCCTTTAGGATGGTGAGAATACGGAGGAAAAAAAGGAGAGAGGGGAGGAGCAAGGAAAGAAGACTGAAGGAAGGAAGAAGGAGGGGTTGGAGGGAGGAAGAGAGGGAGGGGGAGGAAGCAGCTACTATGAGATACAGTGCAGTGTTTACTTGAAATTTGGGTATTGAACTACCATATAATACAGAAATATACCCCCAAAGAAGAGAAGACAAGCTTAAAGAGATATTTATGCTTCCTTATTCACAGCATATGATTCACAATAGCCAAAAGACAGAAGGCACTTAAGTGTCAATTGATGAATGTGCAGAAAAACAAAATGCAGTATGTAAGCACAATGGAATCTTGTTCAGCCATAAAAGGAAAGATATTTTGATCCATGCTGCAAAATGGGCAATCTTGAAGACATTATGCTAAGTGAAATATGCCAATCACAATAGGGCAAATATTGTACCATTTTACTTATATGAGACTTCTAGAGTAGTCACACGTATATAGACATAAAGTATAATGGTGGTTGTCATGGGCTGGAAAAAAGAGAGTGCGCAATGTGTACTGAGTTTCAGTAGGGGAAAGATGAAAAAGTCCTGGAGATGGATGATGATGGTAGTTGTACAATAATGTGAATGTTCTTAAGGCCACAAACTATAAAATGGTTAAAATAGTAAATTTTATTCTATGTGTATTTTAACAAAATAAAAGGTAAGTTAATTAACAGCATAAACATCATGCTAACTCATCAAGCAAATTTTAAGGTGCATCCGTGTGTCTTTCCTCTGTAATTTTATTTAATATCATTCTAGTTCTTTCCCACTTTTTTACTGGTGCATTACAGTCACACATCTTAATGGAGTACAAGATGGAAGAGGCATACATGCACGCGTCACTCATTTAGCCCTTCCCCATCCCCCTTTCCCCTCCCCCCTCCTCCTCATGTTTGGCTTAGTGATTGACTTTGATATGTCTGTGAATGTAAATCATGTATTTCTCTCAGCTTCAAGATGGGGAAAGATGTTGAGCAGGTTTCTGAGAGTGAAAGGGGCTTCCTGCTGAGGGTTCTAGTAGGAAGGAAGAGGTTGTTCAGGGTCCACGAGGCAGCAGACAATAAGTTGAAGAAAGAGAAGTGGCAAGCAGATAAATTTAGAAGTAATCTCTGTGTAGAGAAGAGATGAAGCACAGTTAGAGGTGAAGAGGATTTAAGGGATAAATATCAGACTTCTAGTGGAGGACCTTTAATATAAGACTGAATTTTGATTTCCCACTATATGTAAGTAATGGATAACTGCTAGAACAACAAAACAGCCAAAATCAATATTTTTCAGAATACAATAGGATCCAGTCTTTACAAAGTATTATTATTCATAATGTCCAGATACAATAAAATTATTCATTATATAACAAAAGCAGAAAATGATGACCCACATTCTAGATTTAAAAAAAAAGACCAGCTAAGAGCCAACTCACCATGCCCACATGTCAGAATTAACGTATAATTATTTTATTTATTTATTTATTTATTTGCGAGTTTAGGAATGGAATCCAGGGGCATTCTACACCCCCTGCCCCATTTTTTATTCTTTTATTTTGAAACAGGGTCTCACTAAGTTGCAGAGGATCTCACTAAGTAGCTGAGGCTGTCTGCGAACCACGATCCTCCAGTCTCGGCCTCCCGAATGCTGGGACTACAAGCGTGCGCCACCACGCCCGGCAACATGTAATGATTTTAAAATAGCTATTATAACTGTGCTGATGAATGTAAGAAAATATGACTTTAATAAAAGAAAATATAAAACATCTTTAGAGAAATATAAACTTAAAAAGGATCAAATGAAAATTCTTATACAAAAATATAACATCTGAATACTTTTGTAAAATTTAATTGGATTTACCTAAGAGTTTCTTAGATCTAAACTTTTTTCAGAAAGAATTTTATTTTATTTTATTCTTAGTGGTGTATTATAGTCATACATCTTAATGGGATATAAGATGGTAGAGGCATACATGCCCATATCACTCTTTTAGCCCTTCCCCAATTCCCACCTCGTTTCCTCACCCTTCCCTCCTTCTCATGTTTGATATGTTTGTGAATCTACATCATGTACATCAGGGAGTTTCCCTCTTCCCCACTCCCGTCACCCTCAATTAGTTTGCTTTATTTGCTTATCTATGGTTTATCCTTGGATGTGAGTTCCTCTTATGACCTTTTTTCTCCGTAGCTTCCACATATTAGGGAGAATATCCAGTTTTTTTTTTTACTTTTTGTGACTGACTAATCTCATCCAAAGAAAGTAAATGTCACATTTGAAGAACAGAGAAAAATAAAGGAGAAATACAAGGCAAGCTTCAGAAACACGGAGGACAATATCAAAAAGTTTAATATATGTTGGATGGGAGTTGTTAGAAGAAAAGAGGGAATAAGGTAGCAAAAATATTTGAGGAAATAAGTCTGGGATCTTCCCCAAAACATAAAGATACAGTGAACTCTAATCCAGATCAATATCAAGCAGCCTTTAGATATATCATATACAAACCACTGATATACAATGATAGAGAGGCTGGGCATGGTGGAGCACTCTTGTAATCCCCATGCTTGGGAGGCTGAGACAGGAGGATTGCACAGGTTCGAAGCCAGCCTCAGCTACTGAGTGAGGCTCTCAGCAACTTACTGAGACCCTGTTTGCAAATAAAGTATAAAATAGGTCTGGAAGTATAGCCCAGAGGTAGAAAAGCCCCTGGGTTCCATTCCACTCCCAGTACCACCAAAAAAAAAAAATGAGAAAGAGAAAAATCATTGAAGCAGCAAAAGAGAGATATTACATATATGTAAAAAATTCAGATGACACCTGAATTCTCATCAGAAACAACTAAGACTAGAAGAGAGTGGAATGTCCTTAGAATGCAGGGGTGGGAAATGTTAATCCAGATTTCTATACCCAGTGAAATTATCTTTTATAAATGAAGACTTATTTAAGTTATGTTTGGGTAGAGAGAAATAAGAGAATCATCACCAGCAGACCTACATTAGAAAATGCTAAAAAAAAAATTATCAGGCTAAAAGGCACTGATGGCAAATGAAAACTAAAATATTTGGAAACAACGGAGATTACCGGAAAAATTTTTTTAAAAAATTGGTAAACCTAAAAGACTCTTTTCCTTCTTTAAAATAAATATTATGATTCAAGACCAAAATATAGCATTTTATTATGAGGTTCATAATGCATGTAGGTATAACATTTATAACACATGTACCATAAAGCACAGGAGGGAGGGGTAAATGGACTGATAGGGTTGCAGGGTCTTACATTTAACATGAAGTGATACAACATAAGCTCTGAATAGCTGGTGAGACATTAGTGAGGCATTATAATCCATAAGGCAAGTTTTTCACTCCAGGGAACTAAAGGAATGATGATATAATTAATAACATTTGAGAAATTAAGAGTCTGTTTGACTATAGTAAACTCATTTTAACTTTAAAAGAGATTTAGATAAATTGTCCTATAGATGATCTACAAATGAAATATATTAATGTTACTTATTGCCATACAAGTACACAAATGCCTTTAGAAAGCAAATGACTATAATTATTACCTTTACTGATTGCATCTCTGATATGTCTGAATGATACCTGAATACCTAGAAAGTTTTATCATCCTGTATCTAAACCTAAATGCTTCTAAACTACAGATAACTGGTGATAGAGGGCAGTGGTTTGATGCCTGTGAGTTTTCCAGCTCAGTTTAAAAAAAAAAAAATAGGCAATTAATATAAACATAGAAAATAAGATTTGAAGTAGGGTATATAGTACAAAAATATATTAAGGATGTTTTACTTTCTTTAGAAAAGTATTATTAAGAAGGGGGTAGGGAAGATGGAGGAAGGAAAGATGACTAGTTGGTTGATTGGTTGGTTTCTTGAGAATTTACAAAAATGCGCAGAGTTCTTTAATAGCAGGTTGCATTTCTCTGTGCTCCATCACAGTCTAGGAGATAACTCTTTTCTGTGTTTCTGGATTCACTGAGAAGACGAGACAGAGCATGTCAAAAGGTGTGTAGTGTGTAGTGTTGATAGCAAAGGAGACCATAGCAACCAGATCCTTCCCAGCACTACCAAGAATGTGAAATATGTAAATTCCCACAATGTCGAGTGAATCATAAAAAAAAAACAGGCAGGGATGGTCAGAAACACACTATTGTCAAAAAGAAAATAGGCCTATTTTGGAAATAGAAATAACCATTTGATTAAAGCTGTTAATAACATACAGACTTTTTTCTATTTTTTAAGAATAATTTATGTTTGTGGATGAACTACATTATGATGTGAGACTCTATTGCACCAATAAAAGTATAAATAAAAAAGAAACAAAAATAACCATATATATAATAGAAATGATTTGTTTCATGGATCCAGAGCAATTGGTAGGAATATAAATGAGTAAAATGTCCTTTAGCTGGGATCTGGATCACATGGCTTCTAATCCCAGAACTATAATAAGAGAGATGATAGTATGTACCCTAGTTTCCTTCCAAGAATTTTTTAAATTGGAAATACAACACAGATAAATGTAAACACTTAAATGTATAGTGCTTACTAGTTTCTGGTAATATACCAACTGCTACAGATAAAGATATAAAGCCACCATTCCTGTCTTCAAGTTGCTACCAACTGGATGGACTGACAGAATCTTCAAGAGGAAAACTATAAAGCAACATGGCCTGTACAGTGATACGGATGTGCATAAGGTTGCTGTGGCAACAGCAGGGAGGGGGAAGAGTGCCAGCCCACATGTCTGAGATGGGAGAAGTTGCTGAAGTACAGTCTGATATTCTCATTTACATCAAGGCTATCACTAAACAACTACCTCCATATGTTAAGTTAAATGTATGAAATTGTCATTATTAGTTGAGAGGGTTGATACCATCTTATAGTAGATATTACCAACAACCTGTTTTAGTACCAAATCTATGTCTACTCTTAGAAAGATACGTTTTCCTACTCCTTTTCCTAATTAAGTATAGCCAGAAAATTGGTTCAAAGTACAGTTGGTTTCAGACCCACAGAAATACTGGGTAAAATGTGGATTTGCAAGACTGAATGTTGTTTAAAGCCTGATTGACAGGCTCCATTTTCAATACAAAATTAATCCTATTTTCATTAAATATAAACATTACTTATGGAAAACAAGAGTCCTACAGAAGCAAAAGAAGATAGCCCTCAAGGTCACATGTATTATATTTATTTAGCACTGATGAGTTTAAAACAAGAGGCTTCTTTGCAATTTGATTTTTTGTTTCTGTCCTTAATATTGATTATTCTATTAAATTTTGCTACTAACAACAGCATATGTAAAGATTCCAGTATTATTTTACTACCGAAATGAGATGCCAGAGGAAATTACATGCCAGAGGTGAGTTTTTGATACAAAATAAATAAGAAAAATATCAGGTTGTAGCCTTGGGCTTGTCAACCAGCTGTGGCTTGCTGGAGAGGCAGCAGAGTGTGTCTTTTGCCAGACAGACAGACCTGGGTACAGAGTCCAGTTTCTCCACTTTCTACTTGAGAGACTGTAGGAAAATTGCATAACACAAATATCTCCGAGTCTCAGTCCTCACATCTCTAAAATGGAACAGGTGCTACCCAGAGTGATAAGCTTTGTTCAAGATTACTAATATATGTAAAATGCCAAGTACATATCAAATTAATGGTGGCTCGTGAATGTTAGCTACAATTGAATATTATGACTTCAAAAGAAACTTTGTTTTCAATGTTATTTTTATACTAGTCTCACAATGACATATTGTCCATATCAACCTTAGCCATAGTATGTTTTTCTTCCTCTGCTCTTTCCGCTTTCCTATATTGATGGACTGAGTTTATATTTATACTAATATATAATTCATATTCTATTGTACCTTCATTAATGTGCACTTAAGTTACCGGTCTTGTTTCCTTCCCCTTCAGAGGGAAAGGACCTCAACAGATTTAATTTATCATTCCCATCTTTCTAGAAACCTCTATTGTAGAAATTCCCATGAAATTAAAGCTGTGAGTTAGAAAGAGACAAGGGTGAGCTCAGTTTTCTAAGGCTGGCTCCTGGAGGCCTGGGTAAATGCGGTTATATTATAGCCCATTTCCTCTAAGTCACACACATGCATCCAGCCTCACCAGTGATGGATGGCCTACTTTGACATTTTGCATGGGTGGCTCTTCAGAATGAAAAATAACACTTATAAAAGATTCATTGGATCATCCTACAGTCCTAACATTGTCACCTTGACACACACAGACAGTATCCTAATATCCATTGACCCTGTTGGTCAGTACAAAAAAGGAGAAAATGTCTCAGGAGCATCTAAGAGAGACAAGAATTTGGGCCTTCATTTCCATAGGACACAACAACGAGGGCAAGTTTTAGTTCTGTTACTCCTCTGGCTTTAGGAAAGGTGCTCTTGAAAAGCAGCAAAAACCCCAGTGTCTTGGGGAGGATCAGAGGTCACCAGCTTACGAGGAACATTCAGTATATAGGTGAATTTAGGAGTAGTGAGGAAATTGGAATAGAAGTTTAGCAGGTAAAGGAAATAATTATGAATACATTAGACTGTACTAAAGAGATAAGAAAAAAGGGATTATGTTATTGATAAATATGACATTAAAAACCCAATTAAAATTTGCCATTCTTTATAAATCACCTTTTATTAGTAGTTCTATGTCATTTCCATTTTATAGTGAGTATAGTCAATTTTAAAATGGGCTTGCAATTTTGGAAAGTTGGGTCGTAACTTACAAGCAATTCTCACCATTTAAAAATAAAATGTGACTGACCTATCAGTGTGCAGGGAAATTCTAGTGTACAAATATTAACTTCCTGAATAATAAAATAAAAAAGGAGATGAGCTAAGCATTAATAAAACCATAATTACAGAGGCATTAGCATAATCCTCTGAGGAACGTCATAGTTCAGATTTAACTGCTTTCTCAAATAAAATAGAAAACTATGAAAAATGCGAAACATCGAGGCGCACCCTGTACGTTCAGATATGTGTCTTTACACTCAACTAATTAGTTGCTACTGAATGTTTTTGCTTTGCTCGGTGGCATGTGGTACATAAATCATTGCAATATGTTAAATGCAAATGGTTGTTAATAGAGGAACCATCTGCTCCATGCTGGAGAGTTTGTTAAAGAGAATGTGGTGAACTTACTTTGGATAATGTTGAAAAACTCAAATACCAAATTTCTAAAATGAGCTGCCTCTGTTAACCCCAACATTACTAATACTCCCCTGACCTTTGAAGTTCTACAAATTCATCCTGAAACCACTCCTCACATACTCTGTGCTGTTTTGGGCAACTTCACGGGCCACATCAAAAGGCAAAATATCTCACAGATATATCACATTACACAGAGACCTGCAATGTCTTGAAATTGTGTACAGGAATTTAGAACAACCAATAAATAATCAAACTATCCCTTCCAAAACATCTTTGCTAACACAAATAAGACAGACTCTCCATCTTTGTCCTTCCCGGAAGCGACTCCTTCTCAGCTGTAGATCACTGGCAAGTTGCTGGCTGATGATGAATTGCCATGGGTATCATCAGTGTTTGCAACCTCTACCTCCTGTAATCTACAATACTGTATTTCTCTGAAAGATCATCAGTGCAAAGGTGAGCAATGATTTCTCTCCCAACATACTTTATTAGATGCTGTCACATAGCATCCTAATAATGTCTGCCGGATTCACTGGTGACAGTGTAAAACATGAGGAAATTAGTAATAGGACAGGAATCAGAGTCTTCGGGTTTCCAATGTCATTCTCTGCTTTTGAGCCAAAAAGAGGGGGGGATGCTCCTTAATCCTGCCCTTTCTAATCAGCTCCTGGTCAAGGTTGCTATCGGTATATTTAAGAGGCAGCTGCCATCATGATCTATGATATTAATATCATCAGAAGTATTCTGGAATGATGCAATACTTAAAACAGAACCTTGGCCATGAAAGGAGAAGTTTAGAAATTATGTGGAGGAAAATCTTCCAGCACACACCTGTGCTGAAGCCAGATGTGAAGCAAGATTATTGGCCCACTGTTAACTTGGCTTTCTTGACCCTACTTTTTTTTCTCCCTCTCTTTCTTTCTTTCATCCTCCCTCTTCTCCTTTTCTGGCTTTTACAGTATCTGATTTAAGACTGTGCTTTTGGGGATTCGCCTGCGGGAGAAGAGGCTGCAGGAGAGCTCATTAGCCCGGCAGATGCTCTATCCCTGGACGAATTATACAATGAAAAGCTTGCTTCTGAGGGCCACCAAAAAGAGCCACGGCTTTGTAGAGGTGGGCAGCCCTGCAGTGCAATACAAGCTTTTTATTTGTTAAAAAGGGATTTTGTACTAAAAACATTTCCTTTTGTTTGTTCTCATGAAAAGAGAAGCCTCCTGAAGGCTGCACGCGTTTGATGACTTCATTTCAAAATGAACGCATGTCAGTTTCCAAATGGGGCTGCTGCACTTGAAAGTTACACAAAACCATTCGGAGATGGAGAGACTGGCACGCTAATCAGACAAGAGATACCTTAAAGGCAGACTGTGCCGGCTGGGTGTTTGAGAAGCTGGAATATTGAATTGGATTCTAACAATGATCCTGAGCCTTTATGAAGCCCATGTTTTAGATTTGGAGCCTAGAAAAAAAAAATCTCACATTGTCTAATTACATTAGTTTATTGAGCTATAGTACCACTTTGGTTCCCAGAACACCACTTTAATTTAATTTAGATTTTGTTACTTCTTCCCCTCCAAAAGGAAAACTTCACCAGAGAGGCATATTTATTGTTTTTAATGCTTATGTTTGGAAACATTTACTAATTCATTTCCCCCACTTAATTATAAGGAACAGGAGGATTGATTCTTTAAACCTACAGATGATATTTACCAAAGTTTTTAATGAAAATGTACATAGGAAGTTTCTTTGATCTAAAATTATGGTCTGATTTTTGTGCATTTTTTTTAATAGGAGGAAAGTACACCCGGGGAGCTATGAAAAGCCAGCAAAAGCTAGTGGCATTCATCAACCTTGAGTCTCTTGTATAGGGAAGTACATTTGGGTCATCGCTGCTCTCTTGGCAGGATCCTCTGGGGCCCCCCTGGTGCACTCTGCTGATATTTAGTGACACACACAGACCTCAGGGAGGGGACTCAAACACATTCCATCTGTTGGTGCTTTAATTTTTTTTCCAAATCCAGTTGATGGGTTGCTTGTCAGCAAGGTTGTCATGCTGTTGTATTTTTTAGGCTTGGGCCATCTTCTTGGGCCCAATAATATCTCAGAGATGCAAAGCAGACTTTCATAACCCTCCCTTTATACCTGTTTATACTGTCAGTGTCCTCAATTCCAAAACACTTATCTCTCTTTTGTTCTGAAACTTCTCTGGGTAATAAAGTTCAAGCTGTCTAGCTGGGTGAAGGAAGGCATTTATTTAACTCAAAGATAAGGACATTTTTTTTAAACCTTGCCTTCCCCTAGGCACTGTGATACTCTGATTTAAAACAGCAGAAAAGGTTGATTTGTGAATTAATATCTAGTTTTCTTTAAAACAGATCAAAACAATGTATTTTCTTTTACTATCAGGGAAAACAGTTCCACACATTCAAACACTGATCCTCTTGGCATAATTCCAAAATGTCACTAAGAATATTTTCATCTTTCTAAGAAGAATAAGACTCAATAATTCCAAGAGAGAACAGGGATTGCATTGTGTTGCAGCTCTAATCACCAACATCTCTCCAAATCTTAAAGTTAGTCTCATTTATTTATCTGATAATTGGATTCCACCATGCAAGTTATATGAAAAGTCTGGTTAGTATCAGATATCTTATGTCTACACTGCTTGATGCCAGTACTAGTTATCAAAATAGAGAGGAGGCAATATTTTGAAGTGGGTTATTACCTGGAATGACTTTTAGCTAGCTAATACTCAGAGTAGCAAACCCTTTTGTTCTATGTGTGAATGCAGAGAACCCAGAGGGTGATTTTCAAGGTCTGTGGATTATGCTGGAAGTCTCAGAGGGTCACTAGACAGGTGTAAGTCCCAGTGGCACAGAAGTCACACACACGGCAGCAAGGGGAAGCAGGTTACACCGGCTTTCTCCTTTGAAATGGCATCTTTCTGGCATGGGATTGTCAGATGGCATTTTATATTATTCACATTGGCAGCCCAGAACTCCTGTTCTAAAAAACTCACCTGCAGACAGATAACTGACCTTAGCCTAAACAGCCTGAATGTCACCCACTCTGTTTTATATGCAGTTTCCACAGCACCTTAGAGACTCTTTTCCCTCTACAGATCCCCACATGAAAAGTGTGCTGCCTTTCCTCGAGTTTTGCTATTTTATTTTCTCTAAAAACTTCCCCGAAGATCTTTATTGCCTAGGTTATGCATGTGCTATGGAAGGAGTAACCTCTTCTCATTTCTAAATGAAGAGTTTGGTCTTCTCAGAACTGCAAACGTGCACTAGATCACTTGGCACACGTGTATTCTATAACTTACAGTGCCGTTTTCAGAGAAAGAACTTCTCGAGGATGCTCAAGGCCTAATACTCAACCTAAAATTACAGTTATAACCACCAGTAACAAACAAAAAAGGCACAAGTGGGAAGCCTGGACTTGGGTAGTGTCTGGGAGTCTCTTTTCTTGCCTGTGTGGTTGGTGGTGAGTCGGACTTGCCTGGGAGTTGCAATTCCCATTGGTTTCATAAAAGGAAAAATGTATGAGAATAAACAGTGGTGAACTACAGCCAACCAGAAATGACTGAAGCTCTTCTCCATCACTAATGCAGCTTTGCAGGAAAATTGGTCCCTGAAGACTTTGATTCAATGAGGAAACTGCATTTCCTTGGCTCTCTGTATGAATTTGGTATACTTGAATGGTCAGGGACA
Source organism: Muscardinus avellanarius (assembly GCF_963383645.1). Taxonomy (NCBI): domain Eukaryota; kingdom Metazoa; phylum Chordata; class Mammalia; order Rodentia; family Gliridae; genus Muscardinus; species Muscardinus avellanarius. Next base: position 96,092,137 of record NC_137788.1, read on the forward strand.
AAATGGTGTTTGAGTAAGCCATATGGGCATCATTGGGGGCTGCAGGCTAGAGAAAAATACCACTCATGTAAGAGCAAGTCAGACTCATAGTGGAAGTTTAACCAGGAAGAATGATCCAAGCAGTGGCCCAGGCGTGACCTGCAGCCCTTTCCCTGAATGACAATTTGAGTACATGAGCTGCAATAGCTGTTCTGGATCTAGAATACATTTCTCTCAAGGTGCACTCACAGATCTGATATATATTTAGATGTTTTTGGCAACTTAAAAAAAAACTCTTCAGAGATGTCAAAACAAGTGAAAAATTTATATCCAAGATAAAATGTTCACTAGCAGGTTGAAAAAGAAGCTTTGATCAGGCTTATGGAGCCAGAATAGCATTTGGAGGTTTATTGCAACACACACCTTATTTAACACACTCCCTCTAGTTTGCTGGAACCTGTCTTTAGTATTGTCCCCATGGCAGCCAGGACTCCCTTATCTTGTAACTGCATTTCAACAGACACATAGTAAGAATTTAAAAAACAAATCCATCTTAGTCTTCCCTCCACTGCCATTGTTTCTTACCTATCTTGAAAAAAAAGTGCATCTCTTTTGTGGGGAGATGCTCTAGCCCTACCGAGTAGTGGTAGCAGAAGCAGCCGCAGCATGTTTCGGGGATGGGAAGAAGAGGAAAGGAAGAAAAAACAAGGAGGATCCAGTAAGAACAGCAGATTTTCAGAGCACAGAATGGCTACCACAGGGCTTCATATTACCTGCATCTTTGTAAGTCAGACAGACTGGATTCAAATCCATTTCTCACCATCTACTATCTCTGTCACTTGGGCAAATCCTTATCTCTCGGAACTATCGTTTCCATATCAGTAAAGGGGAAATAAAAAGCCAGCCTCACAGGATGGCTGGGAGAACTGATTATCACATAGTACGCTGTCCTTGGTGACCGGCATATGCATGGTAAAGACCTGTGGTCTGATATTTTTCACCTCTGATCCTGTCACCCTTCTCCTCTAATTTCTAATCTTCTGTCCCTAGAATGGTAGCCTTCCTGAATTCTATATTAACATAGAATTCAGAGCTATTAACAGCTCTGTGTCCCCAAGTCCCATGTTAGACTACTTTTCTCCTCCTTCTTCCTGGGCTTCATTGTTATCAAGGGTGTCTGCTGTTGTGTCCCAACCACCATCAGGTGCACCCCAGTCACCTCCTTCTCTGCCTCCAGCTCCCTTCCTTCCCACCTTTGTTCATTGTCTTATTTTGAGTCTCATTACACCTGCTGATGACAAAGCATAAACATCATTTTAGTAAATAGGGTATACTGGCTTTTGCCATAGTATCTCGAACAAACCTTGCCAGTCCTTACAAAGTTTAGGATAGTGTTGGTAATGTTACACAGTAAACTTACCTGCTATGACTACTGTTGATAGGAATCGTATTCGTTATATTGATCTGCTCTTATTCATGGCTCCCTAAATTATATTTTCTACTCTACAACCAAAGTTACCTTTTACAAATTTTAATCATACCAGTTTCATGCTTAAAACTCTCCAGTGTCTCCCAGTGTAGTTGAGATAACATACAAACTCCACTTCTGACCTCCAGTGCTCAGCCTTGCTCTCCTCTCTGGCTTCCTCTGGGATTTTTTTTTTTTTTTTTTTTTTGGTGGTGGTGGTGGTACTGGGGTTCCTGGAAACCCTTCTACCCCCGGGTTACACTCCCAGACCTATTTTTATACTTTTTAATTTAGAAACAGGGCCTCTTGGGCCAGAGCTGGCCTCAAACCTGTGCGATCCTCCTGTCTCCGCCTCCCAAGCGAGGGGATTACAAACCGCCACGCCCGGCTTCCTCTGGGATTATTTAGCCTGAATCAGCTCTAACTATAGGGCCTTCTTTCCATTTCTTAAATGCCAACCTTGCTCATCTTCAGAACTTCACAAGCTTCTGCTTCCTCTGCCTAAAATACACTTTGTCCAGCACTTCATAAACTCTTAAACATCAGTCAAATGCTACCTTCTCAGAAAGGCTTTCTCTCCCAACAGCAAGGCCATCCCAATGGTATTACGTTGTTGTTGTTGTTGTTGTTGTTGTTGTTGTTGTTGTTGTTGTTGTTGTTGTTGTTGTTGTTTGGTGGTACTGGGGTTCCTGGAAACGCTTCTACCTCCGGGCTACACTCCCAGACACCTATTTTTTATATTTTTATTTGGAAACAGGATCTCCTCAGCGCGGCTGGCTTCAAACCTGTGCGTTCCTCCTGTCTCTGCCCCCCAAGCACGGGGATTACAAGCGGGTGCACCACCACACCCGGCCAATGTTGTTGTTGTTGTTGTTGTTGTTGTTGTTGTTGTTGTTGTTGTTGTTTTTCATAGCACTTAACTCTCAATAAAATTATTCTAGTTATCTATTTACTTATTTTGAAATTTTCTCTTTTTTCTGCACACATATATAATATTAACCTTATGCATGAAATCTTGTTTTTATCAAAAACTTCAATAGTCTGTATTACAGTAATTAAAAATAAAATTTAGCCACTATTGACCAGCTATATCTACTCTTATAGCTAGAAATGTTTAACATCGTACCTATATTTTCCCAGGGAACAAAGAATTATATCAAGTATAACATTATGTATATAATCTTATAAATTATATAATTTATATAATTTTATAAACATTATATAATGTATAACATCTACCAGAAACATCTGCTAGATATTTCTCTTTAAAATGTACATTACATTTTTTCCTCCATTGTTTGTGTGTGTGTGTGTGTGTGTGTGTGTGTTTGCAGTACTGGAACCCAGTAGCATTCTATTTCCGAGCCGCACTCCCAGCCCCATTTTTTATTGTCTTTTTTTGAAACAAGGTCTCACTGGGTTTCGAAGGGCCTCACTAAGTAGCTGAAGCTGTCTACGAACCATGATCCTCCTGTCTCAGCCTCCCAAATGCTGGGATTACAAGCATGCACCACCACATCTGGCTATGTGTGTTTTTAAACTATTATACCAGCACATGAATATTCTTCTTAGAGAAAGTAGACATTTTAATTATAAAGTAACAAACAGTAAAATTTTAATCTGTTATTTCATATACTTTAAGAAACTGCCCATTGACAGGAAAATTACAATTAAGTTTATGCCCACATGCTACATATGTACATATAATCTATGTAATTTATAGACATATCTTTATGTAACTGGAAACATATACATTTCTTGCTCTTGATCATACTTAGGATATATATATATATATATATATATATATATATCATATATACATATAGCATATATATGTATAGATATATATTTTATGCTAAGGAATGTGAATATAACTAATTTAAAAAGATAAATAATAAAATTAGTCATTTATGAACCCCCCCATAGACTTTCAGAAATAGAGCACTAGCAATACTGCTAAGGTCCCTGGTGTGTTCTTTCCAGGAGTGACAACACAATACTGCTGTATGTCTCTGACTTTTTAACTTCCCGTGTTCATGTCTGAGATAATCATTATCTTGAATTATTTTTTGCATTCTTTTGCTTTACTCTGCGTTTTTAATACATAAATATGTATCGCAAACATATATTGTTAGTTTCAAGTGCCGCAGTCTGTGTATAGATGCTTTTTTCATGCAGTATCCGTGCAGTACTCAGAGATTCATAAATGCTGATGGACTAGTCTTCCATTATGTGACTCTTCCACAGCTCATTCATCCATACAGCTGTCAGTGGACTTTGGGGTTGTTTTTTACTACTGGTTTTTCAGATTTTCCTGTTAAGAATATCCTGGTACCTGTAAGTAAAAAGTGTTGAGGGGAATATGTTGGAAAGGAGTAGTCTTGCATAAGATATACAACACATATTCAACATGGTAGTGCATTTTTTTTCTAAAGTTGTTGTGCTAATTTATATTTCACAAGCAAATCTAAAGATTTTGCATTCTCACTATTACTTGCTATTTTCAAAGCAATCTCAAATATAAAATTATATACTCAGAATTCTAATCTTTTTTTTTTTTTTTTTTGCGGGTCTGGGGATGGAACCCAGAGGCATTTGACTTCCGAGCTATACCCATGCCCTATTTTTTATTCTTTATTTTTTGAAACAGGGTCTCACTGAGTTGCAGAGGGCTTCACTAAGTAGCTGAGGCTGTCCAAGAACCACGATCCTCCCATCGGGATTACAAGCGTGCGCCACCACGCCCGGCTAGAATTCTAATCTTCTGTCGGTTTTTACTCTTATGGTTTGAAATTCCATTCTCTTTATGATGACTTTTAATGAAAATATGTTCATAATTTTTAATTGACCAAATTTATCAATAGTTTCCTTTATGATTAGCATGCTTTTGCATTTCACTTAAGAAATTCAGTCTTTGTTGAATATGATCTGGTGATCCCACTTCTGGTATATGAAGTAAGTATCTCAAACAGATAACGGCACTCCCATGTTCATTATAGCATTATCCACAATGGCCATGCTATGGAATCAACTAAAGTCCATGATCTGCCCAGAGTTTAATTTTGTATATGACCTGAGGGAGGAACACAATTTCTTTTTCCACCTTGGATAACTGATTGTTCTAAGACCATGCATTGAATAGTTGTAATGATATAGATTAAATCACCACAAGTATTAGGATACTAATTAAACCATTAAATGCTGCCTTTATGAATAGAGACACATACCTACTCAGCTGCATCTATGGACAAAATCTTATAAATGCTTAGCCATATTGGATTATCAAAATGTCACTTGCACCAATCCCTTCTGTGGTTCGAAAAGCTGCATGCAAGGGACCCTCTTCCAGCTCTTTTTAGTACTCATTGAGGCAACTGGACAGAACCTGGTCTTCCCTATATTATGGTTTGGATTTAAAATGTCCAAACTTCAAGTGTCAGACAAGGCATACATAGATTAGATAGTATAGAAAGTCATGAAATTGGGAAAGATTCCAACAACTGAGCCCTGGGCACACTAGCATGGAGAGGTTAGGGAAGTCAGGAAGAAGTGCGGAGACTGGAGAATGCCAAGCAGGAGGAAAATCAGCAGACTATGGTTTCCTCAAAGCAAGTAATGAGGTGTGGTCAGAGACAGCATTTTCCCAGGAAATTGCAGCTGTTTCGGCTTCAGGCTCCTCTCCCCTCTGCCACCATGAGCTGGCATAAGCTCTCACCCTCTCTCTCTGCTCCCCACCACGATGCCCTGAGGATCTACAATCCGGCTCCTGCTTGGCAGCCAGCCTAACATGCACTGAAATCTCCAGAACTGTGAGCAAATAAATCTTCCTTCCTCTAAGTTTTGTGTGTCAGGTGTTTGGGTCACAAAAGTGAGAATGCTGACTAAAATGCTCTGGATTTATTGAAAAATTCTACTTGTAGCCTACATGATTTCTCATCCCCTTCCACTGGTCATCCTCAGTGAACCTTTTTGTGGTTAGGTTGTACTCCTCACTTAGGAAATATTTTTTGTGGTCTATTTTGATACTGCATACTTTCAAAGAGGAAAAAGCAATGTGTCTAGTGGTTAGTATCCTAAGAAAAATCCATAGTTATATTTTCTTTTTAATTGGCACATATTAATTATACTATTCTGTCAATATTGTGGATATTGTGTTTTATTGTGAAACACAGAATAGAGTATTTTATTATAGCATATTCATATATGCAATAACATAATTTTATCAGTTTCACTCCCTAGTATCTCTCCTTGGCCTCTCCTCCTCCATTTCCAGATCCTTTTCCTCCACTCTAGTGGCACCCTGTATTTTCATGAGAACCCTTATTTCCTCTTTTATCTCTAGTTTCTACATATGAGAGAAAACATATTATAGTTATCTTTCTGGGTCTGCCTGATTTCACTTAACACGAGTATTGTAATGCCTCCAGCTTTGCTCTTTTTGTTCAGAATTACTTTAACTATTATGGGTCTTTTGTTTCTCCATATAAATTTTAGGACTTTTTTCCTAAGTCTGAGAAAACTACCTTGGTATTTTAATGAGGATTGGGTTGAATCTGTAGATTGCTTTTGGTAAAATGGCCATTTTAACAATATTAATTCTGCATACCCATGAACATGGGAAAGGGTGTCTTTCCATCTTCTGGAGTCTTCCTAAATTTTTTTCAGCATTCTGTAATTATACAACTCAGTCTTATATTGGTATTCTCTCTACATAAAACTCTTACTCTGAAATTTCTGAATTTTTTATTTTGGTAAGTATACCTTTTATTTCTGGAGTTATGGTGTGTGTGAGTGCGTGCGTGCGTGTGTGTGTGTGTGTGTGTGTGTGTGTGTGTGTGTGTTTATTACTAGGGACTGAACCTAAGGATATTCTGAGTTACACCTCAGCCCTTTTTTTATTTTTTTACTTGGAAATAAGGTCCAGCCAAGTTGCCGAAGCTGGCCTTGAACCTGCTGTCCTCCTGTTTCAGCCTCAGCTTCCCAAGCACTGGGATTACAGACATGCACCAACTTGCATGGCTTGATGTTTTATTTATAATAGTACTCTATTTGTACTAGTTCTTTAAGTAATAAAGTTTATTTCTGATTTTTATTTCTGATACCTAGGTACAACATACATTGGATCTATTAAAATTATAATTGATATTACAGTTGTATAAATTATGAAAATAGTGTTTACTCAATCAGTCCATGAGGGCTGCTTAGTGACCACAATAAGAAATATTTATTGGTTTTAACCACTACTTATAATTAAATCAAGACAACTTTCCTTGTCAACTATCTCTAGTGTGTTTATAGTGAGGGTGGGTGTGTATGAATGTGTATAGATGTGCATAATCATATTTATTTGACCTTTATTTTGAGAACTTCACTTTTCCTGGGTTTTCTGTTATTGAGGGTGAGCACTGAGCCATTGGGCTCAAGATCTTGTCCCAGTATGTCCAACTACCTCTACTCAAGCAGTAGGTCACAGAAATCCAGTAATCCAGTGCCTTTGCTGTTCATCTATGTCTTTGTTTTTATGGTTTATTCTTGACTTTAGTGGAATTTCTGTGCTCCTTTGTAGGCTCAAAAGTATTTATCAAATAATATGTAACAAGAAGGTTCTAATGTGTTGTAGGCTACTATGATAGAAAGAAAAGTCTCTTAAAATATTTGGGCTGTTTTCTTTCATAGAATATAAATACATTGGGATTAGGGATCTAACATAAATTTCTAGAAAAGACTTTTCAACCCTGATCACACTTAAGCCCAATGACTCGGCAGCTGGCATGGAGCCTGCCGTAGACATATTTGAAAGCTGTCCAGGAAATTTTAATGAGTAGCAAAGATTTAAAAATATTAACCAAGCTGGGTATGGTGGCACACACTTGTAATCCCAGAATCCTAACATTTGGGAAGCTGAGACAGGAGGATTGTGGTTCGCGGACAGCCTCAGCTACTTGGTGAGGCCCTTTCAATTCGATGAAACCTTGTTTCAAAATAAAGAATAAAACTTAGGGCTGGAAGCCCAGCATGGTGACACACGCTTGTAATCCCTGCACTTGGGAGGTGGAGACAGGAGGATCACACAGGTTTGAAGCCAGGCTCGCTGGCTTAAGAGACCCTGTTTCCAAATAAAATATAAAAATAGGTCTGGGAGTGCAGCCCAGAGGTAGAAGGGTTCCATCCCCAGTACCACCAAAATAAATAAATAAATAAATAAATAAATAAATAAATAAATAAATAAATAGGGCTGGAGGTATAGCTCAGAGGTAGAATGCCCCTGGGTTCCATCCCTATACCACAAAACAAACAAACAAATAAATAAAAATAAAAACACTGACTGAGAACATACCTGGTGAAGAGTATATCCTCAGAAAATATTTACTGAATGAAGTAATGAGATTTTTGAAGCAATTCTTTTTAAGGAAGAGCTGGTTATTTTCTGAATGGAGTCAAGTCATTGGAAGAGCTATATTTGTCCCTTGGGTACAGGTATAAAAGGCCAAGAGGGATAAATTTTCCAATAGGGAGGATTTTTACCAGGCTTTTCTCTATTTAGGCATAATCAGCAGTTCCTAACCAGACAACACAAGTCACCAAGTATAAATTTCTCTGGAAAGCCCCACCTCAATCAGACAATTGTGTGCCTGGATCCCTTCCCCAGGTACTGAGCACTGGACGGCCTATAGTATATGCTATGTGAAAGGCATATTTCTTTGCTACCAGCTAGATCCATTATAATAGTTGACTTTACTGGCCATGATCTTGATTAAAACAAAGCTTTAAATTTACAGTTAAATGAGGTGGAAAAGAAAAGCAGACATTCAGTAAGCATGAGAAAGGAAGCAGAGGATTATAACACCTTTTCTGGATACCTTGATCTTAATATCTCTTTGTCAAAGCCTTGGATCTCAGAATCTCCATGAAGATATGAAAGCTCAGCCAGATTTTAATTTTAACTAGTTCATTTCTTCCACAGATGTTTCACAGTTCCTTAAAAACTTAACATTATTTCGTCCTCTATTTGACTGACCTGATAGAAATACTTGATAAATGACAAGGAAGTTTGGTTAACAAAATTATGAAGATTGAAAGAAGGAGGATGGGTTGGTTTCAAAAGCTAAGAAAGGGGAACTGGAAAATGGATCTTTTAACATAAAATTAAAATCATATTGCTTTTGTCAGTGGTATATAACAATTTATTATCCAGTGACAACTGTAAATTATTTATAACAGGCTATCTTACCCTTAACTTTTCAATTATATGTAGTAATAATGGTGGTTGACATGAAATGAAGAAAAATATTGATTGGAAACATTTGCAATATAGATGAAGTCATTAAGTTAGAAAGAATATTGAAGTTATACTTTGTTTCATATGTCTATGGAACATTTAAAAACTCTAACAGTAGAATTTATAGCATTATATCCTATTTGATTATGTAAGTCAAATTATTTCTAAATTTCTGACTATTCTTAAATAATGAATTATTTTATTTAAATATACTGTTAAGATGTTGAAATGTATTACATTTAAAAGAACCTTTTATCATGACTCCATATTACACATTGTGAGAAAATATGTGTGCTAAGAATGCAATAGGGAGATATTTTATATATATATATCAATATGCAGAATCTATATGTAAATACAAAAGGTTTGAATGTTTATCTGTGTGAGGAAAATGGTCACTGGGAGAAAATGTCTCTGTCTTATCTAAGAGGCATCCTATGCCACCTCTGTTTGAAATGCTATAAAGTGTGATTCATCAGGTCTTCTTGATGAAGCTGACATTTGGGTATGAAAAAATCATATATTTGTTTCTCTTGATACCTTTGATTCCCCATTTGAAGAACCTAGAATTTATAAACAGCAAATAGCCATTTTTGCATGAGTATGGTCACAAGGGGGGGGTTCTGTTCTGTTTCACTGAATGAGTCTCATGTAATATTTTTCTTTATCATTAATTTATTTGCTGCATTTTTGTGTTGACCTCATCCACTAAAACTTGGGTCACCTTTTCCTAAAATAATATTTTTTAAGTCAAAGTCAGAATTTCCAGGTGTGATGGCATATACTTGTAATATTTGGGAGGCTGAGACAGGAAGATCACAGGTTCAAGGCCAGACTCAGCAACTTAGCAAGACCCCACCTCAAAATTAAAAATTAAAACAGCGTGGGTTGTAGCTTGAAGGTAGAATGTCCCTGGGTTGAATCCTCAATACCAAAATATGGTCAAAATTATAATATCTGTTTTGAAAAGAATAAATTCTATGAGCACCTTAAGGTGCCAGTCAAATCATTCTGGGGAAAAAAATAAGCAAAGAATTTAACAGCATCTACAAGCTGCTATTGCTTAAAAACACTATTTGAACTACAATTTGAGCATATTTCTACCCTTTAGACATTATAAACATGCCATAACACCCTGCTGTGAGGACAGCTTTGGTGCCCCAGAAGTAAAAGAGTTGAGCTGTGATTAAAGGATTGAAGTCTGTGCCTTGAACTGACAGATTAGTTTTTGCTAGGTTTCTCTCTCTGTTAATTCTAGGCTTGACAGACCCACCATAAATTAATCTAAATTATGGCAAACTTCTACAAAGCTGCTCATTGTCTCATAAAAATCATAAAGTTCTTTTGAAAATGCTGACATCTCTATTATGAAATTTTACTACAGTTTGGTAAAAATGTGAATAAGGTAACACAAAATTCAAGAAACTGTGGATCCCTTGATGCTATTGGTGCCCCAGAGACAGACACACAAATGGACCCGTGGGGGAAAATGTGCTTGATTTCTGTAGTCAGTGATGTGTGAGCCTAGTGTTTATCTTCTAGTAGTTCCTGACAATGTAATTACATCCTGCCTGCTCAATTTTTCTCGTAACTGAAGTTGAGAAATATAAACTGTGGTTTATGATTGTGAACAGCCTAAAGCAATATGGCATGAGCATTGATTGCAGAAAAATATAAATAGAAGATGATAGTAGATTGACTAGATCTGAACCCTATTGCAGACCAGTTAGGACATTAGGAGATCGGGGAACTGCCTGAGATCAATGTGAGCTTCCCAGGAAGAGAACGCAGAGAGAGAGAAGACAGGTCCAATGGGCAAATAAAGCTCATTAGCCCTGGTCACAGGACAAGAATTCCTCTAGGAACTACCACTTTCTGAGGAAGCCAGAGTAGACAACAGAAGCAAGAGATGGCATTTTCTATTTTCTCTTCATCTTAGGTAATATAACCCCACCCCACTCCTTTCCACTGATTTTATGTTCATAACTTCAGAGCTTCCTGTTTCCGTGATTAGAAAACCTGGAGATGAATTTTCATTGACATTCACTCTTCATATCAGTAGGGAGATTAACAGCCATAATTGAACACACACACTATGTTAACGTACCTTCAGATCTTCAGGAGAAAATTTGAGGGTGATAAAGACAGAAGAAAAAGAGTGAGAGAAGTAGGAGTAAATATTTATTAGAAATAATATTTTCTCCAAAACTGTCACTGGCTGATCACTTCTACCTCTATGTGTATAGCTTATGTAACCCCAAAGCAGATAGTTCCAGTAATGGTTCTCGAAAGGTATTTATTTGGTTAACACAACATTTTAATTACTTTTTATTGGAATACATTTTTATGGAGCCTAAAGTGTTCGATGTGGTTCCCACCTCACCTGGCTGTCTTACACGGGGTCTGCTTACTTGCTGGACAACTAAAGGCCTTTGAGTCATAAGCCCAGGATCCGCATCATCCAATCAGACTCATTAAGAGACATTATTTTTTGTGGGATTATTATATTCTTCACTGGTACATATTCTATATCAGGTGATAAACTGGACATAAAACAATATATATTGATTTCAAACATACCATAAAGAGAAACAAATTAAGGTAGAAAAAGAAATTAAGAATATAGCCACTTTATACAAAGGGTGTTCCAAAAGGGCTATTCTGAGGGCAGGGTATCAGAGGAAGAATTAAAACAGAAAATCATATAAGTATCTGAGGAAAATTATTACAAAAAGAGGAAAAACAAGTTCAAAGACCCTGAAAAGAAGTGTGAAGTTCAGTTTGGGGTGTTCAAGGTAGACAGTTACAAAAATTGATATAGTGGGGTCGTTTAGATCTTACATATGACTTTAAGGCAATGAAAAGCTACTGAAAGTTTCTGAGCAAAGAAATCAAGTAATTTAATTTATATGATAATGAGTAGCTATTTCTAATTCATAAGTAATGCATAAATATTTTACCTAAATTCTTAAAATTATCTGCAAAATTAAATAAAGCTCTGGAAAGTTTATCTGCATGTTGATCTACTCAGCTAATCCTTATAATGAAGATAATACTTATTGGATACCTACAACTCTATACTCAGCTCTGTTTAGTGCTTAAGGATCAATTAGTACCTATTCCTTGGTTCAAATAGTTTTGAAACTACTTCTAACATTTAGTCACCGGCCATACAGTGTCTATTTACTATGCGAGTTCGATTTTTTTTTTCCTGGTGATTATTCAAAAACACTTTAAGAGCCTTAGTTTTGTATAGATGAATACATATGGTACATAATCTGTGTTTTGGTCAGCGTTTTTGTCTCTGTGACCAAAATATCCAAGAGAATCACTTAAATCAAGAGAAGTTTATTTGGCTCATGGTGTCAGAAGTTCAGTCCACAGTTGGCTGGCTTCAAGTCAAAACAAAACCTTGGTGACAAGACACAGTGGAGGGGTTCCACTCAACTCATGGTGACCAGAGGCAGAGAGTGACAGGATACTGCCAAAGGCAGATATATTCCTCCAGGCTATGCCCCAGTGACCGCCCTCCTCTAGCTAAGCCCCACTTCTGAACCTTGTCACACGTCCTGAGCTTTTCTAAGGCGTTCCACATCCACACCATTATAGTCTGCTGCTAGTGGGACTCTGTGTCGCTTCTTCAACTTCTTTATTAATTACATTGCCAAAGAAAAATCAGTTCTCATGTTGAAAAATCGGTTCTCAAGCTCTGCATTTCCATGAGAAGTTCACAGCTTCAGAATGAAAAGGAAAAGAAAAGAAGAAAGAGGCAAAAGATCTGGGTTTGAGAAAACAGACCTTTTAATCACTGCCAGCACCTCCTCACCCTGCTGAAAGCTGATGTCATTTTTGACACTCAGGAAACAATTTCTATATGGAGGAAATAAAATACCAGTCTGCACCCTGCTGCAATAACCTGACAAAAGATTGTTTGCTATTTCAATTCCGAGGATCACTCCATAATTGTGGAGTCATATCAAATTAGCATCTTGGCTTCTGTTTTGCTATTTTATAGAATCCTGGAGTGTGACTGACAGGGTCTATGGAACATTCAACAGGAAGACGCTGTTAAAATGTGGCAGAGACAAGGTCAGGGATAGGGAGGGCCCTGAACAGAGATACGGAAAGCAAAGCTCACCTCACACCTCACACCTACCCCTCACCTATCCCGAGATCTTACTTGTCATCACAGATCCCTTGGATACTCCACAAAACATCATCCCAGAAACCCATCCATCAAGTTGCCCTGATCTTAATCCATTTTCCTGATATTTCTTCCTCTTTCTCCCTTCTTACTTCCCTCCTCCCTCTTCTCTCTGATAAATTTTACCAAGTCTTCATGCCATGGTATTTCATCTCAACAAAGTAATTGCTTTTAAAAAGGAGCTTATTCTTGAATGGTAGAAATTGTTGAATGGTAGAAATTCTAGATGCATTAGCAGGCAGTGTAGGAGAGTTATGGAGAAAAGAGCTTTCATTGCCTTTGGAATACCAGCACTTGATCCTTAATGTGTTATAGAAAGGACACATGTGGTGCTCGGGTACATGTCACTGCCTAAAATCCTTGCTGGATATGATAAGTATTTATTAGTTAGCCAACTGCCTTTATTACAGAAAGGCTGAGTGTTCATTAGTTAATCATCATTTAGGCACCACTAGAGTGTGCAGGATCTAATTAGTCAGTGTGTTATCGTGGTAAGCACGGAGCCCAAACTAAGAGGTGCATGATATGGTGCAGAGCAAAGAACCTGAGCTTTGAGTCTGGAGAGCCAGTGCACTCTGTCGCTGCTGCTTGCAAAAGGAGAGGCATGGGCAGGTCCCTGGCCTCCAAGACTCTTACACAGAAGCAGCAGTTCTGGGGTTGTTATGAAATGTAAACACAGGATATGTATTAAAACCCTTTGTCAGGTCTAAAGTACAAGGCAAATGATGCTATTTTCACTTTGAGCAAAAATAGAGGCAGGGCAAATGAAGATTTCAAGAACATTATTATTATTAATTATTATTATTATTATTATTATTATTATTTAGATTTGTTTGTTAGTTTGCTTCTGTCCTTTCCTAGCAATCTGTTTTTCTTTTGGCTGATTTCTTGACAATGAGCTCAGAACTTTCTGGGTGGATGCCCGAGTGCGGCCTCGGTGCCTCACCTTCTCCCTTCTTCCTTCTGTTTCCAGGGCTTTCTCAAGCCTTTTCCTTGTCACATGGAAGGTTGTCTGCCCGAATTCCTGCGGGGCCTTTGTGTCTCTTACCAAATTGACTATCAAGAGTTTCAAATTGCTACTGCTCCTAAAAAGTTACTTAAAAAATTAAAGTTAGGTCTTTTCTTCATTCTGTAAATATAATGACTCTAATAATACTTTCAAATGAAAGCATTTTCCTATTGAATTTTGTAAAGTACGGTCGGATAAAGGTGGAGCTTATTCCTTGGAGTGTTTTCTAAAGGATAAAAGTCCCATTACAAGTAGAAATATAATTGAACAGCATTTTGATATAATTTTTATGAAGGTAGTACAGAATTGTGTAGGCTTTGCATCAGAAAACTGTATGGGGGTGTGTCATGGCAGATTCTCTTGAGGGATAAAGGGATTGAAGAGGGGGCAACCAGTCAAACCCAGTTGTCATTTAGAATACACAGGAAATATGAGCTGATCTTCAGTATAACCTGCTTGCCTGATTTCATCTCCTTATCTGAATCATAGTTTGCACCTAATAAATGTTAACTGAGTACAATGAATATTCTCACTACCTCTTTCCTTCCCAAGTTAAATCTGTTAATATCCTTTTCTTTTCTGATTAAGTCCATTCACTCCAGGCGTTCATTTTCTTTCCCCTTTCTGAAGTGTGGATCTGCTGTTGTCATTTATACAGAATTTCCCATTTTTCAATTCTAAAAAGCTGATCTCCACCAAGAGGCACCATCTCACATTGGATTATCATTTTCCCTCTTGATTTCATTTGGCACTTAATTATCTCATACATTTATGTATATATTTCCCGAGGCATTATATGCAATATTTTATTATTAAATAAGATAATTACTACCTATTTTACATTGCTCACTATTGTTTTGATCAGTGATCTTTGTTTTATTGTTCCAGGTAATATTTTAGGAAGAAGTGAATGCCACTTTTCCTTTTGAAATGTCCCACGGTGCCCAATGAAGTGGAGAACATATAGTAGATCCTAAATAAATATTTTTGCTTGACTGAATAAGAGGAATGTACAAGCATTACTGGATAAACTGCTTTTACTTCTTTTATTGAAAATAGGATCATAGTAGATAATAATTTGTCACTTCGGCTTAACAATTATTTCTAGTTCTGCAAATTACCTTCCAAGCCTTTCTTTGCATTCATATTATTTTATGTAATTGTTATTATAGCACGCTTACCACTTTATATTCTGATCTTTCATTTGTATCTCCCATAATCATTTTAGCAATTTTATATAATCTTCATAATCATCACCATTAACTACTTAATGGCACAGACCATAAAATCCCTTTATATGTAAACTATAGTTCTATTAAGCTATTCATTCATTATCAAACTTTTGGCCCTTCCCCATTTATTTCCTTCCTAGGTAGCACTACAGTGAAGACCTTCATAATAAGGTTTTTTTGTGACACTTGAATCATTTCATTCAAGTGCATTTGAGAAATGCATTTGAATGAAATAATCTTTACACAGTTCTACAAAGAACTTCTACATCTGTTTACCATGTGTCTAGCAAGGTATAACGTACTCTCAAGAACTGGTCAAAATTGCGCTTTTTGTTTTCCTACCCAAGAAAGCATTACCATCACTTTCCTAACATTTATTGAACAATTGCACTTTGCTAGGTTATGTACCAAGGGCTTCCCAGGCTAATTTAATAGCGTCAGGTATCATTCTTCTTTCTTTACAGATCATAGTGGCTCATATTTCTAAATAACCTAAGGCAAAATTGCATATTCAGATATAAAACCAGGAGTCTCAAGGCCACATCTATCTGAAACCCACTTTACTGTATTTCTGTCTTTCATCTCCAATCATCTCCAATTATTTAGAAAAGTGTTTCTTAGAATATACTGCCTATAACACTAATGGGAAGCAAAATAATTCTACACTATGCATGGCTATGCCACTTCATTTAGTGAGCACTCAAAAAAATATTGAAACAATCATTTGTATATACTGGATTAAATATATTACTGAAATTAATTTCACCTATTACTTTTTAAAAATATGGCCAGTTAGAAAGCTAAACTGACTTCTATGGCTTGTACTCATGGCTTATGTTACATTTCTACTAAAAAGTGCTAACGGAAAAGACAGTTGTAATTTCTCAGATTGTCTGGAACCCCAGAGCAGAGCTTCTCTCCTAGAGGACTTTATTCAGAATGGTCAAAGTCAGCTCTAAGGTCTTATCTTCATTTACAACATGTGTTTATTATAATGCCAGTCTGAAATAAAAACTATCCATACACTCAAAAATTAATGGTCCTTACCAAAAGAAGACAGCCAAAGAAGTGTGAATATCATGGATGATTTGCTGATGGTAACATGTTAATTCCTTCTTTGCACTGTAAGACCTAAAAGAAACAGCTGGATTCTAGTGTCATTTTTAAGAAGTTAAGAGATAATAAAAATATACATGAATAGATGTATTCATTTGCATATAGGTAAACCAATATAGTTTTTATATATTCCTCTTTTACAGTCACTTACCATATGTGATGTAATGATGTCTATAAATATAAAAATTCAAATTCGACCATAATGCAGAATAGAGAAACTTCAATGAAACATAATCATATTTTTGCATATTTTTTCTATATGCCACTTGGCATGAGATATGATTTGTAACAACTACTTAACATAATCCCTCAGGATCTGAATTCATAAACATTTAAAATCTACTTTAAGGGTCCAAAACGACATTGAGTTTCTTTTGCTTGGGGGAGGGCCGTTCAGCTCTGCATTATTTTATCTTGCATTCTTCCAAAGCTATATTAAACAGTATGAAATTAACCTCTCTTGTTTCTCCAGCAGCAGTAAACAATTCGACAGAAACTCAATTTTCTTTCAGTTCATAAATGTACTCTATTCCCCACTGTGTCAAAGTACCTTCTCTAGTTTGCCTCTCCAGTAAGCTGATGACAAGTAAAGATACTGGTACCTCTCTCTGTTCCTGGCAACAAAGGCAGTTGGCTAATCTGTAACAATTCACCTGGGTGGCCTGTTAGTGTAAGGGAAAATAAAAACACAGCAGAGAGTTAAGTAATATTTTTGAATGGTATTGTAACGATGTCCACTCAGATGGTAATTTAATCTCCAGAATTTGAGAACTCTCACACTAAAAATTGTTCCCTTTCATGGGCACAGTGGGAAGAAATGTGCAGAATGCCAGCTGGCGGTGGCTGCTAGGGAATAGTACCCAGGAAAATGGGTCGGGAGTTGCGGGCCGTGCTCACATCTGAAGGACTGTTTTAGGATGCCATCTAAGCAGATGCAAAGGCACTTTTAATTAAATATAGACCCCAAAATCTGTCACAAAGTTGGCTGTGACACATTCTCTCCAGAGACCTGTAAACTCATAGCTAAAATTAACATTAGAATTAGAGTCAAGAAAGATGTTCCAAAGGGCCCCAAATGCAGACATGATAGGGTTATAGATCTGCAGACAAAGGCTTCTATTTCTATAAAGTGCTGTGTGTGCGCGCGCGCGTGCGCACACATGCGTGCTTGCGCACAAGCATCTGTATGTATTTAAAGGCACGAAAATGAAAGAGAAAAAAGACATACTGCAAATCCTTTCCAAATTGTTATTATAGAAGCTACTGAGATAAAATGAAACCTTCTACTTTTTATATCTAGATCAAAATAATAAAAGAATTAACTCATACTGTCTGTTAGGGATTCAGGATATATTTCTTGCCTTTTTAATCCTTTTCTGAGAAATTATATGGCATAACTGTGAAATATCTTTCTCAAGATGGTTCAGTTCATTTTATCCATAAAAGAAGTGGACCTTTAAATTTTTCGTAATTTCGAATCCTATTTTGGAATTCCAAGAAACCTAAGTTTCTTTGTCAGAGTTATTATACCAAATCTTCATTAAATATTTATAAACTTCTTAAAAATGTATATTGCTTGTTTGATCTATGGAATAAGCATATATTCATTAGTCTTCTTTTACAAAGGGCTGGATGATGTCTTTTATCTGTTTAAAAGTGTATCTAGCACACTATGGGTACTTAATAAATGTTTAATGGCATCAAGCTGTATGATATATCAGTATTGTCCTACAGATGTAATGGGCAAAAGGATTGCATCCTAAATAAAGTGTCAGGTATCTAGACTTGTATTTGCCCCTAAGAGGAAATGTAGATTGTGTGTGTGTGGGGGGGGGGGTAATGGAGATTTAACATAAGAGCATTCTTTTACTGAGCTATACCCCCAGGCCTGTTTTATTTTTTACTTTGAAATAGGAACTCACTAAGTTGCTGAGGCTGGCCTTAAACCTACAATCCTCCTGTCTCAGTCTCCCAAGTACTGGGAACTAAGGCTTGTACCACCATGCTCCCCAAAATGTAGATCTTAAGGTTTTTCCAAAATTGATTTTTTTTTCCCATAAGGGGCCCTAAGAAATGAAGGTGGGAATTAGAAGCATGCAGATTTGCATCTCCTTAAAGTGGGGCACTATATCTGTTGCCTGGCACCAATATTCCTACCTCTTATCAGATAACCAGTATATAATCGTGGAAGTAATGTTTCTTGTTGTGACCTTTCTCTCAGGAAAGATTTTTTCTGTGTGATTCTTAAACCTTAGTTTACCTATGTGGATCCCTGTTGCATCCTGACCAAGCTTGGAATGTCAGTAATATTCTTATAGAATGGCAATTTTTCTCATTGGTAAAACAGTCAATTTTGTTATAAAATAAAAATACACATATTTCCACGCGTGGTGGTACACACTTGTAATCCCTGAGCTTGGGAGGCGGAGACAGGAGGATGGCGTAGGTTCGAAGCCAGCTGCGCTGGTTTAAGAGACCCTGTTTCCAAATTAAAAAAAAAAAAAATACACATATTACCACTATAAGAGCTATCTAAATTCCCCCTAGTCCTTGGTCTACTGGAATTACCCTGTGATAAGATCTTTAAATAAAAATGGCTGAAACATCCATGTTTCCAAGTAGGAGAACCTTTATCCCCATATCTCCATTATTTCCAGGGTTTTTGGAGGATTTTTTAATCTCCCCATTACCTCATTCCAACTTTCTTCATCTGCTTTCTTTATTCTAAATCTCTTTCTTTCTTTTCTTTTCTTTTTTTTTTTTTCTTTTTGGTACTGGGGATTGAACGCAGAGGTATTCTACTTCTAAGCTGTACTCCCAGGCCAATTTTATTTCTTATGTGGAAACCGGTCTCACTAGGTTGCTAAGAGCCTCGATAAGTTGCTGATATTGGCTTTAAACTTGCAATCCTTCTTTCTCAGCCTCCCAACCACTGGGATTATAAGAATGCACCACCATGTCCAGCCTTCTCCCCCCTTTCTTCTCTTGCTTTTCCTCTTCCCCACATGAACCTAAATGTGTGCAACAGAGATAAATCTCAAGGGTACAAATATACATTTCTCTTGCTTTGTTATCCCACCCAAAATAGTGGCAGAATATTATTATTATTATTATTATTATTATTATTAGTGCATTGTTATCATACAGCATAATGAAGTTCAGAGTGTGAGAGACATACATGCACACAGCACTCCATAGCCTCCTTCCTGCTCCAACCTACTTCCTCACCTCCTCGGGTACCACATTGAGATTGGCATTGGTAATTTTGTGTATTTATATTATCACCATCGAAGTGTCTCCCTTATAAAGCTCCCGCACCCACCTCCCTCCCTTTTGTCACCCCCCATCACTCCACTAGGATTTCTCCTCCTTTGTCTAGAGTCCCTTTTGTATCCCAATTTCTCCCTCACTTCCATATATGAAGACATCTGACCTTTCACTTTTAGTGTCTGACTAATCCCACAGCATTATATTCTCATTTTCCTGCAGATGACATGATTTTGCTCTTCTTTATGGCTAAGTAAAATTCCCTTGTGTGTATATTCCATAATTTTGTAATCTGTTGAAGGATACCTAGGCTAGTTCTGTAGTTTGGCTATTGTGAATTGTGCTATAAGCATAGATATGCATGCATTACTATAGTAGTCTGGTTTTAATGCCTTTGGGTAGATACCTAGGGATATATAGCCAGGTCATATGGTAGTTCTATCTCCATTCTTCTGAATAATCTCCACACTGCTTTCCAAAGTGGCTGCACTGATTTGCAATCCCACCAACAAAGTATTGGAGTTCCTATTTCCCCACATCCCCACCAGCATTTATTATTGCTTATACTTATAATGATTGCCATTCTCTTTGAGGTTAGGTGAAAAATCAGTATAGTTTTGATTTGAATCTCTCTGACTACTAATGATGTTGGGTTTTTTTATATATTTATTGGCCATTTATATTTCTTGTTTTGTAAAGTGTCTATTTAATTCACTTGCCCAATTTAATTGGGCTGTTTGTTTTTAAATCTGTATAACAGAGATAAATCTCAGTAAAAGAAATACCACATTTCTTTATCTCTCCCCCCAACAAAACTGGATGGCATAATTCTTTAGTACAAATTTCTCATTTCACTGTGCTTCCTAGCAGTCCTGCATGATAAATACCACTGTTATCCTCAATCTACATAGAAGGAAACATAGACTGAAAAAAGTTAAATAACTTATATATAAAGTTTCATAGCTGGTACATACTATGATACAGTCTGAACTTGAGACATCTAGTCTACTCCTACTCCGTCTGACTTCTAAGTCTACTATGATTCATTGTTCTCTTTTTCTGAGAAGCCAAATATGTTATATACATATTTATTGTTTTATATGTTATATACAATGGGCCCTACATATCTGTGGGTTTCTCTTCTGCATATTCAACCAGCCACAGATCCATTTTTTTTAGAAAAGATATCTGTACTGAACATGTGCAGAACTTTTTGGTCATTATTCCCTGAAAAAATATACTATAACAACTATCTACACTGTAATAACTATTATAGGTAAAATAGAGATGATTTAAAGTATATAGAAGGATGGTCATAGGTTATATGCAAATACTATGCCATTTTATATAAAGGTCTTCAACATCCATGGATATTGGTATCCAACAATTTGGTATCCGCAGGAGATCCTGTAACCAATCCTCTATGGATGTCATGGAATAATTCTACTAGTAGTGAGTACTGTATATGTAATAGCATTCTTCTGAGTCCTTTACATCCATTATTTCACTTAGTCTTCATACAGGAATATAAGACTTGCACCATTACTATCCCAATTTGACTAATGAGGAAATAGATGTACAAAAGGTTAAAAAATTGCCTAAGAGCAATGAAGGATGCAATTACAGATTATCTAAAGCCAGAGACTAGAAAAAGCTCTCTGAGGCACATGATTTAGACAAAAGTATCAATGTCAATCATTAAGCTAAGCATGGCTTATTGTAGCTCAGAATATTCCTCAGACTTTTCCTTTTGTAGATTCTGTACTGGACTCAGCCGTCTTACTCATGACTTAGGTAATTTGTGTCTTCTCTCTTTCATCACAGACCATTCTAGTCTAGAAGTTTATCAACTTTACTGATCTTCTCCAAGAACTAGGTTTGGGTCTTATTGATTTTTCTCTAATGTGTTTTTGTTTTCTATTTCATTGATTTGTCCTTTGATTATTTATTAAGCATACTTTGGATTTAATTTTATCTTTTTCTAGTTTCTAAAGATAATTGGTTTGAGAGTTTTCTTTTTTAATAGTTATATTTACATTTTCCATATATTTTTACGCACGTGTGTGTGTGTGTGTGTGTGTGTGTGTGTGTGTGTTACTGGGGATTGAACCCAAGGACTTTCTATCTCCAATATACACCTTCAGTCCTTTTTATTTTTTATTTTGAAACAGGGTTTTATTAAGTTGCTGAGGGTCTAGTTATGTTGCTGAGGCTGGCCTGGAACCTGCAATCCTCCTGTCTCAGATTCTCAAGTACTGGGATTATAGACATGCACTGTTAACACCTGGCACCTAAGTTCTATTTTAACAAATTCTGAATTATTTTTATCAGTTCAAAGTAGTTTCTGATTTTTCTTTTGGTTTTTAATTTGATACATAATATATTTATTTTTTATTTATTTATTTTTTGGTGGTCCTGGGGTTCCTGGAAGCCCTTCCATTCCGGACTACACTCCCAGACCTATTTTTTTATTTTTGGAAACAGGGTCTCTTAAGCCAGCACAGCTGGCTTCAAACCTGCGCGATCCTCTTGTCTCGCCTCCCAAGCGTGGGGATTACAAGCGTGTGCCACCACGCCCGGCCCTGATACATAATATATTTAGATGTGTACATTTGCTTTTCAAAATATTTAGGGATATTTCAGATATTTGATTTCTAATTTAAATTGATTATAATCAGAGAACATATGGCTTTAATCATTTTAAATTTATTTTGACTCATTTAGTGGCTTTGGATGTGGCCTATCTTGTTAAATGTTCTGTGTGTACTTGAAAATAATGTGTTTGGGGTAGAATGATTTATAAATATTAGTAAGATCAAATTGATTGACAGTCTTATTCAAGCCTACTGTAAACTTGATAATTTTCTATTTGTCCTACCAATTATTGAGAGAGAGAATATTGAAATTTCTGGCCATGATTGTGAGACTGATTGTTTTTCTTACATTTATAGCAGTTTTGCATCATGCATTTTAAAGCTCTGTTGTAGGAGTATAAGTGATTGTGATTATTTTGTTCATTCTAACAATTGGATCCTTTATCATTAATTAATAACCCACTATCTCTGGTTATATTACTTGTTCTAAAATCCACTTGTCTGATGTTAACATACTATGTTAGCTTCTCTTTAATGTTGATATGATCAGTCTTTTTGTAGATTATGTGTAATTGATATTTCTTTTTAATCTATCTTAATTAGGATAACCAAATAATTAATATTTTATGTGATTAATTGACGTGATTAGATTTAGTCTAACATCTTGTTATTTATTTTCTTTCTTTTTAATTTTTTTTTTTTTGTGGTACTGGGGGTGCAACCTAGGGCCCTTCTGCCTTTGGGCTACACTCCCAGACCTATTTTATATTTTTATTTAGAAACAAGGTCTCACTAAGGTGCTGAGAGCCTCACCAAGTAGCTAAGGCTGGCTTTGAACCCGCACAATCCTCCTGTCTCAGCCTCCCAAATACTAGGATTACAAGCATGTGCCACTAAGCCTGGCCTTGTTATTTATTTTCTATTCATCCCATTCTTGTTTTCTTTTCTTCTTTTTCTGCATTTCCTCGGTTTGATGAGATTTTTCATGATTCCTTTAGATCTTCTTTATTGGATTATTGGTTATACTAATTTGTTATTTTAGTATTACTTTAAGGTATATAATATAGTACTATAATCACTAATCTGAGTTCAGGTGGCATCATACCACTTCTGATGTAGTATTAAAAAAAAAAAAAAAGCCAGGCGTGATGGCGCACGCTTGTAATCCCAGCATTTGGGAGGCTGAGACCAGACGATCACGGTTCACCGATAGCCTCACCTACTTAGTGAGGCCCTTGACTACTCAGTGAGACCCTATTTCAAAATACAGAATAAAAAATAAGGGGTGTAGCCAGGCATGGTGGCGCACGCTTGTAATCCCTACGCTTGGGAGTCAGAGACAGGAAGATCGTGCAGGTTCGAAGCCAGCAGCGCTGGCTTAAGAGACCCTGTTTCCAAATTTAAATATAAAATAGGTCTAGGAGTGTAGCCTGGAAGTAAAAGGGTTTCCAGGAACCCCAGTACCACCAAAAAATAAATTTAAAAAATAAGGGGTGTAGCTTGGAGCTAGATGCCCCTGGGTTCCATCCCCAATACCACACACACACAAAAAAAGACAATAGTATATTTCCATTTCTCCTCTCTTATCCTTTTATGTTTTTGTCTTAATACCTTTAAATAATAAGAAAAAATCTTATATATTTACCCACATAGCTACCATTTCCAGTACTCTTCATTTTGTGTGTGCACGTAAAGACAGATTTCCATCTGTTACCATCTTTCTTCTGCCGGAGGACTTCCTTTCACATTTCCTGAGTGTATGTCTGCTAGGGATGAATTCTTTCAGCTTTTGTATATCTGAAAATGTCTTCATTTTGCTTCATTTTTGAGAGATAATTTGCCTAGTTTAGAACTGCCACTTTCATTACTTAAGATTTTGCTTCCCTGTCTTTTCAGATGAGTTATTAGAGAAATCTCTATGTAACGTGTCTTTTATTATCTCACTGCTTTTAAGATGGGGCATTGTGTTTATGATGTGTTTGGTGTAATTTTTTCATGTTTCTTATACTTGAGGTTCATCACATTTCATATATTTGGTAAAAATCAGAATATTTTTGGTAATTCTTTCTTCAGATAGTCATTCAGCATACCCTGCTCTTTCTCCTCCATTGACATATCTAATTATGCATCCTAGCTCACCTTGAAGTCGGCTTGCATTGCGCTGACACTCTTCCCACTTTTTAAAAGTCTTGTTTCTCTTCTCTTTGTGTCTTATGTTAAATGCTTTCCATGGCTATAACTTCACCCATCTTTTCTTCTAACTCCATCTAGAATTCTATTTTCTTTTTTCTTGAGTTTCTGATTTGTTTTACCCTTACTTTATAGGACGTGGAGACTTTAACCTGGTTGTTGATTATTGATGTATTTTCTAGGGTGAAATTTGTTGGGTGAATCCTTGCCTTTCTTTTTCTCAACCTCCAGGCTTCTCTTGCTAATCTCCAACTCCAGCCCAGCACAAGTCAGCTCTCCTTCCTGCCCCACTCTTTATTCGTGCTTGTAGCTCTATTCAGGCTGAATTATCTGAGTAATGCCTTTTCTTAAGTACACACAGCCTCTGCCCATAATCATGGCTGAGCAGCAGAGCCTCAGTCAGAACAGCTATACTTGGAGCTTCCTCTGACCCCCAGTGCTCTTTCACAGATTAATCAAACTCTTTGTCACATGCTTGTTTTCCCCAGTGGTAAGCACATGCTTCCCTAAAAACAGGTTGCTACATTTCACAACACTGGATGGAAGGCTGGGAGTATTGAAGTATTATGCCGAGAGTGAGCACTGGTTTAAAGGCCTCCTGTGGTGGAAAGGGTGAAAGAAGGCTTTCCATGACCACCGCTTGGAATTCCAGCCACCACCACTCTCAGAGTCCAGGCTCCCCGCTTCCTGGCTCCAGAGACAGAAGAAAGACTACCCTGATCTCCCTCAGCACACCTGATGTCCTGCCTAGGATAATTGTCAGGGAAATATTCCATACTTTCAAGAAAAATTCTCACTCCCATCAAGAGAGCAGCCCAACCTCCTGGCCCGTGTGTAAACAATTGCTTCATTCAGCCGTATAACTCTTCAAGTCTCTCTCACCCTTCATATCATCACCTTCAAGGTACCAAAATCCAGCTGCAGTGGTGTGCGCCATGCTCGGTACGGTGCTTCTTCATCACGTCTTCTCCAACAAAGGCCAAAGAGACCAGATCATCACCCTCCTGTGTCACGCGCTCTTCTGATTTCCTATAAGCAAATGCTTGGACAAACAATGTACATATTTCCCCAGGGCAAGTAAGCATTTGCAAGCCCAGTGCAACATGAACTATGATTTACTGAGATAGTTCCTTGGAGATAGTTACACCTGCAAACAATACACCAATTTACATAGCTAGCCAAAGGCTTATTTTCTCAAACTGAAGCATCTGCTTCCAGGCCACAGGATTAGGGCTTTCCCAAAGAGTAGATAGGTATTTGTATTATACCTCATGAAGGGAAAGTTCACCAAAGTGTGGTTTCCTAAACTGAGGTCACTTTTGTCCCACAGATAAACGCCATTGTCAGTGTTTCTATCTCCCAAGTGATGGTTTTGTGGTTTAAATTAATATTAAGACACTTTTCTTAACCAAACGCATATCTTCCATTTAATGTAAATACTTCTTTTTAAAAAGAGAATGAAAATGACATTATTTTGAAGGCTTATAATGTGGAAGCTGCAGCTCAAGGAAATTAAACACCATGCCCTAAAGTGGCACGCTTCTTAAGCAGCGCAATAACCTCATGAAGCTTCCCCGGGTTCCTGGGCAGCTCTGGTGTCAGCCACAGAAGCACGTCCTCCTCCCAGCTCAGCACACTGCCAGTGACCCTGGAGAATGTTTCTGATGAGGTGAAAAGCCGAGGGCAGAGCTGAGGAGAAGATGTATCCAGAGAGACAGCCAGGTGATTGCTTTAGGGGAAAGAGCCCTTTCCAAAGAAATGATCAGCATGCAAAATCAGGACCAAACATTCCAAAGCAAATTATCAGCAAATAATTGATACCAGGATGGACGCAGGTTAATCCTGAAGATTCAAGTCTGGGGCATATGGGGGTGGGGGAACAGGACAGCCTTGGAATAGATTCACAGCTCGCAAGGTTAGCCTATTGTGCAGAGCAGGAGAGCAGCGCTGGGTGCTGAACCGATGTCAGGGCTGAAAGAAGAATAACAGGCAGAGAAAACAGGGAGAAGTGGGGAAGAAAGCCCCTGGGACACGTTCACCAGTCAGGACAGACTAGAGACAGAAAGCTTGGTCTGGCAGACCCAGAGTGCCTTGACGGCTTTAAATCCCCAAGGACACCCACAGAAGCACCTGTTCTCCCTGGCTGTCTGGCGGGCTGCGGGGCCAGCCTACCTGCCGACAGGGTCCTGACACCAATCAACGGTGACCACACCATCCCGCATAGGAAATGGAGGACACTGTCAGGCAGATTCACAGGCAGCCTTGTATCTTATTCTTTGTCATAAAGCTCTGTGTTTACCAGTGCATTAAATATAACCCTGCGATAGAAAATCCTCATTTCCATGCTTGAAATACATTATCTAACGGCATATCTATTTGACTTTTACTACATTCCTTTCATTTCTCTAAGTGAGGTAATTGACCTTTACTTTGCTACCCCATGGATTAAAAGGCTACACCACACTCTGCATTTGATATTTCCCAGGCCTGCAGGAGAGGCAATTTCCATTTGCTTTTGTTGAGGGGCTGCTCTTCGGGTGAGCCCTCAAGTGAAGGGAAATCTCAAGGCCCGGGACAGCATTGTGGATGTTATTGTCAGCATCTGAAGTGGCTTTTATTAGAAAAAGCACGGGTCACTTCATTCCTATGGCCATTTCTATGGAATCCTAAAGACCTCGAGTCTGTTAGACTTCCAGAACCTCCTGCCTTAGTTTCAGCTGATGTATCCCTACTCCCCAAAGGCCTGGGATCGATAGCCTTCTTCAGATTTTGTTTAAGCACATCAGAGTTTAAAACTGTGTCCAAACTACACAGTTTGTATGCAGTGTAAGTGGAAGATCCCACAATTCCTGTCAACCAGCTGCACCCAGAGCCTTTCATTTGACGATTTAGCTCTACCATTATATTGAATTTTGAATTCCACAAGTCAAGAATTTGGAAGCCTTGCCTGTCTCTGGTATCCCGTTAGTACTCCTTACCACAACCGAAACGATGACAGGAATCACCAGGTGTGGTGGCATCTGCCTGTAATCCCAATGCTTGAGAGGCTGAGGCAGAGAGAGTACAGATTTGAGAACAGCTTCTGTAACTTAGAAAGGCTATGAAGAGCCTAGTGAGACCCTGTTTCAAAAAAATCTTTTTTTCAAGAAGCCCTGGGAGTACAGCTTGGAGGTAGAATGCCCCTGAGTTCAATCCCCAGCACCACACACACACACACACACACACACACACACACAGACACACAGGCAAGAAAATGAAGACAACAATAATAAGGATGGTGACAGTAATAGCAAACACCTTCTGTGTGCCAGGCCTGTTTTCAAATGTTTCACAGATAATAAGTTGTTGATCTTCATAATAATCTTATTAGCCAGTTTTACAGACAAGGAAACTAAGGTCCACAGAAAGTAAGTAACCTTCTGAAGTTTAACTGGCTAGTAAGTGATATAACCAGAATTCAAGTTGAAGCATTTTAGACTTGGGCAACAGAACACCTGAATACAAGTTTTGATCTTGATACATTTGGAAAAGTTGTATATATAATGAGGATATTTCCCTAACTACCACCACATTTCTAGAGTGTTCTTAGGCTTGATCCGTTAGCTTCTGAGTGTTCACAGTTTCTTTCCAACACCCTCAGAGGGGTTCAGGAAGCAGCGAAGCCTTATTACATAAAGAAAATTCTCTCCCACACTCCCTACTAAAGGTTCCAGGCTAATGGGTATTGGGAACATGATACTCCTGCGGAGACTCATGGCTGATGGATAAAGTCTTTGACCTAACACTTCCTGGACAAATAGTGTCCTCCCTGCAGTTCGTCTTGCAGTCTATTGACTCTTCTCTGGCTCTTTCCTATGGGTCTCTCAAAGACAAGGACTTGGTACAAACAGTATATATGGGAAATAATTCCGGAAATCACTATGAGCAAGTGGGGGGGGGGAGCAGGAAGGGAAGTCAGGACAGGTGCTGTTCTCAGAGCCACCTCCCTCAATCCTCTCTAGATTTTTGAGGATAGTTCCTGGGAAGATATTTCACCTCTAGCTGGTTCAACATGTTGGCCAATCACCAAGCACACTGAGGCAAGAGGGAGGAACCCAGAAAGCTGGCTGGAGGAGACGAATCACAGTGCCCTTCAACAAGGGACACAGAAAAATTCACGAGAAGTGATGGTTTTGATGTAAAGTTTTTATTTTTTTCATGTACAAAACCCTATTTTATTCTCTTTCTCTTCCATCAATGGATGTGTGTGTGTGTGTGTGTGTGTGTGTGTGTGTGTGTGTGTGTGTGTTACTGGATTCTTCTACCTCTGGGCTACATCCCAAGCCCCATTATTTATTTTTTGTTTTTTAGTTGGAAACAAGGTCTAAATTGCTGACTTTCTCACTAAGTAGCTGAGGCTGCCCAAACCTGTGATCCTCCTGTCTCAGCCTCCCAAATACTGGGATTATAGGTGTGTGCCACCACACCTGGCTCATCAGTGAATTTTGATAACCAGTTAAAATTTAAGTGGAAATCATTGGCGGTTAAAAGCAGGTCAAAAATATCTCAGTTTTGCCGGGCGTGGTGGCGCACGCTTATAATCCCAGCATTCGGGAGGCTGAGAACAGAGGATCGCGGCTCGTGGACAGCCTCAGCTATTTAGTGAGGCCCTCCATAACTTAATGAGACTGTTTCAAAATAAAGAATAAAAAATAGGGCAGGAAGTGTAGCTCAGAGGTTGAATGCTCCTGGGTTTCATCCCCAGACACACACACACACACACACACACACACACACACAAGATCTCAGTTTTTACACACTTGGAGAAAGAAAGTTGCCTTATTTTGTTTAACTTTGCTGGTAGACAGAGGGCTGAGAGGAAGACGTGAGAAGAACTAGGCCTTTATGTTTCCATATTTAAACAAGTTTGGCCTCACATCCCATTCCATGTAAACTCTCTTGGGCTCAGGTGTTTTGCTTTATCTGTAAAATGGGGAACATGAAACCCGGTTGCCTCTCACAAAGTTGCTGTATTGGTGAAATAAAATACTATTAGGAAAATGTACTCTGACAAGTGCACATTTAAACATAGAATAAATTCAGTGTGCTAGCTAATTTATTCTTGCTCTTTTCATTGTTGTTGCTATGAGTTCTCTAATCCTGCATTTCCACATTTCTATCATAAGGGAATGGAATTAGATAATTCCAATAAACAGTTATTTGCTTTGGTAGTGGGATTGAACACAGAGACATTGGACCTCTGAGCTACCTCCCCAACCCTTTTTATTTTGAAACAGGGTCTCACTAAGTTGCTGAGGTTCGTCTAGAAAGACTAAACAAATTGATTGACTGAGTTTGACTTTTTTTTGCTAGCCTCCAAAACTGAAAGTTGTAAAATTCTATCACCTGAACCACTTGGCATGAATGAGGAAGCATGGCCCAAAAGTTTTGTTACCAAAGAAGGAAGAAAGCACTTGGAACCTGCAGACAGTATGTATGCTCACTACACATTAGACATGTCCTGTATGTGGGGCCAGTCGAGGAGTCAGTGTGGAGCATTTGTCAAACATGGACCCCTCTTTAAATTTCAAAGCAACTGGCCCCAGAATGTCAGCCCAGCCCAGCTTCCCGTCAGTGTAGCAAAACACATAAGAAAATTAACTTACACAGAAAAACAGGTTTGTGTTGGCCCAAAATTTAGAAGATTCTAATCCAAAATCAACTGGCCTTATTGGCAAAAAGTAAGTGCAAGAACAAAACAGTTATCCTTTTTGACCAGAAGCAAAAAAGAGAGAGTGAGGGGTCAGGGTCCTTCTAGCCCCCTGAGAGCATGTCCCCAGTGACTTGCGAGCTTCTCAATGGGCCCTAGTTTCTGAAGGTTCTTATTTCTTATTATTTTTTGCTTTTTCTTGTAGTACTAGAGATGGAAGCCAGGGGCACTCTCCCTTCAAGCTACACTCCAAGCCCTATTTTTTATTCTTTATTTTGAAACAGGGTCTCACTGAGTTGCAAAGGGCCTCACTAAGTAGCTGAGGCTGTCCGCGAACCATGATCTTCCTGTCTCAGCCTCCCAAATTACAAGCGTGCGCCACCGGCTCTACCTACTTCTAAGAGCACCAGCCTGGTGACCAAGAGCTCAATATACAAGCCTTTGGGGATCATTTAAAACCTGAACTATAGCACCCACCAAAAGTGAATCAGCTAGGTAGACATTAAGCCGAGGTCTCTTGATCATATATCACTTAACTCTAAATAGGACCTCGATCTGTATTACATTATTTTGCATTTTTCATTAAAACATTATCACACATTTGGTACAGAACCCCCTTCTCAATGTTTCGCTATACAGAAAGACTGTGTGTGTTAACAATGAGTATGACTCTGCAGATAAATCCAGTAGTTACTCTCTGGTTATTTTTTCGTGGCTAGATTCTATCTCCTGGATCCTTTCAGAATACATTGCTATTCTTCATTCTATGTTCAGAGTTCTTTGTGTTTCGGCTTTAGAGCTTTTGTTCCTGATCTTAAGTGGCACAGTTTGGGTCATTGGTCTTAGCAAGTAGAATCAGGCTCCTTTGGTGGGTACAGGGTTTTCTTTCTCTTTTTATTTTTCCTCTCTCTTTTTGTATTTTCTTGCTCTATATTTAAAACTTCAACTCTTCCAAAACTCTTGCAATTCTCCAACTTCACAACTCTTCCAAAAGTAGGCCACCGAGTAAGGAGGAAAGAAACCATGGCTTTGCTAAGGTGCACTCTTCTCTATTGGATATTATTTCATTTTTCAGGAAAAGGAGAATTAGAAGAAAGCTATTTCCCTCAATTTTCCATACCACCCATGGGAATCTAATTCAATTTCCTCTCAAATCTTGTAGTAAAGAGTGAAAGTGTAGAATAAGGTTGCTGTAGTGGAATACTATTCTGTTATGCAGGTTTGACTTTTCAGACTTCCTAGTCATAGAGCTATTTATTTTGCTTGCTCCATTTTTAAGCAGACACTAATAAAATCATCTGGAGAAATAAACTCTCTTTAAGTGGACAAGTGTGCATACTTAAGAACTATCCAAACCTGATAAATTTAATGGATAAGGGAATGCTCACTGTCAGATAGTTCTCAGCCCGCTAGCCAGAGCCCAGCTACCATCTTATGCTTTGAAAAATTCAAAAGAACATTATGTTTATTCCTGCCTTCTTTTCCTCTTATTCCAGTTTCCTCTAGAAAAGGGGAAAATTGTATTTTTTAACTCAAGGAAATGTATAAAAAATCAAATTGGAAATAAAAATCTAGATAAAAGGGATATTTCACTTATATGGTTCTATAAAGGAAGAAAATAGAAGTGTCGTATAGCAGTTGATGACCACAGACCACCGAATTAATAACATATGTGAAAAATAGCTTGGCTATAGCAAAAATCTTTATAGCCGGGCATGTTTGGTGCATGCCTATGATCCAGGTATTTGAGAGGCTGAGACTAGTATTAGAGGTTCACACCAACCTGAGCAACTTAGGCGCTCTGCAATTGAGTGAGACCCTATTTCAAAATTTATAAAAATAAAATAGGACTGGGGGTATAGCTCAGAGGTATAATGCCCCTGGGTTCAATCCTCAGTACCACACACACACAAAAAAATTGTTATAATTTTGAGGACTATTCCACGTAGTCTTCATAGCAACTCCACATTGCAGGTATTAGTCATCCACTGGTACACCTGAGAAAACTAAGACTCAGGTGAGGAGCGCAGCAGATTCCTTGAACTTAGGTCTCTCTTTCTCCAGATTCCAAGCAGTTAACACCACACTGTCCTATCTCCCTGATAGAATTTGACTACTCTAATAATCTATATTTCTGGGACTGGGGAGTCCTAAATTTTGTTTTTCAAAAAGACTTAAAATCAGAGAATACCACCTCTGAGCCATTCGTGGTGGCATATGCTTGTAATACCAGCATTTGGGAGGCTGAAACAGGAGGATCTCTTGTTTGCAGCCAGCCTCAGCTACTTAGTGAAGCCCTCTGCGACTTAGTGAGACCCCGTTGCAAAATAAAGAATACAAAATAGGGATGGGAGTGTAGCTTGGAGGTAGAATGCCCCTGGTTTCCATCCCCAGTACCACCAAAAAAAAAAAAAAAAAAAAAAAAAAAAAAGAGTACCACCTCTGTGCATGTATTAAGCATCTGGGTTTATCTGTTAATTGCTAATTGGCCTTAGGTTAGCTTAAATTTGACAACCTCTTTATCCTTCAACATTTAGAACAATTGGTTGTGCAGAGATGAGTAGCAATCTGGATTGCAGGAATTGTCTTGTTATATGCTTTATCCTTCGGAACCCCTTATGTAACCAGATGCCTGTGAGTTTAGTTTGATCACACAGCCCAATCATATCCCTGCACCAACCTCAGACAGTGCATTATCCATAGTTATTCTATTTATAAGCTCCTCTTTTTATTTTATAGTCGTGGTACTCTAGGATCTCTATCTAGCTTGGAAATAGAAAGGGGCTATTTTTAATATTATCTAAAATAACCAGCAGTTTAGTGAATCATGTAATCTGATACTTCACTCCAGGCAAGTTTAGTGTCTCAAGAAGGGCTTAAATGGAACTTTTAGAGAGTTTTTTTTTTTTTTAATGATGGGATATCTAAGGCATTTATTTCCTAAAAAATGAAAGAAGACTTTCTGGTCCTTGTTCCATCAAATTTTGGGGCAAGCCAATTGCCTAATATATTTTTTAAAAGACTGTAAGATCACAGTGTCTGTGAAGAACTGATCAAAATCTTGATTTTTATTTTATACTCCCAGAATAAACTGGGTAGCCATCTATTTCCCTGCTTTCAAGGAAAAATAATCTATACCAATCATTTGGCAGAAATAATTCTCCCAAAAACAAGAAAAGCCCCATGAACTGGGAGCTATGTCAGGAATTCCACATACTTGTAAAAGAATAACCTCAAAAACTATCCTCTTGACTTCAGATAGCCTCTGAGGGTCCCAATGCCCCTCCTAGAGACAGGAATTCAAACACAAGATGGTCCAGACTCTTTGTTGGTCAGTTAGGGTGTGGCTGCTTCCAAAAGATTATGAGCTGGTATCTGTTTTATATTAAACTCTGGGCAATGTATAGTTAATGAAAACATGATCTCCGAAAACTGCTTACCCATAAGAAGCTACCATCAGACTCTGCACTTTCATTACAGAAGGAAGGGTTAGTAACAGGCTGGAAAGTTTGCAGCCCTCTCTTTCCTCATGGGATCAGGATCGGGCCATTTGACATTTGATGATCTGGGCTTTTGTTGTAATAGTGTATTAGCTGTTGTAATGGCTTAATACTAAAGTGAGGTATGATTCTTTGTAATAGCGTAATAATATAAGTGATGATGTTAATAACTTATATTTATTGAGTGCTTTCTATATACCTGTGTTTAGATACAAGTTTAGGTGTGTGTAAGACAACTCAGGTAAACAGTGGTGGATTTTGCTCTCTTTACCCTCTGTGACCCACCTTCTCCTAACTGAAGTGAACACTGTCTGAGGGCCACGGTTCCCTGCAACCCTCAGGTGTAACAATGTATATAAAGCATTTATTACAGTTCCAGGCCTATAATGGTCTTTGATAAGTATTGTCTATTGTGCTAGTCAGATTTCTGTCACTATAACAAAATGCCTGAGGTTATTAACTTACAAGAGAAGAAGTTTATTTTCGCTGGGAATTTTGGAGGTCCTAGTGTGTAATCAAGTATCACAATTGCTTAGTACTTCCAATGAAGCAGCATTTTATGGTGAGAGAGCAATGTGGAAGAGCAATACTGCATACCTCCTGAGCCAGGAAGCAAAAGAACAGCACAGAAGGGGGGCTTCTATCTCCTTTGAGTGCATGCTCCATGATCTAAAGACCTCCCACCAGGCCCTACCTCCTAGAGGTTCCTCTACCACCAGGAGTTATCCAAGCCATAGCAGCTTTATCCCTTCCACCTGGCTCCACTGCTAGTGGTTATCCCTCTGATGGTTTAGGGAAAGTACAACATCATCCATGTAGAGACAACTAAGTGTTATTTCCCAAATTTCCTATATTTTCATGATTAGATACAGAAAATATCATCTCATTTATGATTTATATTCAGTTTTGATCTGTAATTATTCTATGCATATTTTCTATTCCCTGTTCAACAAATTGTGTGTTTTTAGAGATTAAACCTATATGTTATTTATGGTTTTGGGGTACTGGTAGATTGAACCAATTAGCTATACCAATTAGCTATTTATACCAATTAGCTATACCTCCAGCTCCTTTT
The DNA here is from genome assembly GCF_963383645.1 of Muscardinus avellanarius. NCBI lineage: Eukaryota > Metazoa > Chordata > Mammalia > Rodentia > Gliridae > Muscardinus > Muscardinus avellanarius. Next base: position 96,126,739 of record NC_137788.1, read on the forward strand.
ACATTTTATTTTGTAACAGGGTCTTGCTAGGTTACTGAGGATCTCACTAAAGTGCTAAGGCTGTTCTCAAACTTGGAATCCTCCTATCTCAGCCTCCCAAGTACTAGGTTACAGGTGTGCACTACCGTGCATGGCTGTTATCTTCTTTTTGAATCCCCATGGGATCTCTCAAGGTGCTACCCATAGACTCTCATTAATTTATAATTGCATAATGAATCATTAGTCCCATTCAGTAGTAGTAATCATAGTAATTCTAGAAATAATAATAATAAAATTGAAACTAACATTTATTCTGACTTGCCGTCAGATATTATCCTAAAGGCTTGGTTGTGTTATTTTGTTTGGTCTTCAACAAAGTCCTTTGACATACGTCTATTTGGTGTCCCCAGATCGCAGATGAAGCAACTGGAGCCCAGCCAGGCTTAGGAAGACAGGATGCCCCTCACACCACAGCAGTGGCAGCAGAGCTCCGGAGGCAGGCTGCCCATAGGCAGAATCACCACTCCATCTTGTTCAGGGATTTCTTAGTCCTTTGATATTCAAAAGCACCTTCTGTAATTTCCAATGCCAATCTCACAGGATTACTGTGAAGTTTATACAAAATAATGTGTGGCATATGCAAAGACCTCTTAGCACAATACCAGGTGCTTGAGAGTATTCAGTCAAGGTTAGAACTATTCAGTTGTTTGTTAAGTTATTCATCTGTGGCCTCTCAGCAAGTAAGTGGCAAAAGCAGGATTTGAACTTGGGTTGTCCATTCCAGCGCATACTCTAACTCATAATTTCTATGTTATGTTGGTACAAATCTCCATTTCAAATAATGTGCTGAGGTAGGAACCAGAAATTCAAGTGTTAACGTGAAGAAGGAGGTTAAAGGTGCAGAAGTACACAAGAGGTCTTATATAACTGGTCCCCTGTCTCGAAAGAGATAGAGGAAGCCAACACCTTTTCTAATGTAGCTAATGCCAGTTCAAGGCAGGATCCGGGATCAACCAGTGGCTGACCCTGGCTCGGTAGCGCCTGAGATATGCCTGTTGATGGCAGCGGGAAGGAGGGATTGATGCTCAATGCAGTAAGAAAAGTCATTCATGACCATAATGTTTTAACTTTTTGTGCAAATTATACAAAAGCATCTGACCACAGGAGCACACTGCTAGGGGTCTTCCTCTGAGCCCTGTAAGAGCCCTGAAGCTTCAGCTTCCTTTACTTCACAGTGAATTCTCCCCTGCCAGAAAAGTAGCCAAAGCCCTCGCCTGCCAGGCGGCACACCTGGCCTCACTTCCTGTCTTGCTTCTCAAAGAGCCAGTTTTTCTTCTTGCTCAGTGCCTCTATTTGAAACATTAGTAATAGACTATACAGACCTTTAACTGGCAGGAAATTCTGGCGGATAACACGCTTCCCAGAATAGATATATTAAGTTATAAAGAAAAACCAGGCAGACTGCATGGGTTTTTCTTACCTACTGGCAGGTGGCACAGAACTAAATGTTGGAGCCTTTTTATAAGCAAGATTAAATTGACTCCTGACAGCTGGTCACTAAAATACAGGAAGTACCGACCTGGTTGAAAGCAAGAACACACTGGTGTTGTTTGTTAAGTTTGTATCACAGGACGGAGCTCACTTTTCTCTTTAGTCTATCTCAGTGAAGGCTGTTTGACAGGGTCTGCTGTTTGTCATTTGGGTGCACGAGCAGATCTTCAAGGTACATGCAAGTCAATTAGTTCTCCCTGCCCTGTCTTGGTATGAATTGTGTGTGTGTAAACAGAATTGGTAAATAGGCCAGTCTCCAGAACATCAGATATTTGACTGCTGGTGAGGACTTTTAGGTCTTCACTTGCACCATTCCTCCCCCACCTAACCTGACAGTCGATGTGGGAGCTAGATGGCCGTGGAAATGGATAATGAATCTGTCAGAGACAAGTGAGATGTCACAGAAATCTGCCCTCCACCCATCACAGGCTGGAGGTCACAACACCAAGACTTGAGAGAAATCTCCCAGCAATGTGAAATCCACTTCCTTTTTCCTATTGGAGGAAAAGCCACCCTGGCAAAGGCTTAAAATAAAGTATTTTTGCTTCTGATTAGAATGGGAGGGATGAGAAAGAGCCGAGCAGTTGGAAACAAAGGGGATCTATTTCCAATGCAGGCCAGTGTGATGGTCTCAGGATTCACTTGCATTGCTGAGCACCAGCATGGTACTGTCACAAGACAGCCTCAAAGCTTCACTGGGTCAGCAGAGCCACTGCTGGGGATCTTAAGAGCTCCAGCCAATGCCCAAGCCTTGTTCTCCTCAAATTCAACTAAACCGGGGCAACCATCCTTGCACAAAGAGTTGAAGCTAAAAGGTATACAGAATAGTTATGCTACACAAGAGCTTTGTTGACCTCTCTCTTGAGCTGTGTTCTTTTCCTAGGTCTTTCCGATTTGTTTTAGAATAGCTCTTATGTTAGGTTTCAGCCTTTGGGTGAAATCTCTGGAGTTTAAATTAAATTGGCTTACAAGGTCTCACCAATTTCTTAGAATTTTGCCCGTTATGGGGTTAGTTATGAAACCGACAGTGAGGACGAGCGGCAGTTGTCAGCACACAGCAAGGCATGCTTGACTTAGTATAATGCCTATTAATTCTCTATTATTATTCCACTGCCATGCTAGACACAGTAGAGCATGCACACAGTTTCTGCTTTCAGGTGGTTCAAGTGTCCTAATCATCAGCTACTTTTTGAGCACCTATTGTGTGTCAAGCCCCTTAACACATACTTGGAATGTTGCAGTAAATAGGGCTGATGTGATGGCTGCCACCCAGGAGTTCATGCTGCACTGAGAGGAACAAAAAAAAAGCAATTAAAATACAGCCCGTACGTGCAGCAGAGGTAGCAGTGGCTTCATTATGCAAGTCTCTTTGCCCAGTGTCATAAAAGCATGTAGGAGAGACATCTTGAAGGGTTGGAAAACATTTAAGACAGTTGATCAGCAGATTCATTTTTCTGTCCTGGGATGGAACCCAGGGCCTTTTACATCCCAGACAAGCATTTCTCTACCACTGGGCTATATCCCCGCCCCAGCAGATGTTTTTATAATTTTATTAGTGCATTGCAATTATACAAATAGATTTAATTTGATACAAACATACCTGCATATAAATCTTATGTACTTTCTTTCATAGCCCACCCCACTCTCCTCCCTTCTCCCCACACAGGTTAATGAGCTTGATAGTGACACTTCTTAAACGGCCATAGTAGTGTTATTTGAAGTGTTTCATTTCTCAATCTTTTGTTTCATCTCCCCAACTCCCTCCCTCAATCTTCTTCTACCATTCTATTGGTTTCTCTCCCCATTATTTAGGGTGTCTTGTGTTTCCTATTTTCACTCTAATTACCACTAGAGAGAGAACAGATCATCCTTGACTTTCTGAGATTGGCTGATATTCACTTACTAAAATATTTTCTAGTTCCATCCATTTTCCTGCAAAAGGCTTCTTTTTTTTTTTTCTTTTTTATAGATGAGTAGAACTCCATTGGGTGTAAATGCTACATTTTCTTTATCCATCCATCTGTTGATGGACACATGGGTTGGTTCTATAATTTAGCTATTTTGAATTGTGCTGCCATAAACATAGGTATTCATGTATCACTAGTATTTTGGATTTAATTCTTTTGGAAAGATAGTGTGGAGTGGTATAGCTGGGTTGTATGGTGGTTCCATTCTTGTTTTTTGTTTGTTTGTTTGTTTGGGAACTCCCATACCAACAATCACAGCTGAGAAAATGGTCATTGCTACATGTAAGAAACAGAAATTCCGAAAGCTCAGTGACAAACTGAGTAATCATAGGCTAGATGTGTTAGTAAAGAGAGAAGGAGTTATTCTAGGCAAACCGGGTGAAAGGTACTATAATTATACAATTGACTGAGACAGAAAACACAAAAGTAGGAGTAGACAAGAGAGGAAAGAAAAGGAGTTCAGTGTGAGAATGTTGAGCTTGTGTGTCCAGGGGGATGTTGTTGTTGTTGTTGTTGTTGTTGTTGTTGTTGTTGTTGTTAGGGTTTTTTTTTAATTGTGTGTGTGTGTGTGTGTGTGTGTGTGTGTGTGTGTGTTTAATTGGGGATTGAATGCAGGGTTTTGCATATGCTAGACAAGTACTCTACCACTGAGCTATACCCCAAGCCCTCATTTTATGACACAAAGTCTTGTTGAATTGCCCAAGCTGGCCTTGAAATTGTGATCCTCCCACCTCAACCTCAGGAGTAGCTGGGATTATAGATGTGTGCCATCATGCTTGGCTCCAAGAGGCATTTTGATGAATAAATCTGGAGTCTAGGACAGAGAACCATGATGGAGATACAGAAGAAGGACGTAGCCATGCACTGATCAGTAGTCTTTGCCTGATGATAATGGAAGGAGGGGTTTCTATGGATCTCTATAGATAACGAAGAATCTCTGAATCTTCCAAAATGTTTCCAATTTTTGAACTTGTTTAAATATGTTTATTTGGGGGTTGAGGAGGAAGTAAGGTATCTATAACGTAGAGAAATTTAATGACCACCAAAGGAAAATGAAGGGGCCACCTAGGTAAGAATGCCCAGGGAGAGTGTGGCACAGTGCCGGGCCTGAACCCAAAGAATAGCATGCACAGAGGACAGGCAGAAGAAGAGGCCCCCAACATGAGCTCGTGTGTGTGTCCCCCGGGAAGGGTGCCAGGGGAAAGGGAGCAGCCTGTGGTGCCTACGCCACTGCGGGGTTGAATAAGGCAAAGAAAAGTGCCCATCAGGTTTCCAACAAGGACCATGGGGTGATGTTGGCAGGACTAGCTGTGGCCAGTTGGAAAGAGGGATGACGGATGAGCGATGAGATGACAAGCCCAGGAACCTCAAGAAAGGAGAGAAGACCAGGTACAAGGCAGATAGTCACACACACACTTCCCTGTAGGCAGGAGAGACCTGTGTGAGGAGATTAGAAACATAAAAACACAAAGAGCCTTAAGTCACCAGCCAAACTCAGAGAAGGAATTAGGGAAATCAAAAGAGTAAAGGTCAGGGTGTCTAGAATGATCAGGGTAGATTTTAAGGAAGGGCAAACTGGGCTTGGAGTCATTCACTAATAATCCCAGCTACTCAGGAGGCTGAGCCAGAAGGATCTCAAGTTTGAGCCCTGCATGGAAAACTTAGTGAGGCTTTTCTAAATATATATGTCATATTACATGTCTAAATATATATTTATGTGTTAAATATATATACATACTGGGTGTGGTGGCGCATGCTTGTAATCTCCACTCTTGGGAGGCTGAGACAGGAAGATCGTGCAGGTTCGAAGCCAGCCTCAGCTACTTAGAGAGGCTCTCAGCAACTTAGACCTTATTTCCAAATAAAATATAAAAAAATAGGTCTGGGAGTGTAGCCTGGAGGTAGAAAGCCCCGGGGTTCCACCCCCCAGTACCACCAATAAATAAATAAATTATATATATACACACATAATATACATATGTACATATACATACATATATACATATGCATGTATATGTATATATGTATATATGTATGGAAGAGTTATAAATTGAGTTGAGAGCATTGAGTAATTAACAATCTTCTGAATAAGGCAAAGTAAGCCATTCACTGTAAGAAATCTGAGAAAAAGAATACTAAACCATTTATCTATTCTCCTTCTTATTCAAAGAATATTTTGTCAGCTGATATAATCTTTTTAGAATGTAAATTGCCTGTAACTCAGAGAGTGGCTACAAGTATGGAACTATGAGCAGTTACAAGATATATAATCCAATTTGCAATTACTAGTTGCAGTCTTGGTGTTCACATATGAAGCCAACATATTCTTTGGGGTCACATTGTTCATTTCCTCATTTGGAGTTTTTAACACCAGATCGGGTGCTAAATCAGTATCAGCTGGTGCTTCTATCACTTGGGTTTCAAACATCCTCCATATATATAAACACACCCATAAATAAAGGTGCTAATGTTGAGAAGGAGAAAGATCCTTTAATAAACAATCTAGCACAAGTAACTGCCTGCATATAAGATTGTTATAGGACTTAGCTCATAATTAAACTCTGTCTATTTAACTGAACTATTTTTTTCTCCTGCATTTTTAAGATTGTGAAAATGTTAATTTCCAAAGGTGGTGTTTATATGTCTGTGTTAAATAGGTATTGTTTTAATGGTAGTCTTCCAGCTTGTCACAGTTCATAAATACACAGAAGACAGAGTGTAGCTAGAATTATTATGCATTGCGGTAGACCGTAAGGAAGCTGAGGCTTGGTCCTCTGGGTTGTTTGAGTGAACGTGCACTAATTTAGGAGCCATACCTTCTCATTAATAGAGAGCCTTGCAGCTCTCAGCAAAGGTTTCAGCCACTTCTTTTCTTCCTTGTCATAAGCATGGACCACTGGTCCAATGGTTCATCAAAAGAGAAATTTGGCCATTGTTAATGCAGACGTTATAAACACCAACCTCAGTTGTTAACAGATTTCATGTTCATACCTAAGAATGAGTATTCTGTTATTTTTCCCAGTTCATGACATCTGCCCCAAGGAAAAACAGAAAACACCATATTTATTTTGTTTCTATGAAACTTGAGTTTCAATATTTTTGTCCTTGTTCCTGGAAGAGGTCAAGTTCATTTTATCTCACACACACACACACACACACACACACACACACACACACACACACATACACACACAATTTCAGGTTCTGACTGGCATTTCTTAGTGCTTGAGCCCTGAGCGCTGGTGCCCAAGCCCTCTTTATGTGAACCTTTCTTCCCACATGTGTTCCTCTGGCCTCTCTGGACATGGTCATTCTGTCAGCTTAGGTTTTCCCTTTCTAGAGGGTGCAGCCCATTCGTGGTGTGAGAGGATTTATAACCTGCTGCCTCAACAAATATCAGGTTGGCCTTTGCAATTTTATAGTCAAAGGCTTCGAATGCAGGAATGCATTTCTGTAGAAATTGCATATTCCAGTGTTGCTTCTCATATATCACCCTGTCTTTATTCACAGACAGCAAAGGCAAAGGCTCCACTAATGACTTCAATCCCCTGCCACACACAGGGTTTTATTTTCTAGGATTCTAAGCATCTTTTATTAGAGTCATTTGGCCTGTTTCTTTGAGACTTTTGTGATGACCTTATTTGCTGTGTGGGAAGTCTGAAGTCTGAGGATTACTGTCTCACCCTCCCACCTCCAGGTCAGTGAGAAGCCTTGAAGAGAGAAAAGAAAAGAAAAGAAAAGAAAGGAAAAGAAGAGAAAAGAAAAAGAGAGAGAGAGAGAAAGAAAGAAAAACTCTCCTGATCTGAGGAAATATCTTTTAGAGCCCAAAATGAGAAGGCCTGATTGGGACCTATGAAATAATACCAAATATCAAATTGTTTTAATGTTTACATTTCTTGTTATTTTATTATTATTATTATTATTATTAGTAGTAGTAGTAGTAGTAGTAGTAGTAGTACTGGGGATTGAACCTCAGGGCATTCTTCCTCCAGGCTCTACCCTCAACACTTTTTCTTTTTGAAAGAGTGTATTGCTGAGACTGGCCTCAAAACTGTGCTCCTCCTGTCTCAGCTTTCCTAGCACTGGGATTACAGGCATGCACCATCATACCTGGCTTATTTTAAAAAAAAAAAAAAACAAAGAGAATAATCAGTGGACATGTGGCTTACCCTTGAAAAGTAGCTGGGTGAATGCTTATGGTATAGAAGATTAAACATTGTCATCAATTTTAATAAATTTCTGAAACTAAAAAAAAGAATTTTCCTAGTGATTTCAGGTAAAGAAGATAATATTGCTCTTTCAAACAAGGGGAAATTGCCACAGAGTTGATAATAACACAGAAAACCCAGTCGCTAGTGGCAATGTCTTGGATGCCTGTTGGGAGATGCTGGCTATATAAACACAGCTTCCTGATGAGTGCAGCGGGCGCTGCATTGAACTGACTCATATGAGGTTTCCTCAACGTGTAGTAGGAAGACCAGCTGAAGCACGAGAGCCTCCTCCCCCACAGGCACTGGGTGAAAGAATCTGAGAGCTGGGCCTGCGAATCTACATTTTCCTAGATGCTTCTGCATGGTACTGAAGCATCGCAAGGTTTCAGAGCCACCACCCAAGAGCCAGACCACTAAGACCAACTTGACTGACAGTGAACTCTTTGTCTCTCCTCTGCCTAGGTGCAAGTGTAATCTCCACGCCACCGTGTGTGTGTATGACAACAGCAAGCTGACGTGTGAATGTGAGCACAACACTACAGGTCCAGACTGTGGGAAATGCAAGAAGAACTATCAGGGCCGACCTTGGAGTCCAGGCTCCTATCTCCCCATCCCCAAAGGCACCGCAAATACCTGTGAGTAACTTTGCTCCCTAACACCATGCTCTCTGCACAGTGAGCTGCTAGTTCCTCTCAGTTTTACCTGGGATTGTGATTTTACTCCTCTTATCAGTTGTCCCATTTCTCTTCAAAATACAGCTAAAGTTTTAGCTCCTATTTCACCCTCTATAAGCATGCTTTGGCACTCTAGTCACCTGTTAAATTCACTCTCCTAGAATTCCCATTAGATGTATTGGGAAATAAATGCTTCTTAAAATGCTGGAAGCATTTTATTTTTTAAATGAATCAAGTGGGAGCTGTTTGTTTTATTTCTCCTCCAAATTAATTTTCTATTAAAATAGCAAAAGTCTTGAATACTCTCAATCCTAACTATCCATAGAATATTTCCAGAAGTATGTCGAATGTTTACAATGCCATTTTCCATAATGGGGAACCCATGAGATGCTTGGTCCAGAATTGGAGTTCCTCTCCAACTTTCACTGGGCTCTAACATGGCCCAGTGAAATAATTGGCTTTCCCCAAACTCCAGCAATAGACCCATGCCCACCATGAGTGCTTTGAGTAGAAGCTAACGGGAAAGAAAGAAAAGGACTGTAGGCCTCTGGGTACCACGTTAAGAATAAAGGGGTTTTTCTTTGGTGTGTGTATACATGAAAGAGCACAGGCATTATCTATGCTTGCAGGAGCCATATGAGATGCCTCATTACTGCTCACGTGTATGCCCCACTGGAATCCCTGAATAGCCGAAGGAGATCAGACTCTGACATGCTTGTGGAGAAAAGTGATTATTTTCACAAATAATTTGCCCAGTTCCATGGACAGAATGATTAGCCACCTGCAAAAGCCCTAGGTTAGCCCTCTTTCAAAAGCAGAGGAAGGGCAAGGTTAGTGTATCCCCATGCCACGAGACGTAAGGAGAACAGCAGGACAATGAACAACAGGAGAAAGAGAACTTGAAAAGCCACCAGCTCTGTGCAAGGCTAAGAATGTTATCAGGCACTTCAAAGCGGCAGCTGTGAGAAGCCAAACCTAAAAACTAATATCACAGGAACCAGGACCTTATCGAGTTAAGTGTAAGAGTAATGGACCGAGTAACAAGCCATGAAGTGTGGGGACATGAAATTATGATAAAAATTTTCTGTGAGGCAAAAATTCCTTCAAAATGTTAAAAAAATCTCTTTGTAAGGGTATTCAGTTTCTTTCTTTGTTAAAGTAAAAAAAAAACTGACTTATTGCTCCTAAAATTAATACACGAGAGCTTTGTTGAGCAGAAATGTTTGGGGTTTTTTTTGCAAGATGGTTTTATTAATGGAGATGCTGTGGGCTCTTTGCAACTGTCAAGAGCCATTGACTCATGCACTTGGAAAAGATCTCATAAGGTTATTTATTGCAATACCCCATGGCTAGTTACCTGAGAGACCCTATCACTGCAGTTGTCAAATTTAGTTTTAAAGCTTTCCCAAAATGAAAATGGCTTTGATTTATTTTCAGCATCTACTGCATTCTTTAGTGGGACAGGAGGAAAGAGAAGGAACTTCACAAATGCTTGCCAGGATTCTGGCCCATCCTCAGAGTAGGCCAGCTTGCTAAGGCCATCAGAGAGCCAGCTGGGTGGGCTGCTGTCAAAGGCGTTGGTGTCTATTCTAATAGGACCCTGTTCTTTCACTCATAATTGTGCTTCAAAGAATTTGTCGATTTCAAGACATTTTCACAGAGAAGACCTTCTTGTTTCAGCCAGGCTTTTTTGCTGAAATCTATTTCATGCTATATTCTCTTTAGAAATCACTTAAACGCCTCTAATCCTTTGCATATTGAGGACTACCCAGTCAGTCCCTGCCTCAAGGAATACAACCTCCTTAGATTTGTCTTGTAGGTCAGATTGTTCATCCATCCCCTAGTTTTTCTGGACTTTTGGACTTCTCCACTAAAATAGGAGAGTGACAGATGGGCCTAATGACCATGGGGGTTTGGTTAAATGTATTAAACATTAGTATGGCAGGAATTTGAGGAAGGTTTTAGAAATTATCTACAATGGTCTCTAGTCTTGCAGTGCAAAAACCTTGAAATCAATAAATCGCTGACACATCAGATTTTGCTCTAAGACAACCAAGGCTGGCAATAAGCACTTTAGAGTTTGGTACATGTGTTCCAGGATCAAATCCCCATTACTCCATCTACTAGCTGTGTGACCTTGAAATCAAAACAAATAACAACCCTCTCCAGCACCCTGTTTTCCTTCCATAATGTGAGGATAATGACAGTTCCCATTTCATAGGGATCTTCAGAGGGTTGAATAAGCTAATGCATGAAATACAAATGCATAACACCTGTCAAAACGTAAGTGTTCAAAATAATTTTATTTTAAGACTCTTTTCATAAGGTAGTCTTGCCCATTGGTGGATGGCTTTAATTGTTACAAAAGTCATTTATTAACGTCAGTGTTGAGTATCTCCTAATTTCTAACCATTTTACCTTTTGAAGTATTCTTTGGGCTCTTATTTTGAAGTAGCAAAAGAATTACATTGATCCTGGCTTCGTTGCCTCTCCAGGTTAAGCATCCTCCATCATTCACTTCATTTTGCATGTGATAACATTTTCCTGTATCTCACCTGGTTGCTTTTCCTGGAAATCCTCTAATTCATTAATGTGGTTTTTCAAGACAAGCACAAAGCAGGGGACTTCAGCACTTCTATGATTGTCCTTCCATCTTGGCTTTTTCATACACACACATATAGATCACACACACACACACACACACACACACACACACACACACACATCCTCACATGACTATGGTTGGTGCATTATGAGTCAGTTAACTAGGACGGATTCTTAGGAAATGCCATATTCTAATACCAAATGTCGAACCTAAGAAGTAAAAAGGGCGGGATTGCAGTCTCTAGTCCTGTAGCATCTTCCCCTCGGTAGCCTAGAATGGCACTCATACTGGATAAACTCTAGAGTTAGCAGAATCTCAGGCAGCCAGGAGAACTTTTAGAGAGGAGAGTCAGTTTCTGCCCACCTTTGCAGGTTTCAGCAAGAGAAGTAGGATGCTTTCCTTGCCTCAGGCAATTACAAGATGCCCCTCCAAAGACACTCATCCAACCGCTCAGGAACATCCCAGATGGGGACCTTGCTGGATGGCACTGGGCTCTGGAGGTCTTATATTCCAGAGAAACTTAAAGTTTCCCTTTAATGGAGTGTGTAGAGATAAGAAAGAAGTGCACAAAATATCGATACACTAAAGTAAAGCCAACCTGTCTAAGTAGTATGCCACATTTCCCTAGCTTTTTGTGACCTAGGCAGAGTAATTACTTTTGTGGTGCTATTTTTATTCTTTGGGCTCTTATTCAAGAACCAGTATGTTTTCATGATCTTTTAAAAAAACATTACATATATATGAAAATCATTTTTCTATTTTTCTTCAAGGCTCATGTAATGTAGAAAAGATAATCTTTCTTCTTCCAATTGATCTTCATTCTACTTTTGATAGACTCTTATTTTGAATAAAACTTGAATTTTATTTTTGTCTTCCATGTAGCTAGCAAGTGAGTCAAACTTCATGCTTAATCAGGGTTCTCTTGATTCCCACTGTCCAGCTCATGAATAAAAGAATTAAGTAACAACCTTTAAACTCTTATCCCTGTAGAACAACACATGACATTTTCTACATATAATGGCTAAAAGCCTAATAACCTCCCTGTAGAAATCATAACTCCATCACAGACAATATATTATCTATACTTCTGCTTCTCAACCTGAATTCTACAACTCTATGCTATAGCCAAATAAGGTTTAGAAAAAGCTATACATTATATTAACTCCAAGATAGTCATATTACCTTATTAAAATCATTTGAGAAGTTCTATAGTAAAGTAACCCAGAATTTCCCAAATTTATTTGTTTTGTGGAACACTTACTAACTTTCTATAGAAGACTTTTTTGGGGATGTGAGGGTCTATACAATTTCTTGCAGCCTAGGCGTAAGAATGTGATGGAGACAGACAAAAAGCCCAGCTTGTTCAGCTCTATTAAATCTTTTCCTTTTTTTCTTACCTACAGAGTCCAATATTCTTCTAAGAAAGAAAATTAAATTGGTCTGACATTGACATTATTTGTTTGTTCAGAAATCCAACTTGAATTGTTACACAATATCTAGGGCTCCTCTGAGTGATGGAAAATAATTTGATGATTGCTCTATTATTTTTTCCAGTATTAAATTTGCATTGACTGATTGCTCTTTTCCCAGGTGTACACATGATGTGTCATCATCCAGAAAATTTCCTAAGTGCTTTCCATATATTAGTCAATTCTATGCTCCACAATATTCTTACCACATACATACTACTATTTTTATTTTACAGACATGAGATCTCATAATAATAGGGGAGGAGCATTGTGGTTAAGGCTTAGACAGCTAGTCGGGCTCAGAGAGGGAGTTTGAATCCAGGTGTGTCCTGAGTTCAAGGACTGTACATTACACTACATTGCTTCTCAGGCTAAAGTTGAGTGGCTTTCTCTATCCCCATTTTGATGCCCGTTTGAACAAGTCAGTCTTCTCCCAACCTATTTTCTTCCTAAAACTATACTTCGTATTTCTCTGCCCCTCAGTATTCCTCTCTCTTCTTCCTTTAAATATTCATGTTCCCCACCCCCACCTCTTTTACAGTTTTCCCTCCTTGCCATTCCAATCTATCCCCCTGGTTTTAGTTCTTAGTAATATTGGTTTAGTAGTAATCAACCAATTGCACTTTCAATCTTTTTAGTGAATCAGGATTAATATTGCCAGCTATCTGCAAAGATCCATATATTAGTCCATTCTATACTCCACAACAGTCTTACAACATAGATAGTCAATAAGCTAGAGGATAAATTCATTCCTTTCCTTCCAAGCACCTTTTTTCTTCACTCTATATTGAAATCTGCTCATTTTCTTTACAATTGCCCCTCAATGCCAACTCTTCAACGAAGCCCACTTAAGCTCTCCTGTGCAAAATCAACCACTGCTCTCTAGGCTTTTGCTAAGATGTATTGTCTTACAAGATTATCTATGGAAAAAATTATGATAATAATAATAATGATAGCTACTATTTTGTAAGGAACATAGGCTTTTGCACTTGGTGAAGCATTTTACGTGCTTTATTGCCTTAAATCCTACAAGATTCCTATTGGGTATGCTCTCTTATTATCTCAGTTTTAAAGATAAGGAAATAGCCGGGTATGGTGGTGCATGCTTGTAATCCCAGCATTTGGGAGACTGAGACAGGAGGATCATGGTTTGATGATGGCTTCAGCTACTTAGTGAGGCCCTTTGCAACTCAGTAAGACCTTGTTTCAAAATAAAGAATAAAAAATGGGGCTAGGGGTGTTGCTCAAAGATAGAATGTTCCACTGGGCATGGTGGCACACACTTGTAATCCCCACGCTTGGGAGGCAGAGACAGGAGGATCACGCAGGTTCGAAGCCAGCCGCGCTGGCTTAAGAGACCCTGTTTTTAAATAAAAATATAAAATAAGACTGGGAGTGTAGCCCAGAGGTAGAAGGGCTTCCAGGAATCCCAGTACCACCAAAAAAAAAAAAAAAAAAAAAAGATAGAATGTTCCTGGGTTCCATCCCCAGTACTACTACTACTACTACTACTACCACTGATAATAATAATAATAATAATAATAATAATAAGGAAATAAAGGCACAGAAAGGTTAAGTAAGTTGTCCTGAGGTCTCATAGCTAATGCATGACAGAGCAAGTTTTAAACTCAGGTTTATCTAACTACAGGAGCTAAAATGCTAGCTTTGTAAAAGCAGGGCTGTTTTATTCTTGCCATTTATAAATGTATGTGGAACTTTTATTTTGATGAATGAACAAGTAATACTAAGAACACTGTAAGGTACATATGAGTACACGGGCCTCCCATCAACCTTTCTGTGTGCTCTGAAAGATAGCCTTTATAGCTCAGCATCTCTAAGCTGTAACACAAGAACCTTCAGTCCCCAACAAAAAGAGATCATCTGAAATCTTAAAGGATTCCAATAAGACAAAGACCCACCGGTCCATGTGGCCCATCCAGCCACTGGACCAACAGTTGCTAAGCCACTGAGCAACACACTGGCTAGCTGGTTTTCCCAGGCCTCCCTAAATGGCATTCATGCCTGTGGGACTTGACCACTGTCAGGCTCTGACCACCAGCTTTTCAGCCCTAGATCCTTAATTAAGCCAGAATGGTAGGTAAAGTTCCTCTTCACAGGGCCCGATGTATATGAACCAAATTTGTTAACCTGTATATAAAACCAGAATACACATTTTTTATGCATAACACTGGTCTGAAGTCCCTTACTTGAAGCTCATCAGACCAGATAGGATTTGGAATGTAATAGTTTTAGGATTTTAGAGTGGGCATGCAGTGTACATACGTTGTAATGGTACTCATGAAAAAATACCGAGCAACCACATTTAATCATACATTTTGATATTTGTGCAGCAAAAATATGATGATTCTCCCCAAGTCAGATAAGGGAAGCCTATGGCTAATAATCTTATAACAGTTCCAGTCCATTTTTACCACCAAATTAGCTCAGCTCACGTTAGGTTGTATTGCAGATATATTTTGAAATAAAATTTTTTCTTTTTGTTTTTACTTTGAGTACTACAGAGATAAGAAATTGGGTCCTACAATAAATTAAATGACAGTATAGGATGAATATATTGGTCATTATGGGCCAAGGTCTAAAACTTGGACCTCTGGGTTCAAAGTTTAGTTTTCTTCTCAATTGACCAAGATGATCTCAGGCAAGTTACTTATAATCTTATGTATTTGTGTTTTCTCTATCTTTATAATCTGCATGACTGTTGACTTCATAGGACTGTTCATAAAATTTAATTACTACATGTAAATATTTAGATAGCCCCAGCAACCTAGTAAGCATATAATGAAGTTAGTTGATAGGATCATTATGTTTTTCCTGAGATACACACATAATCAGCAAATTCTTCTCTTGGAGACAACTATAGAGAGAGGTAAATTGTGGCCAAATGTCTATTTATTCATCCATGGTATGAAATAACTATTGCAGTGTCCAGAATATTCAAGTCCTTATGACCAGTGTATTCTCTTTCCTGTAATTAAGTCTCTGTGCAGAGCCAGATAATAATCAGAAGGTTGCTTGGTGAGCAAAGGATCAGGAAATTTAAATGACTTTGATGTTAATAGCATCCAGCCGAAACATCTTGGCTCATCCATCCTACAGGGTCAGCCTTCTTAAGGCCGACGCAACCCTGAGGGACTGAGGTTTACAGGTTACGGCTCCCTCTTCCCAAGATAGTGCTACAACAGTACCGCCACCACCACAGGTCTCAGAATGCTCCTTCTCTAAGCTTCCAGCTTTTTCTTAACTCATCCTTCCATGCTCCAGGTAAATTAATACAGTGAGCCAGGTTAATGTCCCCTCTGTCAAGTCTGCCGTGCACACTCAGGTCCTGTGGCTGTAAGGTGACGTTAGCTTTCTCTGCTTGGATCATTTATATGATGATGCCACAGCATAATTTTCTGAGGGCAATCTTATTTCCTTCACTTTCAACTTCCTGGGAGACAACTCACCACACCTGCCTTCAGTAGCAATCTGGACCAGGGACTCAAGCTGGAAGGACGTTGGAAGCCATTCCTTTGCAGTACAAAAGAATCTGCAAGATGTTTTCTCACTCCTTTCCTACCTCTTCTTCAACTGGCCTTTTTGGAGTTAGAGCCCCCAATGACTGTGGTCTGGCTGGGAGATCTAGTCACCTACTTGATGGGGTTTTTTCAAACCATCTATCACAGCAGTGGTAATTTTTTCTTTCGGTGTGAAGCATGCTGAATTCTTATCCCTTCTGCTTGCCTCTTGATGAAAAGCCCCTGAACCTTCCATTGATTCTCAAAAGGAGTTATAGCTTTTAGCACTGCATTAATCTGCTTCTGCAGATCAGGGTGTTTATTTTTGAGATCTCCATCATGTTGACTTCCTTAAACTTAATTATATGCCTGTTAGCTATTTGCTCGGTGGGGAAAGGACAATAAAATTAAAAAGAAGGAAAAGAAAATATCACATTATATAATTCTATCAGGTTCTCATCTCCCTAATTGCATCAGTATTCCTTTAAAACAAACATGAAAATAAATGTGGAAGTTGAATAGCTGTAAGAACCTACAAGACAAACACCTTATTATTCTTTTTGCACATGGTTGCATAATGGCCTTTTGAGCTACTTAACATATGTGTATTTCTCCACTGAAGTGACATTTCTTCACTTAGTACTAATCTAAGTAAGTACTTCACTAAGTACTAATCACTTCACTAATGAAGTGACATTTAGCGTTAGTACTAAAATCATGGACTGTGCTTTGCAGAATCTTCCATTAAACTTATGCACACCTGTGCTTTTTTTTTCTTTGGTAGGAGTTTAGCAATGTCTTAGAGACTAGAATTACAAACTCCAATGCTGGATGCGAAGGGTTGGTTTGGACAAGACTCTCACACCTCTGTTTGCCTCTTCTATAAAAATGAAACCCTCTTGGCTCTCAAATTTTTATCATTCTCAGAATTAGCTTATTTAGTCTCTCCTTTCTCTTTTATCTTCCTACCATCTGCCATCTTTACTCAGTACTCTTGAAATTGTTTCAGAGGTGAATTTAAGCTAATGAAGCCTAAATTTCAGATTCTTCACTGGAACCCTTCCCAATAAAAAAGTTCAACTTTGTAACCTCATTATATATTTTAATGGTGCATTCTTTTTCTTAAAGAGAGCCCTCAAATTTGTATACACTACAAGTCCCCCCACCCCAGAATCCATATTTACCCTTGAGTGGTTTAGGGGAAAAAATAGAAATAATGGTATCCAAACAAAATTTCAAAAGAGACCCAAGTAAAGGAACAGAGAAAGAAAAAAGCCCAACATTAAATGCTAGTTTCCCTAGTTGAGCATCAAAGCTGGGCTTAAGCTCTGAGTTTTATGGACTGCAAAGTAGTGAGAAGAATTTGTATATTCTACAACTCTTGCTATCAGAAGGACATCCTGTATTCAAAGACAACAAAAATGTTCATTAATCCCAAACTCAGTATCAATGGAACATTTTATAGGGGAAAAATTATACTGTGATCAAAAACGATGTCTTCACTATGATAGAGACCTTTATGGAAACAAGCAAAAACCTGGTGCTCAAATTAACATTGTGGAACTCTTCTATACAGATATTGTCCCAGGAAGATAGGAGAAACAAAGAAGAGACAAGATTTGGGGCTTGTTCCCTGGATGCTCTTAGGCAAATACAAAAACAATCAGAAATAAGTTGATATCTGGGTGGTAGAGGCTTATATGAAGAGTTAAGAGGTCACAAAGGAGATAGCCCTTAACCCTCATCAGGTATATGGAGAAGGAAGGAAGAAATAACTAAAGGTAAAAATATGCTTTATGTAATAGTTGTCATTTCACAGGGAATGTCTAAAAACTGCCAACACGTGTCTAGACAGTTTTCCCGAGCACAATCTGACTCATTCCTTTCACTATCATCAGGGTCACTGTCGTAAAATGGAATCACATTCGTTGGTTCATTCCTAAGGACTCTAAGGACTTTCCATTTATCATGAAATAAATTGATGCCATTCATTTTCCAGGCCTCCCTGTCTTATATCCTTGAATGTCTGAAGGATTTCTCAGGGTTTATCTGTAGCCTTTTTCTGCCTTTTTGTTTGCTTTGTTTTTTTAAGTGGTGTTTCTCCAAGTTGCTGAGGCTAGCCTTGAACCTGTGATCCTTATGTATCAATCTCTCATTTACTGGAATTACAGGATGGGCCATCACACTAGGCTTATTTTTAGCCTTTTTAATAGATATAATAGGTCTACTCAATTCCATAGGCATATTCAGAAAACCAAAAGCAAGGTTTGGGGACATTATAAAAAGAATGATTAGGAAAAAAATAGCATTTGAAAATAGACAACTAGCGACCTCTTGGTGTACAGATATGTTCATCCTCAAAAATCTTTATTCAAATGAGCAGTTTGAAAATCTTTTCTAAGCAATTCCCATTTTAAGACAGTGGCATAGACAGTGACTCATCTGGCACTACCTCAAAAATTTGGAAGCCAGAAAATGAAGAAGATCTTGAATTTTAAGCATCCTATGTTAGGTAATAACATCTTCATGAGGAAAATAGAATCTCAGAATGGCCTTGTTTGGCACGGTGCACATACTTGGGGTGTACATACTTGGAATGAACGTGCCGCTCCTGAACTGGTATCCTCCAGGGGATGGAAACAGTTCTACATCTTTCTAAAGTCTTTAACTGCAGCAAGTGCTGAACCAAACAGTCCTGAAGCTCTGGGTTCCACTGTGTCTGGCCAAACCCTCTGGAAACTTGACCGTGCATGGTGCATGGACCTCCGACGCCATATAAGTTTGAAAACACAAGAAGTCTCTTTCCTTTGGCTTTTCGATGGGTTATGACGGAGAAGCCGTTCTCTGCAGTGGAGTAGGATTTTTCAATCGTGGGAAAATTTGGAGCTTTTGTATTTGATACTAAAATTATAATGCTACCCTTGTACCTCACCCAATAGGGGATTATATATGTATATTCAGTCCCAAGTCAGTGTCACACTGAAGCAAAGACAGTCTACTGAAGTGCTGGGTCAGGAATCACATTCAGCTTGAAATTCAGTTCACAGGGTAGACTTAAAATATGGAAATGGAAATTTCCTTTTCCAGTTTTGGTTGATCAGAGATCAGTAATTAAACTGAAGCACTAGAAACTCAGAGTATTTAAAATCAAGAAATTTTTAATGTATTTAGTAACTAAAAATAAGATCTTATTCCTTTCAGAGTTTTTTTTTAAAGTCACAGTAAGCCTTTAATCCTCATTCTCTCCTCCCCTCAGACATAGGAAAATAGCTGTAGATTTTATATAATACAAAACTAGAGTTGCACATGGTGGTATATGCCTATAGTCCCAGTATTTGGGAGGCTGAGACTGAAGGATCCCATATTTGAGGAGCCTCAGCAATTTAGTGAGACCCCCAGCATCTTAGATAGACCCTTTTTCAAAGAAAAATCTGAAAAAGGCTGAGGGTGTAGCTGGGAAATAGAATGTCCCTGAGTTCAATTACCAGTGCCAAAAGAAAATGAAACAAAATTTTTTAAAAAAACTGTCTTGGGAGCTGGGCACAGTGACCCATCCCTGTAATCCCAGCCCTTGGGAAGCCTAGAAAGGATGGTCCCAGGTTTGAGGATAGTGTGTGATAATGTAGGGAGACCTTGTTTCAAAATAAAAATTAAAATAGATCAGGGGTGTAACTCAGAAGCCCAGTACACTCCATAATCCCCCCCCCCATACACACACAGATCTAGAAATCTCAGAGCAAATACAGTAATTACTTAAAATGAGCAAAGGGCAGTTGTTTGAAGAAAACTACTAAAATAGAAGTGTAATAATTCTCACAGTTACCACCTGTTACTATAGGCCGATGATGTGGAGAATTTGTGGAGCAATTTATTAACAACTTTTATGTACTGGCTTCATACCACGTGTCAGACCTGTTTATGGAGTCCTTGTTCAATCCTCAAAGCATCCCTATGCAGTAGGTACTACTGGCCTTTTTTACGATGAGTCAACAAGCTGAAAGAAGCCAGGAAAGTTGCTTAAAATCATCCAACTTGGCTGATCTCACTTAACATAATGTTCTCCAGGGCTTTCCATCTTCTTGCAAATGATATAATTTTGTTCTTCTTTATGGCTGAATAGAATTCTATTGTGTGTATTTCCCAAAGTTTTGCTATCCATCTGTTGATGGAGATCTGGGTTGGTTCCATATTTTGGCTATTACAAATTGTGCTGCTATGAACATAGGTATGCATATGTTGCTGTAGTTCTCTGAATTCAACCCCTTTGGAAAGATACCCAGGAGTGGTAGAGCTGGATCATATGGTGGATCTATTCCCACCTTTCTTAGGAATCTCCAAGCACAGAAGGAGAAGGTACATATGTTTCCTCTAATATGCCCAAACTTGGAAACACAGAGGATACCAGTGGGACTCCAGATAATGGAGGGGAAATCTCAGCAAAGTTTGAATGGAAAAATAGGAGAGGAGGAAGGCTGATCTTGATTAATGAGAGTCTAAATCTGAATATGTGTAAAATTATGAATATGACATGGTTAACCTGGACAACCATTGGTGGGAGGGGGAAGGGAAAATGGGGGCGGGGGGAGAGGGCACCAAATATAGTTTAAATGTATACCATCTATGTTCAATAAAAAAATTTGTTTAAAAAAAAATCATCCAACTTGACAAGTAGCAAAGCAAAACCTTCGCTCGTGTCTATCTGACTCCGATCTGATGTTCTCACACACCACCACCCAGGTTTAGTGGTGAGGATGAAAATCTCAGCACTATCCATCATACTATTGCTTGATGAACCAGTATACCAATAATAATCGCCATTGCACCTATGGCTATAGCATGGGGAAGCAATGGTCTGAAAGCTTTTCTTCAGTCAATAGATATAATCTCTACCAGAACCCAGCGAGGTAGGAACCTAAGCCAGCATTCCCGAAGGCATTAACACCGTCCTCAAGGTCACACAGTTGGTGAGTGCAGAAGTCCCGGCCCTCTTCAAATCCAGATGGCCTGGTCTTGAGCCTCTGCTCCTGGCCACAGCACTCTGCTGCTTTGCTAGGAGATTTGATCTGGACACACTAAACTCATGTCTCCATTTATACCAAGTTAGGCCACATCCTGAAATGCCGCCACTACCTTAGCACAATTTGTGAATTAAAGTAAAAGCCTGAAAAATCGATGAAGTCCTTGATCAATATGAACAACCTAATGTATTCCTAAATTATTCTGCTCAATTAAGTTTCTATTACAGAGTTTAGTCCACATATCTGACAAGTAAAAGAGGAATAAAAATGATTATGTGATATTAATCAAATAAAGTGCCAAATGAATTTTCAGCAGCTAACACATGTATCTCATAACACATTTAAAAGGATCTATTGCATATGTGGATATATCTGCATGGGTCTACACAGTACCTATTCAGTACTTGTGACCAGAACCTTGTGAACAGAACAGCTCAGTATCTGTTTTGAACTATATACAAATATTTATTAACATTAAAGGCAAGCCAAGCACAAAATATTTGCCAACATGAGGCTTCTTTGTACCAGTTGCTGAAGATGAACATTAGTGTCCCAAGTCTGATGAACTCAGGCACTCAGGAATAGAAGTAAAATGGTTTCTATGGCTTCATAGATAAATAATGGATGGATGATAGATAGATAGATAGATAGATAGATAGATAGATGATAGATAACATCTATAGTTTTTCCATCTGAATTTTCTAATGGTCTGAATGTTATTGTATCAAGTTGCTAAGATTTGTAATATTAAGTTAAAGATGTCATGTACCAAAAAAAAATTAGCTAACAGCTTTTCTTTACTGTTTTCTTTCTCTACAGGTATCCCCAGTATTTCCAGTATTGGTAGTAAGTAAAACATCACCAAACCAAGTCTAGGCTTAGCTTTTTGCTTTGTTGTTCGGCTCCTTGGATCTATTTTCCCAGTGTCCATTTCTGATGTAAAAGAGCATTTTCTTTGTGAATTGCATTTTTTTGTTGGTTTTATGCACAAACATGGTGAGACCACAGATAGAACAGTTGTTTATGCAGCACTCTCCTGTGGACATGTCGGTGCTATAACTTTCCTAGATACTTTTAATCAATAGAGGCCACGGTGTATAGAGATATATTAATTTGGTAACTGTCGCTCATTTAGCCAAACTATAGTCATACATACCCATACATAGTAGCTAACAAACAAATTGAACTTTTTCTCTGTTACTGGAAAAGCAGAGAACCCCAGGAGAAGGCCATGAGGAGAAAGGGGAAGACGTTTGTTAGCATATTAAACTCGAGGTTTTGTGAAGGCCTGAAAGAGGCAGGTTTATTATCATCCGTCTTTTGGGAGGAATGAAGAAAAAAATAATCAATATGTCCCTCTCTCCTAAAATATCATGATCTACATGAAGAACTTAGGAGTCAAAGAGCCAGAAATTTCTGCAAGAAATCTTTTAGTAAAAATCCAACCAATAGCCAGGCGTGGTGGCGCACGCTTGTAATCCCAGCATTTGGGAGGCTGAGACCTGAGGATCGTGGTTCGCGGACAGCCTCAGCCACTTAGTGAGGCCCTCTGCAACTCAATAAGACCCTGTTTCAAAATAAAGAATAAAAAATAGGACAGGGGGTGTAGCTTGGAGGTAGAATGTTCCTGGGTTCCATCCCCAGACCCGAAAAAACAAAACAAAAAAATCCAACCAATATAACCAGCTAAAGAGAAATCTGCTGTCTTCAACCCTCTGTGTAATACTTCTCTGGCATTGCTACAAAGAACATTATCCTGCTACCATGGGTGACCCAGGCTGCAGCTCTCTTTTCCTACATAAAGCAATGATACTCTAACCTCAAAACTGAAAAGCTCATTATGAATATGTCTAATAACTTTCAAAGCAGAATTTTTTTTATATTTTTTCACGTGTTTTCTTTATCTCTAATGGCTAAAACCTTGAAACAATTGCTAAATAACTGATTGGAACTAAAGGACTGAGGAAGCCTCAATTATGCACTGTAAGTGAGGAGGATTGTCACTGTGGTGTCGCCCCTCAAAGCCTTGTGTCATAAGAGCTGTGCCAGGCAGGATGATCACAGTGTAAATAACAGCAGTTGAAGCATTGCCTTGCCTAACATCAAGCTAAAAAACAATACTTTGATAATTTGGATAAAACAACTTCCCGCTTCTAATAAATGCACAATCAGGTCTTCCAACTTATAAATCAACCTGGCTTACTTAAGCTTGAGAATAGGCCCAAACACTGATTTGTCACCACTAGACGTGTTAAATGCCATGAAAATTTGTAGCTTTGTAGATAGAAGTAGTCTTCACATCCATTTAGATACCACCCTAATGCTACAGCATCTTCTTTGTGATCTTAACAAAATGGTGTATGTGCTGCAAATGCAAATGAAAACCTTCTACTATAATAGTCTAATTTTTCTCCTTTAGTACCTCCCTTGGCATTTGCCTTGCTGTATACATACCCCACAACGTGCTCCTTTCAGGCCTTGACAACTGTATTTGCACGTGCATTTTAGAGCAGAAGAGAACCAAATAGAACCAAGCTGAGACAGATTTTTGAGGCTGCTCTTGTGATATGGCCTGTGAATGCTTCAGAAATGGATGGATGGAAAAGTAGTTCTTTAGTGCTGGGGTGTTTCTGTTCCGAGTGCCAGTTGTGTGTTGCATGGCCTCTCTGACTGTGCTGCTCACTCACATCTCATCCGGCCGCCTCCACCACATCCCCCATCTCTGAGCATCAGCAGCTGTTGACCTTTTACACACTCAGTTGGGAAATTCCAGTTGTGTTTTGCTTCATTATATTTTGAAATCAGTGGTGACCTGAAAGGATGCTTTGCCGGGCCTTTGGAAAATGTATTATTCTTTATAATCAGGAATCTAGGAAAATTTAACTCCTAAACCTAGAACAAAAACCCTCCAAAAGTGGCAGTCAGTACTTGGCCTTCAGTACACCTCTAGCTAGTTAGCTTGGAGTACAGGGGTGTTCTCAGATTTCCAGCAAACAGGATGTAAGAGCTTCCAGGGGTCACTCAACATCACACATGACAAGCTTGCCTGTTGCCTGACTTTTAAGGTAAAAAGATTTATGATAAAAACCATCAAAGATGATTGTATCTTCTAGGCGGCCCTGATGGCATTCCCAACTTCCCTCTTTGCGGGCTTATAAGGTGCCTGCTGTGTGCACTGGTGGATTCTTTTCCTCTGAAAAAGAGCAAGAATTCACATGTAGATAATTCACTGCCCGTTCAAGAGAGTACTGAAGGGAATTATCAAGATTCAATTCAAAGAAGAGGAAGTCGCTTAGATTTTTAACTAAGTTTGAGTGTTTTCCAGGGCTTTTGCCTTTACTCCAAAGAAAGAATCAGTGAACATAATTCCACCAGATATATAGGAAGATAACATTATAACAAATGTAACACCCATGAGACTCTCATCATCAAACTCTATCTCAAGGAAAATAAATGATGTATATTATTTTAATAAATTACTGATATATGTAACCATAAGTTCACATACATATGCTATGTACCCAGTGGCTAAAGGTTGGAATCCCAAGCAGATTTCAGCATAGATCTCAAATTATTAATGCCTGTATTAAGGTTCAAATGCATTAACAGACCAGTCATCCTTTCTGATCATCTGCTAAAGCTAATGTTTAAATAAATTTCCCATTAAGGTCATTTATACCTGCTGTTGTCTACCTTATTAGGATGTAGGTTTTTCAAACATCCCAATGGTTCTTGATTTAAAACTCAGTCATTTTGATGTGCTTGGATCATGGCTAAAAAAAAAAATTACTGGTGATATTGTGAGCAATTAATGAATCCCAAAATATATCTGTAGCCATTTGAGCCTTGTCATCTATGTTTTTGCCTTACATGATGTGGTAGAAATTCATTCAAATTGCAATTTTTTATGCAATGTACTTATAAGTCAACATTCACAATTTTATTCAAGTGAAGATTTGTTGATGCTGGGAATCCAAATTAGTAATTGGCTTGTTGTGAATGTTTTTGGTAATGTGATAAACTAATCGTTACTTTCCAACATATACTATTTGATCCTTAGTCCTGCAAAGAAAATAATTTTTCTAATTACGTTAAACAATATATTATAAATAGCACAATTAGACCGATGACAATTAGCCTAATGTAGAAATAGCTTTGCGTGGATGATTATCACTTCTTCCAAAAGCAAGTGACAGATGAGTCAGAGGTGAAAGGTAGACTATTCATGAAATGAAAGATGGCATTAGAAACTTGGGATTTCAAAGAAGTAACACTGTGTCTTAGAATACCAACAAAAGAAAAGAGAGATGCAGACATTCTGTGACCCTGCATATAGCTTATTTCCTTAAATTACTTTCAAATGACCACCATGATAATTATATAAAGCATTGGCTATTGATGGAGTTGCTTGACTTCCTTCCTCCACCTTCCCACCCCCAACTTATTCAATTTGAAACAACAATTCACTTAAAGGAAATATCTCACTTTTCTGTTTTTTCTTATAATGAGCATTGCCTTCATCACAGAGTTAAAAATTCATCTCTAATTTGATTTAATTGGCAGGACTATTAAACAAGGGAAGTGCTACCTGCAGGGATCCATCAGCCTGTTGAGAAAGCCCAGAGATGTTTTCATACTTGAAAACATTTGATGCCAGTTGGAGACCTTGTAAAAGTTGTTTTCCATACAGCATCCAAATATTTTTGTGCAGTGCCGATTTATTATAGAAACCTGGATCGTGAAGAAAATAACAAGGTTAATCATTTCCCCACCCAAGGGTTATTAATAATCGTGTTTGTGCTGTCCAGAGAGCTGCAGTGTATATTTGTTTCTTTTTTTTCCTCTTTGCTTTAATACTTCTAAATCCCCCAAATAAAAGTTTCATTTGAATTGCCCTTTAACTAATTAGGTTTTATATAATGAGGAAAAAATGTTATCAGACTAGTGTAGCAATATGGCAAATTGCATGGTGTGCTACATTAATTTTGAACTGTTTGCTGATGTTCTAGAAGAAAAGCAAAAGTCCCAGGTGAAATGCCTTTGGGAATGGTATGTCCTGTACACAGTATCCTCATCTCAGATCCATTTCATATTTGTGTAACTAGCATTTCACATTCATAAAACCTTTGTAGTTATACTAAGATTGAATGAACATTAGGACGTAGCTGCCTTTTTAATCCTGAAGAACAAATAAAATATTCCAGTGGAGTGGGGAGAGGGAATCTCCTCTTTAAAAAAAAAAAAACAGAGAGATTTACCAATCTTTATTGACAATTGCCCATCTTAAGCAAACTGACTCTCATGCATTAACTTTTTCCAGGCAAACAGAGACTGCCAAGACACTTTTTAAGTGTGAGCTAATATCTCACTTTGCTAGTTGTCTTTGTGGTAAAATTTCTAGTTTAAACAAAGATGTGTCAATTTTTCCAACAGGTCCTATAATGAAACTTCAGATATGTTATTTGTGAATTTCCCCCTGTAGTGGCTATTACAATTATATATTTGCTTGGAATTGTAGGGAGATGGACTCACATGTCTATAGAATTCTGTTTCACAGGTAGTGAATCTGAGGCTCGAAAGGGCCAAGTGACTTGCCCAGTCTAATAGAGCTGGCAATGTTTATCTGACTTCCAAAGCCACACACACCATTATAGCAAGTGAAAAAGATTAGAAAAGAAAAAAATGTCTAGATTTATTGATCCCTACCTCAGACTCTTCCTAATCCACTATCCTGCATCTTAGAAGATCTGTTGGTCCCTGAATTGATCCACTCTGGGCAGGGAACCATAGAGTCTTGAAGGGAAAAAAAAAAGTTTATTTTCTGATAACTCACTAAGTTGTCAATAGGAGAACTTATCAGCATGGTGTCTAAGGATAGAGGATAGGGAACTGTGACCCTTACCTCCAATAGTACTATGTCCTTCCTGTACTACCAAATATTCCCTAATATACTGAGGAAGAGGAAGACATGAAGTAGTTTGTGAAATTACCCACACAAATTGTGAAATATGTTTACACATGTTCTGTGACAGTAAATCCATTATTTTCCATGTTGAAAGAGCTGCCTATAGCAAAACAAAATTCTAGGTACCCTATCAAAGGTATATCTACCACTATCACATTAAACTGGTCTTCCCTACCAGGTTAATGATGCTATGTTTCTAAAAGTAGGCTGCTAGCTGTAGAGAAGGTAGGATTACCTCCAAGGCTCCGGGGATGTTTCCTGTGGAGTTTCAAGGGTTTCTGTAGATTACTTTTGAGGCATCAGTAACACTATTTCAGGATTCCCCTGGGAGCAATAGCAGTGATTGTATAAACCCAAAGGGACTCTATAATTCTTTTTACCTCCACCTGATATTCTTCTCAGAAGGCTGTGTAAGGAGAATGTTCAAAGAAGGCTTACAAACATCCTCTTGACAGTGGCTTTTCATAGCACAGTGGCACTGTTTCTCAAAGGGGGCCATATTTTTAGAATTGAAAACAATGACAAAAACTATAGAAACATTAGTGTTATTAGGAAACTTAACAAGCAATTCGCCCAACTGCATCATTTTACAGATAAAGCAATTATGGCTTCAGTTAATTGTCTAAAGCATCTGGATAGTAGCCAAGGCAGAAATCCGGTGCAGTGTCCACTTCCCAAACACGATGTGTTGCATTCTACCCTGACATTAGAATTCACCTTTTTGTTTATTTAAATCACAATGAGATAGCACATAGTAAGCTATTTTTAGAAAAAACAATCAACAGTGAGCATTCCCTTTGATAAGAAAGTGCGGTCACATTTATCTCCGCCTTTAAAGGCAACCCACAAAGTGAACTGAAAGCTGCCTCCTAGTCATGCTCAGCAAATGTCCTGCAGGATAGAAGATAACAATATTCTAAAGCAACCCTACCTCTAAGGGTCTCTTAATATAAATAAAATGTCTTTAGGGTTCTGCTTTAAGCTCTTGTTTCAGGTTGGCCCACTCTAGCTTCAGAACTAGATGGTCAGGTTGAGCAGTTCCAACCCAGTTCTCCTCAGTTTACAGAGCAGAGAGCTTTCCTTGAGGTGCAGAGCAGAGGATTAAAAAAAAAAAAAAAAAAAAAAAAAAAAAAAACTTTCCTCCAGACCCTCCTTTTTATAGTGGAAATCTCAACATTTCTATCACAAAAATAGATTTTAAATGCCACAACTAAATTATTATAAGAAATTTTTCTGAAGAGTTCTTAACAAATAAAAAGAAATCAGAAAAATGACATATTTGATTCACATTCTTAGCTAATGTGCTTCCAACCTGAAAGAAACTTGGAAATAAGCATTTTCCTATTGTTAAAGGTTAAAAATCAAATATTTCATGCAGCTTTGAAAATGGTTTCTATCGCCTTTTCAACAATAGTATTAATTAATATAAGCTCCAGACCTGGATTATTCCCTGTAGGAAGGTGTATCTTATGTGAACTTTCTTATGTATCAGAATCACTTGCTTTGGGAACAATTAAAATTGCAAAATAAATAAATAAGTAGAGGAAGCACATAATTTTCCCTACTGCAAGTCAGTATGAACTATTTATACTTCCGTAATCTGATTTTTATTATGACAGTAACCACAAATAGAATAAGAACTAACATTTATGGAATGCTCAGTACAATGTCAAGCAAATTATTCATTCAGTTTTCATGACAACCGGTAACAAGCAGGGTCATTATCTCCACCTGAGATTCTCCTCATAAGGCCCTGGAAGAAGGCTCTTCAATGAGGCTCATGAACATTCTCTCATGCAGTGGCATCTCATAGCATGGTGACGAACTGCTTCTCCCACTCTACCAGTGAGAAAGCTTAGGCACAGAGGAATTAAGGAACCCATCCAAGTGGTAGAACTGGGATTTGGAGCTCAGCTCTGTTTACATGCACCATATCTTAAACACCCCAGCGTAGATTTTCTCCAGGCTTCCTATCGATATAACTTGAAAATTCAAAAATATAACAATAGAATAAAACAACTGGTGGGCCTTTTGGACATTTTGGTTATTTTTAATCTTTATTTTATTTTATTTATTTTTTAATTTTTATTTATTTACTTATTTATTTGGTGCTACTGCTACACTCCCAGACTGATTTTTATGTTTTTATTTGGAAACAGGGTTTCTTAAGCCAGCGAGGCTGGCTTTGAACCTACACAATCCTCCCGTCTCCACCTCCCAAGCATGGGGATTACTAGCATGCACCACAACGCCCAGCTCCATTTTGCTTATTTTTTAAAGACGACAATTGTGGGGTATGTGACGGTAGACTTCCTACCTCATCCATAAGCAGTCTTTTTTTTTTTTTTTTTCCTTCAGTACTGGGGATTAAACGCAGGGACATTCTAACTCCAGGCTACACCCCAGCCCTATTTTTTATTCTTTATTTTGAAATGGGGTCTCACTAGACTGTGGAGGGCCTCACTAAGTTTCTGATGCTGGCCGCAAATCTGTGATCCTCCTGTCTCAGCCTCCCGAGTATCGGGATTATAAGTGTGAGCCACCACGCCTGGCTAGGCATAGTCTTTGAAGTCTAGACAAGACAAATTTAGTCCATTTTCCCATATGAGGCCAGAATCCTTACAAAACTTGGCATAGCCATAAAGGCTCTCCCTGAGTGATTAACCATCTACAGATATGTAGTGACCCATCCCCTCGCCCCAACAACACTTTCTCAACCTGTTTATTTCACATGAGGGTGGAAAGGTCCGTAGCAATAATCTCCCCATCGCACGGGAAACTCTTCATCTGGGTCATCCCAACAGGCTTCATCTTTCTAGGAACTTCCGTGAACTAGTATGATGCTGCTAGGCCTGGAGGAAACCATTGGACTGCTATAACTTAGCGAAAAGAAATCTTGGAGATAAGAAAACCAGAAGGAGCTCCTAAGTGGTAGAACTGGGACCATACTCCTCATCTTGTGACACACAGTGCTATTTGCCCTGTAACAAAGTACTCTTCTGAGACCTTCACATTGACCCAGAGATTTCCCCTAGTCCAGTTGTGGAGAAAATGAAATTAATAAATTTGTACCAGTTCACCCAAAGGGGCAATGCAAATACTTTTGATGTATTATAATTTTTTTTTCCTATTTGCAATTTATAACTACTTAAAACAAAGCCAATGGCTAAGAATTCTCAGAGGCTGCATGTTATGCAAAAAATTTTTCATTGGCTTGGATATGATAATATTGAATTTGTCTCAATTATACCATTCATATAGCCTCCAATGTGCCTAATTTACGTCTGGGAATTAAATGTTTGTTAGTAATAGTTGTTGAATATTTACTTCATGCCAAGATCTTAGAGCAACAAAAGTAACCAGAGAGTAATAGGCTAATTTTGTTTTCTTACTCGGACCTGCAATTACAAAACAAATTTTTTTTTAATTTAAGATGAGATATTAAGTTAAAAATCTCATAATGGACAAATATTAAAATGTATATAGGCAGTAACATGCTATAGGAGTTTAGGGGTCACAAATCACGATATCCAGCTTTTTAGTACAACATTTTTCCTCCCAGGGAAGTAGAAAATTTGTCCAAGGGAGAAGTATATAAATTAGGTCTGAATTTCCACATGATAGCCACTAGTGGTTCTTTGTTTACATTTTTTAAAGGCTAAGCATTCTAAATATTAAAAGTTATTTGAAAAAAATTCTAATTATATTCTCAGTCATAAACAAGGGCTCCCCTGCCCAAGAAACTATCTTAGTTACATAATACATAAGAAACTTATATTCTTGATAGGGAATAGGTTGCAACTGAGGTGTCTAACTTAAAAATTCCATACAGGCCAATTAGTCTTAACAATTCAAAAGTAGAATGAATTACATTAAATTTTTTTTGGGGGGGTGGTACTGGGGTTTCTGGAAACCCTTCTACCTCTGGGCTATACTCCCAGACCTATTTTTATACTTTTTTATTTGGAAGCAGGGTCTCTTAAACCAGCACGGCTGGCTTCGAACCTGTGCGATCATCCTATCTCTGTCTCCCAAGCGCAGGGATTACAAGTGTGCGCCACCACCCCTGGCCTACATTAACTTTTTTTAATTAAAAAAAGAATACTGTTAAACTGGAACTTCAGTGTCCTGGTGGGAAAAATCACAAAGCACCCAGAAAAAAGACTATACTAAAATATAGGAATAAAAATATTTAGTTTGTTGGGATATGGAATAAAGTTTCATTTAGAAAGTTAATCTTTGGAGCTAACCTCTAAACTATTATAGAATTACTGTCTACTAAATTTCTTAGCAAAGTTTATAAACAATGTAATAAGTTATGACTGTCTTTTCATGAAGACCAGCAAGTCAGTAAGTACTTACCATTAAACTCATAATTATTACTCCTACTTATGATTTGTATCTGCCTCTATTTCAGAAAAGATGTTGAGAAAACTGATGCTACTACTATGAATAAACATTTCTACATGAAATCATCTTAATGATATGAAATCTTTTTAAATAAACAATTTAAAGGGATTAAATTGATTCTCTCAAAATATAAAGGTATAGTTTCTCAAATCTGATCACAGATCAATTAGACTTGTTCTTAACTCAATATCTACCCACCATTAAAATGCTCAAGTGAAGCTGGGCGTGGTGGCGCATGCTTGTAATCCCAGCATTTGGGAGGCTGACACTGGAGGATCGCGGTTCACGGACAGCCTCAGCTACTAAGTGAGGCCCTCTGCAACTCAATGAGACCCTGTTTCAAAATAAAGGATAAAAAATAGGGCAGGGGGTGTAGCTCAGAGGTCGAATGCCCCTGGGTTCCATCCCCAGACTCACAAAAAAAAATGTTTTTTTCATTCTTAACTGTTGATTCATATAGCAACATTGGTATTAAGATTTTCTTTGCATTTGTGTATACATGCATTAGAACAGAGCAAAACAGAAAAGCAGCTATGTTAGATCTGTGAGCTCAGCTTTCCTCACAAAGAATTTTTTAAATGGAGTCATAGTGAAAGTCCATGTCTGGCAAGATGTTATTTGCTGTAATCTAATGACGAAGGAAATAATCTGATAATATCTGTTTACAGAAGCCCAGCCACTTGATATCAATTTCTCAATTATCAGATATTTACAGAGGCCCTCTTCAAAGATGCTCCTTTCTTCAAAGATATCCAATCTAATTATGGAAGCAAGAACTAGACCTAGGAAATTTTAACTAGCAATGTTAAAACTCATGCCTGTCCACACATCAGTGAGAAATCAGGAGCGCCAACAGTAACATGCTGGAGAATCAAGGGGGCAAGAGCTGGCCTTGTGGACTTGGGTGGCCCTGAAGGATGATATGCGAGATGTGGTTTTGAGCTGAACTTAGCGAGTGATAGGCTTTGAATCATGAAATATCCTCTTTAACAACCATGCCCTTTGTACTTTAACAAAAATAGTTTTAAAACATCAAATTCTAGCCAGCTACGGTGGTGCACTCCCGTAATCCTAGTACTTGGGAGTCTGAGACAGGACAATCACAGGTTCCAGGATAGCCTCAGCAATTTAAGGAGACCTTCAGCAACTTAGTGAGACCTTGTTTCAAAATAAAAAGGACTGAGGGTGTAGTTTGGAGGTAGAATACCTCTGGGTTCGATCCCTAGTACCAGGAAGGAAAGAAGAAAAAAGAAAGAAGAAAGAAGAAAGGAAGGAAGGAAGGAAGGGGAAAGGAAAAAAGAAAAAGGGCTGGAGTTGTAGCTTGGAGGTAGAATACCCCTGGGTTCAATCCCCAGTACTAAAAACATAATAAATGTTTAAAAAAAAAGTTCTGAAGGTATAGTTCAGAGATAGAATACCCCTAAATTTAGTCCCCAGTACCAAAAACCCAAAAATGAAAACAAAACAAGACAAAACAAAAAACAAATCCTAATCCTGGGTGTTTGGGTTTTTGTTTTGTTTTGTTTTGGCTTCTGTAGTTAGATTTTTATTTTTTATTAGACAGGAATATTACCAGTTTCTTAAATATTGCTTTTAATTATTTTTGGATTGGAACTAAGAACTCTAGAAACCTATTTTGAGGTAAAAGCATCAGAAAAAGCCTATCCCCATGCACAGAGACCTTAGGTATGACTAGAAACACCTTGGACTATTTTTAAGCCAGAACCACCGATAGTCCCTCTTCCCTTCTCTGAGAAACTGCATATAGAAACCTAGGAAATAGATCCACTTCATTTCAGAGATAATGGCTCACACTTAAAACATACCCCCAAGAATCTCTCTTGAAGGACTAACGCAGCCAGTTCATATCGGTAAATATAAATGGAATCCTCAAGTGAGAAATTATTCCTTTAGCCTTATCTTCTAGTTTCAGGCACCAGCCTTACATATGGGTTCGGATGGCTGCAGTCCCTATTCGGTTATGTGTGTAAGAACACTCTACCTCATTTCAAAGTAAATGTATAGCTTTGTTAGGGAAGTGGCTATATTTCTAATGTCCATTCAATGTTTTGGGACTCATCGGTTGCTTGCTCTTGTTTGGTGCGGGAGTCGTGTTGGTTTAAGTGCATCACAGCCAAGTTAAAAAGCCAATGTGTGGTTTGTGTCTTTGTCCATATATTTTCTGTTTGAACCAAATGACATTATAGCTGAAAATAACATTCCCTGATTTTTCCTGATGCACGCAGATCCTCCAAAGTTTAATAGCATATGGCCGAATATTTCTTCCCTTGAGGTTTCTAACCCAAAACAAGGTAGGAGCATGTAAAATTCCTACTGATGTAAAATCCCACGTGGTTGTGGGGGAAAAAAAACCCATATACCACTTTTAACGCTAAATAAGAACATTAGTGTGGATGCCGTGTCTTTGAAATAATTTCATAATTCAGATCATCTTTTAATAAGAAGGTTGTCCCAGAAATAGTAGAGTGAAGTATGAAAAGGGAAAAAAACAAGATGTAAAGATAGAAGCCCTTTACCAAGTTTACACTGGATGTCAGACAGTCCCAAGACGAGCCGAGATTTCTGTCAACATCACAGTGTGGAATAGGAATATGTCTTAAAAAAAAACTTGTGAGGCACAGGCATCTTTCCACTGTCTCCCTTTCGTTTGTCTTAAGTAACCAACTGGTACCTCAGTTGTATTGAGGCTCTGGGTGAATAGATAAAGAGCAAGTGGCGCCCAGAGGACCCTGTTTTTCACTGCGCTCCATGCATACTTGTAAGAAAGTGTTCTCTCTCTCTCTCTCTCTCTCTCTCTCTCTCTCTCTCTCTCTCTCTCTCTCTCTCTCTCTCTCCCTCCCTCCCTCCCTCCCTCTCTATCTCTATCTCTATCTCTATCTCCTTCTCTCTCCTTCTCTCTCTCCCCTCTCTCCTGCTCTCTTTTCTCTCCTTCTCTGTCTCCTTCTCTCTCCTCTCCCCTACTTTCTCCTCTCTCTCCTTTTACTCCTCCTCTCTTTCTCTCTCCTCTCTCCTCTCTCCCACTCTCTCTCCTTTCACTCCTTCTCTCTCACACACACACATGCACGCACACATGTATGCACGCACACGCGCGTGCGCGTGCACACACACACACACACACACACACACACACACACACACGTACATCATCTTTGTTGGAACTTTTCCCTATATCAATTAACATTCATGTCTGCCAGCACTAAGAACAACCTATTTTCTGTCTGTCATTATAGCGGTAATTCTTTTCTGACTTCTACCATAGGAAGGAAGGAAGGAAGGAAGGAAGGAAGGAAGGAAGGAAGGAAGGAAGGAAGGATAGTATGATTCAGAAAGAAAGGGAACTTTAAAAAACTGGACAATAAACCTCATAAGCTGCAGGGAAATGTTAAATTCCCATTACCATATAGCATGTATGTGTATATACATATATATGTGTACATATATACATATTTGTGTGTAAGTAGGAGTTTATTTTATTATAAAACTGTATCATTTTGCCTTTTTCTTCTCTAAAAAAAAAAGAAAAAGATAAATAAGAACCAAGGCATGCCTTTGCCTTCTACTTTCCTTAGTTATATACAGGATGTTCTTTTTCAACTCTAATGAATACAGATGGAGGAGGAGATGAGCAAAAGGAGAAACCAGGAAATGGCTGCTAAGCCAAACAAAATATATCAGCCATTTGTTGAGAAGTCAAATTGGAAAGGCTGAATTTTCAGGCCTTGGTCAGAGTGATGAAATCGAAACTGTCCTAGATACATATATTACTAGCAAATAGAATTATCTTGATCATCTGCTCCAAATGAGGTTTTATTTTTCAAGTTTCTACCCTCATATGTGGAAGAAATACACATCAAGCTCACCCCCATTAGTATAATTATGTGAGCATTCGGGGAGGTTTAGTGGCTTTATTCTTTGGCAAGTTCCACAAGAGATTCTTCTGTGAAATGCTGCTCAGTGAATTTCATAGCACCACAGATTTTACAAGACAAAACCTAAGACCAAACACTTCTCCACAATGTCTTTGGAGTTCAATGAGATGACTCGTTGTTTGAAACCCTGAAGTAGACCCATGTTGTTATTTTACTCTGTTTCCTGTGACAGAAAGCTTTCCAAAATACCACTAGTTATTGCCAGTTGCTTTTTTGTAGAATATGGATAATGAGTTCATCAAATGAACCGATTTAAGAAGCAGCACTGTTGAATACAGTGCTTGAACTTGAGGTTTTAATGAAAAGCACACTGTTCACCAGAGGCCAGGTCCAGGGTATTCTGTCAACATCTGTAGAGAACATCAACTCTGATTATGATTTTAGTATTTTTACAAGCAACTCTTGGATACTTTGAAAAGACATGGCAGGCAAACTCAAAGAGAGAACCCTGATATTAGCAAACCGAGATCATTACTGAGTTAATAAACGCTGAGAAAAGTACAATTTTGAAAGGGACTCCTGTTCACAAGGTGACTCTGAGACCAATGAGGCCCACGTGTTGCTGAATGGTTGACTATTGTGACTGTTCTGTGATGTCTAATCAGTTCAACAGAAGAAATGTTCTAGCTGGTTTATATGTAGAAAATCTCCCAGTGACAGGACAGAATGACTTGGTAAACTGAGGCCATAATGTCACTAATTTACTCAACAAAATAGCTATTTGAAAAGAGGGACAGTTGAGTATCCTAAATATCCATATTTTTATGGGGAAATTTTTGCATAACTGTATTCTTGATTTAAATGGGAATTATTTTTGCCTCTACAAATAAAGTCCCTGAAGTTTATTACTTAACAGTGTTGAACCATTTTCAGCCAAACAAAAGTCTTCTTTTGTAATTTGAGACAAAATCCCAGAAAGGACAGATAAAAATAATCCCTTGACTTAGGGATACTTGTAGAGTGGGTTGGTAATAAAATATTACAGTTTGAACGTTTCACTATTGTTTCTAATTTGCTGTTCATTCTTTTAAACCTATCCAGTTGCTCCCAAATTAGCTTTGTCAACAGTTTCTTCTGTTCAAGTTGCAAACCACAAGAGAGGTAGGAATTCTTGGATTCATACAGTGATTTCATGGTGTTATGTGTTGTGAAACATTGCACTGTATGAATCTGGAATATTTGTGAAGTGTACCCATCAGCTTATTGGTGAGGCATGTGGACTGATACCAACTGATGCATCAGCTAGACCTGAGAATGTCATCTGTAAGAAAACAAAATGCTTCTTTCAAAAATTTGACTGCAACTAAAGATGCTGCAACATTTATTTTCTGAAAGATTAATGTGCAAAGAAGAATGATAAGAGTTTAGGTTCCTGTCCAGACAGGAGTGTGAGATCACTAATACCGACACTCATTTGCAGTGAAAATAAGGAAATCACTTACAGCAAGTTTCAGGGATGCTTTGCAGGAAGCCACAATGTCCGGTTCTTTGGATGGTACCCATTTTACTTTGTGACAAATGAGACACCTTGGAGTATATGCTTCCTCACATTGTTTTAAATGAATTTTTCAAAATACCAGTGAGGGCCTACCCTGTGTTAAGTGTTCATCATGATCCAAAAAGTACTACTCATACTACTTTCTTTAAATGAAAGTGAGCTGTATCTCATGATTCATGAGCAGCCCTTTCCAGCTAGTGTCTGTCATTCACAGGATGGAGATTTTTCAGGAAATGTAAAGACCCTGTTTTTATTTCACCATTTTGCTCTAAGTGCCCTGTGTAACTAGAGTGTCTTATTTCCCACCCTTGATTGTTTGACATATGTCACTTGTTGTTTTGTTTTGTTTTGTTTCCATGAAATGCCTCTTACCAAGAAATACATTTAAGAAACAAAATCTGAACTTGGTTTGACCCACTTGGTGATTACATCATTTTCCAGATTTTAGTCATTGTTGAGTATGTCTTTCTGTAATATCTAGAGAAAAGGAGGAGATGGGAAAAAGGAAACTGTAGAATTCAAAGCATGTCTTTAATGTGCTTCCCAATGTATTTTGAACCATGAATTACTGAAGAAGATCCCCATTTGAGGCAACAAATGGGTTTGAAGTTTGGAGATATAAATTAGTAACCGAGCAGCCCTCGCTCGGTTCTGAGGGTAATAAGCGGATTTGGTCACATGGTATTTGTAAAGGATAGTCACTAATGCCAGTGTTGCTCATCTCCCATATGCAAATCTATGGGATGAAATGAAAGAGGTGAAGGAGGAGGAGGCAAAAGGGAGTATATAGTCCATCTCATGTTCCTGTCACATCCAACATATCCTCTTGGCCTGGAGTTTGACCTGCGCTATTCAATCCCTAGTTTCTTGGGGACACTACACTAAAGAGGTTCTAACACATCCTGGAGGTGGAAAGAAGCCACCTAATTAAGTAGACATCATTATAAATGATGTAGAAAAATTCAGTATCTACATAAGGATGCAAGATAGAGTGGGCGAAGATAGAGCCAGGAGGATTCTAGAGTCTCTTCTTCCCCAGCCCTAGGGAGGCCCTTGTGCCTAAGGAGGTCTCCCACTGGCAATACAGCAAAGAAACAGTACTTCATAGAGTTCTAATTCCTTATTTTCTAACTAAAGTCTTTTTTCCAAATCCTTTCCTTTTGAAAGACTGAAATGAATTTTCATCAGCTCTTAATTTGAATAAGCTTTCCTCCTTTGGGAAAAAAAAATCTACCTGTGCCACAGAGTATTTGATATTATATTCACACAGGTAATGTAATAATGTAATTACAAGCAACAGCAGAGCCATAAGAAAGAAGACACAAAGGGAGAGAAGATGTAATCCCCTCTTCTTGACATCATCTTTCTTCAATTCTTTGTTTTCAACCTTTTCTTTTCCTGTAGTCCTGCCTGCCCAGGAAGTCTCTTCTGGGTTGTAAGGAACCTTTTAAACCTCAGAGGTGCCTTGTGCCTTTACTAATCTGGAATGCCAGCCTTGTGCTCTCCCCACTTCTGAAATATCTGCTACCTTTATTGCTCTTCACTAGCCATTTCTCAATACCTTATTATCATAATTGCCTTATGCAATATAACATATCACATAACATATATATAACATGCCACATAATATATATACATACACACACACACACACACACACACACACACACACACACACACACACATATATATATTTTTCCCTATCTTCCCACTAGCCTATTAGACCAATGAGACTCAGTGTAAGATGGAGAGGGGGCATTGGGCTTCGCCTCCTGAGGAACATTTGGCAATGTCTGCAGACACATTTGGTTGTCACAGGTTGGGGGTTAACACAGCTCCTAGTTGGTAAGGTCAGAGAAGCTTCTGAACATCCTACAATGCCCAGGATAGCCCCACCCAATAAAAAAGTAGTTAGCTTCAGAAGTCAATAAGGCTCAGACTGGGCCTCATTCACTTTGTCTCTTGGTGCACAGAACAGTGCCTACCTAGTACAGGAGAGTCTCGGTGCATATGAAACTCTGCTGCCAACACTGGCCCATCACCTCATGTCTGTGTGCTTTAGAGACCCGTCAGCCTTCAGCCTTGTTTACACAACAGTCATCGCACTTGACGAGTGTGTGTGTGTGTGTGTGTGTGTGTGTGTGTGTAAAATCTACAATGTGATTTGAGATTAAAAACTCCAGAAAACCACAGAGAGTTTCAGAAATCTGATTTTTTTTTTTTTTCTGGCTGAGCTGATCTGTGCACAGTTGTATAGTCAACTCTCAGCTAATACAATTGCTGACTTAGTTATATCTGATTGTGTGCCTGTTGTTTTTCTAAACTCTTTAATATACAGGAGACAGGCAGAGTCTCTTAGGAGATTCAAATAGTGGTGGGACGAATCTAAACATACATTGCAGTTCAGGATCATCACTCACTCATTCGTTCATTCATTCATTCACCAGTTTTGGAGTGATGAGTATGTGCCAGAGGATACTTTAAGTTCTGTGGTTACAGCTGTGAGCAGAACAGACATTGTACATACAGGGAGAGCATATAGACCAATATTTTTCATGGGATGATATTAATTCCAGGAAAAGGAAAATTAAATAGGATTAAAGAAATGGGGGATTAAGGTGTTTGGGTTGAGAGCTGTTGTTTCAGGTGAAATGATTAGA
This sequence comes from Muscardinus avellanarius, assembly GCF_963383645.1. NCBI lineage: Eukaryota > Metazoa > Chordata > Mammalia > Rodentia > Gliridae > Muscardinus > Muscardinus avellanarius. The sequence goes on from NC_137788.1 coordinate 96,166,214, forward strand.
GAATTTTCTTTGAATGGAGACCTACAAAAAGAGGCCAGGAAAGAGGTAATGAGTAATGTTGCGGGGAGGCCCGGGAGGAATATTCCACACTGCAGAGGTGACTGCAAGGTACCTGCAAAGAGGCGGTGGGCTGTTTGCGGAGCCACCTGGGACCATCATGCTGCAGGTGGGGAGTGTAAGAGTAAGAAGCCCACAGGGAAGCCACAGGCCAGAGCACGTGGGGTGACTGAATTCCTCTTTTATCCTGAATGAGATGAAAGGCCACTGGGCTGGTGAGCAGTGGGCTGTCATGACCTCATTTGTGTTTTGAAAGGGTCGCTCTGACTATTGTACAAAGAAAAGATGGTCGGGGGGCGGGGGGGGCAGGAGAGCAGTTTTGGAGACAGTGGCAATGATCCAGGTGAGGAGTAAGGGTTCCTTTAACCATGTGTGAGATGTTGGAGACAGCGAAAGGCTCCATTTAAAATAAAAATCATAAGCCCCTAGCAGCCAGCTAATAGTTAAAATAGCCAGCTAATAGTTAAAAAGAAAAGTATATTTTACTGCAGCTTGCAGCTTAAGAAGTATAGGCTTAAGAATGAGAAATATGCAATAAGCCCACCCTGTTCCAGGAACCTGCCTGCTGACTACACCTGGCATCTTATCTAACACTTGACTACAGAATGTACTTTTTCAAATGATTCTGTAATATTTTGTAAACGCATGTAACTTGGCCCAAACCCCCCTAACTGGTGGTCTTTTCCCTATAAATACCCTCACGTTCAGTTGCTCGGGGCCGAACTCCTCTGCTCTTAAGTGAGATACAAGTCGGCCCCAGTGCACTGGCTCCTTAATAAATCTTTACCTTTTGTTCATTGCATCAAGGACATAAGTCTCTTGTGTGTTCTTGACGTCGCTTATCCCAAGGCTGATTGAGGGTCTCCCCTCGGCGGGGGTCTTTCAATCAGAAGATTGAGGGTCTCCCCTCGGCGGGGATCTTTCAACAGGAGGTCAGTTTCAGAATCTGTTTATTTATTTATTGTGTGATGCTGGAGATTGAATCCAGGGACATTCTACCTCTGAGCTATACCCCCCAGCCCTATTTCTTTTAATTTTTACTTTGAAACAGGGTTTCACTAGGTTGATAAAAAGTCTCACTTCTTCCTGAGGCTGTCCCCTATCTGTGACCTCACAGATCTCAGCCTCGTAAGTACTGGGATTACAGATGTAACCCACCACTCCTGTTTCAGAATCTTTTTAAAAAGCATAGCCAGCCCAGGCGTGGTGGCGCACGCTTGTAATCCCAGCATTTGGGAGGCTGAGACAGGAGGATCCACATAAATGAACAGCCTCAGCTACTTAGTGAGGCCCTTTGCAACCCAGTGAAGCCCTGCTTCAAAATAAAGAATAAAAAATAGGGCTGGGGTGTAGCTCAGAGGTAGAATGTCTGGGTTCCATCACCAGTACTTAAAAAAAAAAAAAAAAAAAAAAAAAAAACATAGCCAAGAGGATCTGCCAATGTATTGGTTGTAGGGAGTAGGATGTATCCCCAATACCACACATGTATACACCAAAAAAGGGCAGGGGGAGAACATAAGTCAACGAATTCGAGAATTAAAGAACTATTAAGCCAGGTTTGGTCAGACATGTACTTAGGAGGTTGGGACAGGAGGATCACAGGTTCCCAGCCAGCTAAGGCAATTTAGTGAGGGGCTCAGCAACATAGTGAGACTCTGTTTCCAAATTAAAAAAATAAAACAGGGCTTGGGGGTATAGGTTAGAGATAGAATGTCCCTGGGTTCAATCCCTAGTACCACACACACACACACAAAAGAATTATTAAATTATTAATATGATCCCTTTGAGATCTTAATATAATAATGTAGCTCAAACTATAGCACTAATGATCATTAATGAGTTCTGAGTCTGAGTGAAAAGACAAGGTACTAAAGAATAACAGTACTAGAAAATAATATGGTAGATTAATAATCTTTGAAATGCCTTGTATTTATAAAAATGTTCTCACATTTTTCAAATCATTTAAAAAAATTTTTTCTCATGTAATATTCTCAGATATATCATGACAAGAGAAGAAAGCTTAATCAAAGTCATAGAAGAGTCCCCGGAATCCTAAAAGCTTCAAATTATTATCGGTCCATCTTATAGATTATAAAACAAATTAAGCACCCACTTATTTTCTGAAATAAATGTGTACTAGTAGTGTTTATCTGAGCATGATTTCTTATATGAGTAACCTTACTTTTCAAAATTAATACATTGGTTTTGAAATCAGACCCACAAATCAACAGCTAATGCCATCGCCGAAATATGTATGAATGGCCGGGCCTGGTGGTATGCACCTTAATTCCAGTGCTTGGGAGGCGGAGACAGGAGGAGTGCCGATTTGAGTCTAGCCTCAGCAACTTAGCAAGAACCATGACAACTTAGCAAATCCCTCTTTCAAGTTTTAAAATAAAAAGGGCTGGGGGTATAGCTCAGAGGTAAAACACCCCTAGGTTTGATCCCAAATAGCCCTCTTCCCAAAAAAAGAAATTTGTGGTAATCATTAAATTCAAATAGTAGTAGGCAACAGTGTTACATTTGCTATAATTATAGTGATTCATGGAATAGGTTTCAAAATATTGAGCTTGGATTTCTTTTCTTCCCCCAGTGCTGGGGACTGAGTCCAGGGCCTTGCACGCGCCAGGCAATTGCTCTACCACCAAAAACCCCAGCCCTGGACCAGGATACCTTACAGATACATTTTTGTCTTGGCTAAAGCTTTGTCACAAGATGCTAAGCCATGGCCATTTGACACACCCTGCAGAATCTTTTAAGTCCTTATTCACAGAGGAGCCTATTAGGAAAATCCCCTAGCCTTGTTAGCCACAACCCCCAGCTTTGTACCTTTGCACACTTTTTACTTTAGTAATTTTTACCAAAAATGGTAAACCCTTCCTTTATTTTTCTTAAATAAATCCTATCATCCCCAGAGTACAAATTCTACAGGACTTCTTTTCCTAATCACTTTCTCAAGTTAAATGAATTTTTCCTTCCACCTAGATTGCTTTATGTCACTATTTCATGTTTTTCTTTTCTTTTTTCTGACTTTCTTGTGGTGTGTGTGTGTGTGTGCGTGTGTGTGTGTGCGTGTGTGTGTGTGTGTGTGTGTGTGTTACTGAGGATTGAGCCCGGGGGCATTCAACCACTCAGTTACACCTTCTACCACACATTGGCCTTGAACCTATGACCCTCCTATCTCAGCCTGTATTACAAGTGTGTGTCACTATACTCAGCTACTTTTTCACACATACTTTTTTTTTCCTAGTTATCCAAACACATGTTTCTTTTGCCCACTAATGAAGTGTCTCTATAGTTCCAGAATATTTCTAAGATTACCTTTTGGACCTAAAAAAGGCTTCCTTTTTTGTTTAAAGCTTGATGTATTAAATTAGTTCTAGCAAGGACTAAGGTGGGTCAGGGAACCAGAAGAAAGATAAACAAAACACAGCCTCTGGCTAGGGGAGGTGAACCCTGAGGATGAACGGTCACTGCCCTCACCTTGGAAATCTTGGCAGCTCTGAAGAAGTCCTGGGGAAGCAACTAGGTTTGGAACTTGCAACCACTGTTCCTGGGAGGCTTCAAGGACAGAAGATTCTTCTTCCAAATCCTTACCCGAGGAAAGCTCTAGAACCCTGTCCAGTTTCCTAAGGAATCAGAGATGCCAATATCCAGATGGAGCTTGGGCAGGGAACCTGGACTGGAGTGAATGATTACTGTTTTCCAAGACAATTTACTTTGGCAATGTGTAACTATTATTATTGATTTTGGCATTTTTATGCAATTGACATGTCTTAACTACTGAATTTATTTTGTCACTGTATCTCTTACATTGAAGTCCCAAGGCCTCCTTCTCCCGACAGTCTGCTTCCCTCTCTGGCTCCTCCCTCTTCACCCCCAGCCCTACATCATGCACATAAGTAGAGCTGACCTCAAATAAAGGAAGAGGCTTGGCATTAGTGTCCCCTCTTCTCATACATCTTCTTCCTTCCTTTTAAGTCACTGGGCTCCTCAAGTTGTCAATACTATTCCAGAGGATCTTCTCTTTTCGCTCTGCCCAGGGGCCCATCATTGCTTCTATCCAAATAGATGTCATTTCATCGGAACCTTGACCTCAGCAGTCTATGGTACTAACCAGATCTCTAATAAATGAATCCACACTCCTTTGATAATTGGTAGCAGATTAATAAGCGGTGTTTAGTGCCAGTCACCTCTCCTATTTTTCTTCACTTAATACCACTAATTTGTACTCTGATCATCAAAATGCAAAAGGTCTCAAATTTTTTGTGAGCCCAAAGAATAATTTAGCACCTAGCATAGTTTCTAGCACGTAGTATATTGACTTCATATAATATTGCATAAATGCACGGATAGATGGATGGATGGATGGATGGATGGATGGATGGATGGATGGATCTATGGATGGATGGATGGATGGATGGATGGATGGATGGATGGATGGATCAAATAGTGACTGCATTTAGAATAAAGTAAAAGGTAGACATTAATGAGAAGTGTATGTATAGACAACACAGATTGCAGTATTGTGTTGCCCTTCCTTATCAATGTCTAATTAGGCCTATCCCTGTTTGTTGAGAAGATGCATTAGATTTCCCACCCAGTTATACCTCACTTTTTTCTATTTAATTTAATAATTGTTTCTACCAACAGAGGCACTGCATTTCTTTTAAAATATTTGCCATTTCTTTTAAAATATTTGAATAAGTTAACAATTTCTTGTGTGGGTTGAAATTCAAGAGAGGAAATCTAGTCCCCTCTTCCCTTCCCAACCACTCTCATCCTCTTTCCTTCATTTCCTTGTCTTGTTCTTTCCACCATCACTCCTAAGCCACAGAGGCATTGCTTACATTTTAGAGAGAAAAAGGAGACCTGGGAGAGCAGAGTAGCTGCCTAACCTTTTTATTTTATTTTATTTTATTTTATTTTTGTAGCAGACTTAGCATGAAACTTGAAAGAAGGGGAAATCTTAAGAAAACTTTTTTCATATGATAATCGCCCTGATTTTTATGTTTTCTCTCACATGTAACCTTGCAGATTTGGCCTGAATAGAGGCATAAGAAAGCTATATTCTCCTCTTTTCATTGGGGAAAAACAGAAATAATTATGTATCTGTCTCGAGCCCTTTTAAATCTGCCACGATTTCTATGAAATCCTGACTGAGTTACTGTCTCGATGTACTCAATGGAAAGACAAAGGACCTTGGGGGACAGCACGTTCAAACCCCCAGTTCTCACATGTTTTTCTCCTCCTTTTAAAACTGCAAATATGAGGAGAAAATAGAGGGAATGGTGCAAAGATAGTATAAATTTTCCATGTGCAGAAATTAGACTTTTGCAACAATGGAAACTAAGCCTTCCCAAAATTTAAAAGGTGTGCACCTGCAAATGCTTCTGTTCGTCTTGTCTGCCAAGAATTAACAACCTCCAGCCATGTTCTGAATGTCCAACCTTTCTATCCTGCTTGAAACAGATGCTATTTCCATGCCAGTCACAGCCACCTGTTGCCGCCATGTGTCATGTGGATTCAATACATGTGATGCCATTTCGCCATCTTTTCTCCATCTCTCATTTTATCCAAGCATGTAGTGTGCTATTTCTATGCCGCTGTATACACTCTTGTATACATTTCTGTTCTTCCTTGCAAGACTGTGAATGCTTCGGCCACTCCAATCGATGCAGTTATATCGATCTGCTAAATACAGTCATTTGCGTGAGCTGTAAACACAACACTAGAGGGCAGCACTGTGAGTTATGCAGGCTGGGCTACTTCAGAAATGCTTCTGCACAGCTGGACGATGAGAATGTGTGCATAGGTCAGTCCCATTATAATTTCAGCTTTTGTTTGTTCTGTGCCTTTCAAGCTATGGGGAGCGATCTAGGGTGGAGAAGCGGGTGACTTGCATCACAGCTGAGTCAGAATGAACCTTCTCAGTGGAGCAAATATCACTGTGGTAGACTAAAATTCATTTGTATTGGTTGAAATCATATTTGGGGGCTATATTTTGAAGCCTTATGTTGCTGTTGCTTTAAAGACAATGATCTGAGATATCGTGTTTAGGAAATGAAGGATTTCTTTCTATTTCCTTTTTTCTGTTTTTATTTTTTTCTCTTTTGCATGAAATCTTAAAACCTGGTCATTTCAATCTATTTGATGCCCTTAAATTATACATTCAAACTTCAAAATGGAAAATTATTACATAGGATTTAATTATCTATATGAAAATTTTAGATTCAAATTTATGCATAAAATTAGAGATCAACAAGTATTGGTAGATTTTAAATGTTGCCATTTGGAATTGAATTCTATTAGCAAGTAGTAATGTATAAGTTTGCCTGACTTTTCCATCCACAGGAATGAAATTCCATTTATTGAAATTTCCTACAGTCCCCAAAAGGAATAATTAATTGCTCAGTTAATTCTCTTATCTTCCAAGATGCATGAATCATGGAAGACCAGGTCCTTGGGAGTTCCTTGAGTTTCCACATAAAATGGCTACTGCTCTTATCACTTGGAGATGGACTGGTGTCCTTTCCACTAAGAAAAGCTTTTCCTACCTTTTACATAATAGAACTCAACTTTTAAAAAGGGAGGCTGATAGAAAAATAAAAAATTATAAATGGAATTTCACTCCATGACTTACCCTGAAGAAATGCATACATTTTATATGCTATATCTGTTATCATACCAGTGGTTAGCCATATAGGCAACCAATATTAAGAGTAGATTTTTTTTTTGCCACATAAAACCTAAATTTAATAGAATTCACAAGATGGAAAATGACAGGTGATTTTTCATTAAAAATTCCAATTCATCTGCATTTTTTAGATTACTGTGTTCTGATTGAGTTGTCAGGGTCATATAGATCCCTGCCAAATGTCACGTAAAATAACTGTGCAATCATTTTGATTTAAATTTGGCCAAATATATATATAATACTTCTTGTTTCTACGATATTTTCTATTTTTCAAAGTGCTTCCTTATTTATTATTTGTGAATTAGTGGAGAAATTACTGGAGTTAGAAGCTGGAGAGCTGGGTTGAAGACCCAGTTTGCTATTTAATAGCTGTGTGTCTTAGGTAAGTCTTTTGATCCTCCTGGTCCAGTGAGGATCAGATGGAATATACAGAAAATACTCGGTAAACTATGAACTGATCTACAAACTTCTTAAACTTAATCCTTATTAACAAAGCAGTAGGGTAAGTATCATGCTGACAAGTTCCTCTGCTTTCTAGTTGAGAAAAATAAGACAAGTTGACCCCAATCATACAGCATTAGCAAAGGGCTTCCTGACTTCAAGGATTGAACACTCTCTCCTGAACCACACTGCCACAATCAGCAAAGCTAAGCCTGTCAAATTTTTACTCATAGTATGCTATTTGGATGGCAGCAAAAATTTGACTATGAGCTCATGAAGAGAAATTCAATTGCCTTCAGAACACTTGGGTTACAAAGATTTGAGGATATTAATAAAAACCCAAAGACATTTAGCTGTCTGAATTTAGAAGGTAGAATACATTCCACTGAACACCATTTGTAAAAATACATAAATGTCATCCTATACATATGGAGACAACAGAAAAGGTAAAATAAATAGGAACACAGAAATAAAATCTGATCATTTTTGCAAAATACAGAAGATTAAAATGTTTCACAATATTAAACATTTTAGAGAAGCCAAAGAGAAAAGAACTTAAAGGCAAAGACTTAAGAAAAAGGTTGAGTATTAAATTTGAGAGGATATACCACAAGTAATTGAGAGTTAATTTTAATACCATTTTGTCTAGAAAGCACTAATGAAAATGAATAGATATTTACCTAACTCATTTTCACAGAATTAGGCAGCACTAATCTTGGAAACTTTGAATTTCATCTAAGCCTTCTCTAAATTAAAATTTCAAAAGAGGTACTTGGCCAATTCTTTAACAATTGGCAATTAAATTTGCAATTCTGGCTGTGAGGGAAGAGTTCATATATTTGATAAACGTGGGCGCTGGGCCGAAATAGATGTTGTAAAGTACTTGCATCATTTTATATTATGGCAAATAAAAATGCAGCTGGTTGGTCCATGTTGCCACGGTGATTGCTGCTATGTGATTACTGGTAAATTTACCCATTTTTCATACAAATTCCAAACACAGCCTCTCCAAAGATGCATGTGATTAACCTGCAATGATGCAACAATTACATGAAGATGACATCCTTGCATGCTTCTGTTTCATATAAACCTCAGCATTAAGCAGGAAGTTAGAGGATGCATGGTTCATGACCTTGGGTAATCACTGTTAATAATCCCTGCTAACAAGCTTTGCATCAGAGTGAAACACAGGGCTCAGCAGTTGCTGCTAAACATACCTCAAAGCAATGATGTATTATTTAATTCTCCTTGAAACCCAAGATCAGGTAATCAGAGGTACATTATATAGAACAAAGCATACACAAGACAGTTTTAATATCTATAAATCAAATGGCAGTATAACTTTTTAATCAAGCCACCAAAGGTATTTCATGTTGTTTTGTAATCTAACAGCCCTGTATATTCTTCATAGTTTCATGGAATAAAATATGGTCCTTCAAGACTATTCCCATTACCTCAACATCCACCATGGAACATTGGTGATATTTTTGAAAAACTGAATTATTTGTATGTGAGGTGGAGGGTAAAAAACACACTTCTCCTTATCATTTGTTTTCATGACCAAGTCGCCATATTTACCACCTTTTCTTATGACAACCGCCGGGATGTACTGTGGCTTAGAGGCCTCATTGTTTGTTTGCCTTTTAATTTTGTTTACATTTTTTTTGCATCTGAGACCCCATATTAATTGGTTGTTGTGGGCTAATTAACTAGAACAGTATGTGAATTTGTGCTGGCCAGATGTAACTCTGCTAACTGGCTTACAAAATGTTGATGATTCATTGTCAACTTACACACTTTAAATAGTAGGAACATATTACAGTTTCAGTATAGGTACAAACTTGTAGCACACATATGCACAAACACTGAAAACCACAACAAAGCCACTATTTAAAAACAGTTTCCATACATACACAGATACACATTAGAAAATGTCAGCTTAAAATAAAACCTTAGTTATTAAGTACAAACTAAGCCAGGCAAAAAGAGAGCATTTTAGAGCTTGTTCAGTCTTATTTTTACATATATATATATAATTGTTAGTCTTATAAATGCTTGTTTGATAAGAATGCTAACATCAAAACCTGACAAGATGAAATAAATCTTAATTCTAATATCCTCCACATTTTTAAGAAATTATCTAACTAGTCTCTATGACTCAAGTTTAAAGCAGAACTCCTGAGTTCCTGTGTATTGTTAAACAGTGAATCCCCATTGTTAATGTAAGACACTAAACTTGGTTATATTATAATGAAGTTTTCAGAACTTGGCTGGTGTTATAATTTTGTTCAGATTTTAGCAAGAGAAACTTTTAATGGTTTCATTTTAAAATAAAAATGTGAGAGACAGGAAGGTATCATAAGTAGCCCAAGAGCACACTGCATGGAATCCAGAAAGGGATTCAGGGGCACAGATTTCCTAAGCTGTACATGGTCTGCACAATCCTGCCAGATAATGGGAGCCAAAGGAATTCCTACTTCTGGTTCACACTTTAAACATATAGATCTCCAGGAGTAAAAACATCCTACATATGAGTATGTGCTGAATCAGGAAAACATCCTGTTTTCTTTTTTCTATGCAAAGTTGTAGTATCCTGCCAGCAGATGTTATCATAAAAGATACACATCTCAAATTATATCTATGTTAAAATTTATTGGGGACTATGAAATTTATTTTTCTTTCATGATCATTCATCTAGGCTGCATAGAAGCTATACTATCTTGTGTAGCATAAACAACATATAAGGGCCCATCACAAAACAGTGTATATAAATAAATTAAGACACTGTCCCAAATCACAGAGCACAACTATCTTTGAGTGAGCAAAGTGCTTTTGTATTGCACTTTTAAAACATTCAGCAGTTCTCAAATATTGAGTATAACAGATAAGCCCATTTGAATAATTTAAAACAGAGTTTACACTGATGGCATATTGATTTATCCTTGATATACAAACTTCTCATGGTGTTCATTAAACCAGCTAAAAATACTCTTAACAAATGGAATTTCCATTATGATCTAGTACCAGTGAAAAGCATGATGTCTTATTTCCTCGGAAGTTTTCAGTTGATTTCCTCCTATATCATAAAAGTGATATCATGGAAGGCTGAGCAAATAAATAAATGGTCCTGAAATTGCCGTATTTGCTGAAGCATTTCATTAATGGGCATCTTTCTTTAAGTAAGTGATGCATTAAGTCAGCGACGCTCTTGTGTTGCTAACCTATGAGCCATGTGGACTTGTCTCCAGCCTGTGTGTTGTCTTGTTTCTGCAGAATGTTATTGTAACCCTTTGGGCTCAATCCATGATCGTTGTAATGGCTCAGGATTTTGTGAGTGTAAGACTGGAACGACAGGGCCTAAGTGTGATGAGTGTCTGCCGGGAAATTCCTGGCACTACGGCTGTCAACGTAAGTAACTCTGGGAGCTGTCCTCTGCCTGCTGCAGCATGGCTGATTTTGCTTGTCCAGGCCGGTGTGTGCAGCTTCTCAGAGCAGAAAAAGACCCAATTCGCTGACAAGCTTTAAAGGCTACTTAGAGCCGTAGCCTGTAGAGGAGAGTGATCTATCAACTGTTCAGATAGCTTCTTTGAAGCTCATCTTCATGCCTTCTGATGGCTGGCACAACTTATATTGAAATATTTTATGAAGATCCATGTACCTGGCCAGACCATAAATTAAGTAGCACAGTAGGGACCCAGCTTGGAAAGTCTCACCGCAAACTGAAGGGTGATGTGTAAGTGGTTAATATATTTCTTGAGCTGAAAGCTACCCTTGGAGCTCCAGAGCTAATAAATTAAATGATATCTATATAACTTATTACCACCCTTGCTCTCATACCCATCACTGAATCCTAACCAAAAATTCAAAGGCAATAAATCTACGGGATATTTAAATGTCAGGGTAAAATAAATGACAAAAATCAATATTGATTTTAAGCCATTGAGGTTAGGTACCACATAGTGAGCTTTAGACAGATGCCATTTGGTTAAGCCTCATTTCTTTGGAGATGATCAGGTCTTCTTAAAAGCTTGTTAAGGCAGGTAGCATGTCAGTGTGTACGTGAAACAGAAATTTAAAAATCCGAGCAGAAGCTTATTCCTGTCATTAATAACCTTTTCTGTTTTGTAATTCTGCATTAACATCCCATTCCACTTACACATATTTTACTGTTTAATATTAAATAATCATAAAATGCATCCTCTAGAGTAGAGGTGGCCAGTAGAAAATAGTGTACGCCACATAATGTGATCTTGGATATGCTAGCCACATTTAAAAAAAAATGTAAATGAAACAGGAGACATTGATTTTGACAATTTAGTTTATTTAACTCTAAATATATAAAATAATATCATTTTGATATTGTTATCAAAAGCATTGGCCAGGGATGGTGATGCACACTTGTAATCCCAGCATTCGGGAGGCTGAGGTGGGAGGATCGCAGTTCACGGACAGCTTCAGCTACTTAGTGAGGCCCTTTGCAACTCAGTGAGACCCTGTTTCAAAAATAAAGAATAAAAAATAGGGCTGAGGGTGTACCTTGTAGGTAGAATTCCTCTGGGTTCCATCCCCAGTACTGAAATAATAAAGCATTAAGGACAAATTTTTCATATTTTCACCGTCTTTGAAAGCAGATGTGTTTTTTATACCTATATCTTAATTGGAACTAGATATATTGCAAGACCTAATAGCTAGCTACACATGTCTATCATATTGGACAGCACAGTGTTAGATAATTTTGTTTACTTTTCACCTGGAAGAGTGTCAGCATACAAGAACTATCTAGAGCTAATTTCTATAGAAAATTATATTATTTTTATAATATATATTAGCTTCTATATTCTGTATAATAAAATATATATGATCAATTCACTAAAAATGACTAACTACAGGCAATTTTTATAGAAAATGTTATAGAAAGTGATAAAATCTTCTCTATGCTACTTATGGGATTTATAGTTATCTGGTAGGTACACAGTAGGTACATACACATAACAGAAAGCCAAAGTGAAATTCCAGGAGCAGAAGTTGGGCTCCAAGAGAGGATCATTAAAGATAGTCTAATAGAGTGTAAGCAACACACCTGCACATAAGCTCTGGATAAGGCCATGGTTGAAAACTCTCCCACATGTCATCAGATCCCAAATAGTACTAGTCCTTAAGGATGAATCCCAGAACCACCACATGAGATGGTGGCCTCAGTGGGCAGCCAATAGTCCTGGAACGGGTGGGCAGTGAGACACAGACCTGGCCAGCAGTCAGAAGAGGGAGAGAGAGTCAGACAGAAGAAGGATAGAGTCAATCACCAATGACATAAAGAAAGAGACTGTAATTAAGACACACTTTTAAAGAAAAAGTCTCATGTAAGGTTCTTGATGTCGCAGGACCTTATGAACAAGTTCCTGGAGTGCAATCAGGGTAAGACTTTGGAAAAGAAAATAAATTAATATTGTCTTGGGGAAATATAACCCAAAAAGGACCTCACTCAATTTTCTATACTATTTTTTAGTGTTATAATCAATTATAAAGGCACCAAATTTTCCCTTCTGGAATCGGAGGACTGGACTGGACTGAACTGAAGACTGATGTACAAATCACAAAACCCTCTGTGCTCCAGCTCCATCACTCCCATTTTTATTTGTGAATCCCCGGGGTGATAGGAATGAATGCATTTATTGTCTTTAGTATGTACTGAGTACCTACCATGACTTAGGCATCAGGCTAACGGTAGCATCTTAAGGATGAAAATAAATAGCTGCTGTGAACATGTGGACTTGGGATTCACCATCCAGTGAGGCCAGCATTGGGATTCACCAATCATGATAGAAAGGAAGAGGTGTGCACATAGCTATTTACTCCTAAAGCTCTGGGCGGGAGTAAGGCTCCCCAGAGAGGTGAATTAAGTAAAGTACTAAAGGATTTATTGGAGGTTTCCAGACAGAAAAAGTGGGCAAAGGTACATGAGCTGACATCCCATGTCCCAGAAATATCAAGGAATTTTGATAGGGCTAGAGAACAAGGTGTGTGTGTGTGTGTGTGTGTGTGTGTGTGTGTGTGTGTGTTTGGAAGGAGGAGAACTGTTAAAATAACCAGGGACTAAATCATGTGACCTCTTGGATTGTAAGCTAAGAAGTTTCATTTCATAAGAGAGGAGAATGGTTTTGAGCAGAAGCAGAAGAAGCAAAGGAACAGATTTATTTTTAGAAAGATTGTTCTGGCTACTCACTTAAGGGAGGCTTGTAAATGAGTAGAGACTAGATTTGATATGTAAACTTAATATATTCCACTTACCTTTGAGCATACAGGAAGGTTTTTGTATGACGATGAAATATTTTTTTTCTTCCCTCTGACTCACCCACACAGGGCTGAGACTCTATGTCAAAATCAGTCATTTTCCCACTAGTTGGCAAATAACTACTTTACCAGGATCTCTAAAGCGTCTTTCCCTAGGATGCCTGAGACCCACCTCAAAATGCAGTAACAGGGGACCACCTGCCCTGGCTGGACACATATTTTCCAATCATTCCTACGTGTTCAGACACAGGAATGCCTGCAGGAATGTACCTCAGGTCACTTTCTTCTCCTTCGCCCCTCCACTCTAACACACAGTGCCCACACATCCTTGGGTTGGCCACAAGTATTAATGGTAGAGATATTAACCTGGCCACAAGAAACCAATGCCAAGAACAAAGACAGTGATACAGTAGGGCTGACTGCCTGCGGTGATGAGAAAGGACATAGCAGACATTTGCACAGGCGCTGCCAGCAGAGCTGACGGAAAAGTCTAGAAAGAGTCTGAGAGATCCAAGCCCAGAGCTCCAGTTCCCCCAGAGGACAAGCTAAAGGAGCATTGTCCAGTCCAAAAGGACTTGAGATTCAGAACAGAAAACAAGAAGAGGGATCCAGTCACTAACCTTATCACTTGCATCCTGTGTGGGAAACAAAGGGAGCGTGCTCTTTGAGGGGCTCTGGAGTTATATGAACCCAGGTTTGAAATCCACGGCCAGCCCTTAGCACTTGCAAGGCTTGGAAGAAATTACTGGGTCTCAACCCAGTGTTTCATGCAAAAACAGGAATATTATAAGATCTGACACATATGGTAATTGTGAAGATTTAAAGAAATTAATAAAAGAGAAATCTCCTGGTATATAGCAAGTATGTAATTATTATTACCTAGTTCCAAGTATGTGTCGATTTAAAAAAAAAATCTTGCAGATTAGACAAAAGCCAATGTCTAAAAACTTTAGCACAGAACTTTTAACAAGATTGGCCACTGTTGAAGAAGCAAACTGCAGGCCCAGGGGCTTCAAAAGAGCCCTTAGGTTCAAAACAAGGATGACACAAGGGGCTGAAGCAAGACAGACTCCGAAAGTCACTGCATAGCGTTAGCTGTAGAAACTGAAGAACTCCAGGTTTATCTCTAAATTTTCTGCCTGAGGAGAACCACCAATTCTATGCCCCATAAATGTAAGCCAGTCTGTCTGCGAGAAAGGTGAAATACTTGAATACCACTAGAATGAATAGATGTTAGACAGTACAGAGCAAATGATTTGGGAGAGAAAAGTGAAGTAAAAAGGTTTTAAGGAGGCCCTGTAGAATCAAAATTAATGCTGAGGTTGCCCAAGAGAAGAATGAGACCACGAGAATAGAGAGATTTTTTTAAGAGAAGATTTTTTTAAATACTTCTTTTGAAATCAGATAAGAGACAATAGCCAAGTCCCAGAGAATAAAACTAAAACTTCTAAAAAGGAAGCAGCATTACATGGTTCATATAAAATGTGAAGGGTTAACCCTTGTTACCAGCACCAAAAGAACTGGACAGAGGTTTGTGATTTGGGGGGTTGACAGACTAGAAATAGCCATATCTAGCTTATATGGGGCTGGTGAAGAGAGATGTTGTCTTCCTGGCGAATGTAAATAAGGTGCACTGGAAAATCCTGCATTGTTTATTAAAGCCACTGATTGATACTCATTTTTAACTAACTTACATGAATAGTAATGATAATTTCAGAAGAACCCATAGTCTGCATATTTGGATTAAAGTTAAAAACTTAGTGACAAAATTTAAATGCTATTGTTATAATTTTAGAATAGAGCTGTAGGAAATTAAGAACTACACCCAGGTGACAGAAAGGAAACTGAGACCCAGTTGCTAGACCATGGCCTACAGCATCAGAATACGGGCTCTCAGAAGTGATCAGAACATAGACTGCCGAGAAATGGGAAATGTGTTCAGTTCAATGACCTGATCAATAAGATTTTTAATTAAATGTGAGTGAAAGATTGGAAAAATACCCTGATAAATCTGTCAAGCCAGATATTGTAGCAAACCACAGGAAAAAAAAATAGTTATTCTCAGGAGGAGAATAAGAAAAAGGTTAAGGAACAAAACATCATAGCTTAGATATATCTCCTTGCAGAGAATGCACAATAACTATATTGGTCTTCTGCTACTGCTATAACAAATTACCAAAAACTTAATGGCTTAAGATATCATAAATTTATTGTCTCACAGTTCGGTAGTTAGAAGTCAATAAAGGTCTCACTGAGAGCCTGTTCTTCAGGCTCTAGGAGAGAATCCGTTTCATTTTCCTTTCTAACATTTAGAGGTCTCCTGCATTCCTCTCCTTGAATCCACTCTTTCTTCATCTTTAAAGCCAGGCACTTTTCTTTTTTGTGTGCCTTTACTACATCATCTCTGTCTCTGACTACAGCTCACAAGGGTCTCCACTTGGCTTTTTCAGTACTGGCGATTGAACCCAGGGCTTCACACATACTAGGTAAGTGATTTACTGCTGAGCTCCATCCCCAACATCAGGCTCTTTGCTTGTGAAAGGACCCACACAGACAACCCAAGGCAATTTCCCCATCTTAAGGTCTTTAATCTAGGCACATCTGTAAAGTTTCTTTTGTCATATAATGTAACAGGCTTTGGAGGGGAGTATGTGGACATCTTTGGGGACTCATTTTTATACTGTGTGCTGCCATAATCATCAAGAATGTCAACTGTGAATGCCAGGGATAGATAACGGGTATCATGGAGATAGAACGCAACTCATACTTACAATAAAGATATGCAAAGGTAAAATGTAATCCTAAGAAATATATACTAGGATTAGAAAAGAGAACTATAGGTCAAGGAGATGTAGACTTATAGTTAAATTAGAAGATAGAGACAGTGAAATATTTTTCAGTCAAATTCAAAGTCCATGGAAAGGCATTGTAGAGGCATATTATAGACAATTTGACCATTTAGACAGTACATTGTCCAGTGGAAAATTAGAAAATTTAAAGACTGTTATCTCCCCAAATGAAGAAACTGAAATATCAAGATAGAGGCTAAAAGTTCTGTCCTTCAAAATTGCTCACTTGTATTAACAAGAATTTCTTCACCAAAAGAGTGAAGAAAGAAGTAATTGGGAGAGCTACTAAAACCACTTACTGAGAATGGAAAGCTGCCAGTGTCACCTCAGTAAATGCTACCAAACCCCAAGGGCATTGTTCCACATATTAAAAAAAATTCAAACCACTTTTGAAAAAGAAGATCTTACACCTTCTTTTAAAAATGTGTATGGATGTATATGTGTGCACGGACATGCACATAGTCACTAAATGTTTAAAAATAAAAGCACAAATTGTTCCCGATAGACTACAGAAAAAATGAGAGATGTCTAAAGTAACCAAGTTAGCAATCCAAAAGCCTTACTTATTAGGTTTTGATGAGCATTAATTTAGTCTCTGATATGTACTAGATGCTCTGCTGCAAATTTAGGCTCAAAAATAAATTGGAAAAATGCAAGTAGTGGATAATTGTACGAATAGTGGCTCAGTGACAATGATGTGGACATCCTGGATAGAACCCACACTCAGTTCTAGAGTAGTGTATTATGGGTGGCAAAAAAGTGAACACAGTTTCAGACTGAATAAAGTTCAGAGGCAGTCACAGCCCTACCAAAGCATACCTGGAACAGTGAAAACCTAGTCCTTAGCAACAACATTTTAAATATAGCAGACAATAATGAGGGAGAGTCCTCTCCTTGATGTGGAGTTTTTTACATGAAAAAGAATTGAAACTTGGATGTGGTGTCACACACCTGTAATCCAAGTACTTGGGAGGCTGAGACCAAGTACTTGGTCTCATCACAGGTTCAATGTCAGCTTCAGCAACTTAGCAAAACCGTAAGCAATTTAGTGAGACCTTGTTTCAAAATAAAAAATAAAAGTAGCTGGAGGTGTAGCTTGGAGATAGAATGACCCTGAGTTCCATCCCCAGTACCAAAAGTAAAAGGAAGGAAGGAAGGAAGGTAGTTGAAGCCAGTTGGTGAACATAATTATGCATGTTACAGACATCAGTGGGTATTGGGAGGGTTATTATTTGTCAAGTAGACTAGTTGATTCAGGAAGATAGAATAAAGACCACTGTAAAAGAAGGAGGTGGTTTCAACCTTGTATGTTCCATAAATTATTTTTTTCCAGCTCTTTGAGAACACAGTGGATGGGGCAGATGAAAGGTGACATGGAAGGGCCCAACTCCATTCTTATAAGGAGTCACAGTTTGGCCACTCAGCTGTTCTCAAAAATCTTACCTCTCTTTCCCCAACAGATTTCAAACTCTTGCACTTATCACTACCCATGTTCCCAATCCTCCAAAAGTTATAAATGAAAGGCATATACCATAAATGAAAGACATATACTTTTCCTAGAGATTCTGATAGCGTAGCTCAGGAGGATTTTTTTTTCTTTTCTATTTTTCCTATGAGATTAACTTTTCCAGGCCTGACAACTTGTGATCATGATGATATTAAGACGATGTTTCCAATTGCTTCTGTGAGATGAAGATTATACCTCTCTAGACAAATACCTTAAACCAAACTTGTAATTTTTCAATTGCCTCTTGTTGCTGTCTCTTCCTATTTGCTGTGTTATTTAAAATGTCCAGTACACATTTCACCACCGACCTCACTCGTTGGACCCATTGACAGGCAGCATGCCACTTAAAGCAGACTGTGTTTGTGACGCTTCAGAGCACTCACAGTCCTTGATGTCAGATCTCTCTCATTTAACTCTTTTATCTCTATCCCTAAGAGTTGGTCTCATCAATAAAATGAACGGCAGCATTGAATTCAAGCTTTTAATTTCCTTGCTAGCAACCTGAACACCAGTAGCTGTTCCCTTCCTGAGCACGGCATACATAACAGTGATGGGCAATAAACACTCCAAGAGGAGCCCTGACTGCCGCTCCTGCTGTACCGCTCCTGCAGGTGGGAAGGCAGCGCTCTATAAACAGAGCCAGTCGGAGCCTTCCAGAGGTAATTGAAAAGGGAAAATACTAGGAAGACAGAAGATAGAAAGTAGCAATTTGTAGGCATTACAAATATGCTGGGTAGTCGTCCTGGGGGGAAAAGGCTCATTTTGTCAGCTAAAAAAGTAAACCCCAGGGTTGTCCCTGTTGTGAAATTTCTCCTGATTCAGCAGGAAAATGCTACACAATAGTCATGCTAAGACTTGTGGTTTCCCAGTTGCAGTTCTTATTTTCCCTTGACTCTTAACTTTAATTTGAAATTGTTAGAAAAAGTCCACTAGCCTTTAATACATCAGGGGCCTGTTGCCACCCTGGAGTGGAGGGCAGGGCTTGTACTGTGGAAACGGCTGGAATTCTTCACACATTAATGGCTCCCTTTGCAGCAACCATAAGAGGCAAATACTGATGGAGCTGGACTGGCAAGGGTAAATTGCTCAGAATGTCTTTCACGGTAAGATAATATCTAAGTACATTCAAAGCCAGTAGCTCCCAAATTGCTGAGACTTTACATAGAACAGAGACAGTGCACATTCTGGACAGCAATTCCAGGTACCTGCTAGCACCCTAAGACTTGCCTGCTAGCCTAGCACTTAGCTGTCCAGTGCTCAACTCAGAGAGCACCCCCAGATAACAGCGATGAACAAAAATAATCACCGAGGCCCTTGAAATTTCTATTGAACAGCTCCAAGTACAGCGACTTACTTCACAAGCCATGCTAATTTTCTTCTTTATTTGAAGAGAATATTGAGAATGACAGGTATGCCAAAATTCAGCCATTTCATACCACAGAACTATCCAAGCTTAACAGCGGAAGGCATGTGGAATGTCTGCTCTCACAGAAAAACACAGGCACAGTTTCTTCTATGAGCAGCCCAGTAAGAATGCAGCAGCCAGGTCTTATCGGATAAGTCAATTCAGAGGCCAAGTGGGAATACGATAGGTGGAGTCCTTTCTTTGCTTGAGACAGAACATGCATGGGGATTCACCTGGCAACGGTGTGCGTGTGGATGTGTACGAGAATATAAAAATGTTCACATGCTGCATATACAAAGGTCACGACTAAGTGTGAAAATCAGCCTGATTTGGCCATTCCACTTGAACCTTGTTGGAGAAAGTTGTCCTGCCAGAGCAGAATTCCTGGGTAGAGCATCAGGGGTAGGGTGTGATGGTAGGTTTTTGGCAACTAAATTCTGGCTTGGAGGAGGGGTGTTGGTTCTGGGGAGTCTCTGCTTCCACCTCCCCCAGAAACGTTGCTTGACCCTCTATCTCAGCCCTTTCTGGGCTGTGCTCCGTTTTTTGTTTTTTTTGTTTTTGTTTTTTTTTTTTTTTTGGTGGTGGTACTGGGGTTTCTGGAAACCCTTCTACCTCCACAGACCTATTTTTATACTTTTTTTTTTTAATTTTTGGAAACAGGGTCTCTTAAACCAGTGAGGCTGGCTTCGAACCTGTGCGATCATCCTGCCTCTGCCTCCCAAGTGTGGTGATTACAAGCGTGCGCCACCACACCCAGCTATGGGCTGTGCTCCTTTTGAGAAAGCTTCAAGGGAACTCACCCCATTGCTCCTTCCTATAATTCTGGGACCCTGAAATCTCACAAATGGTCTGATCTGTTTACATATGGGCAAATTTCTGAGAAATAATCATTATTATTTTAAAATAATAAAGATTGTTATTTACTGAGCCCTGTCTGTCAGGCACATTTATGCATCATCTCATTCCACAGGCATGAGAAGATTTGTTTCCCTCATTTTACAGATGTCAAAACTGAGGGCAATTCCCCTGATACTTAGCACACCCCCTGTTGCAAGTATTTATTGTTGATCATGTTTGCTGTGGCATTTTGTAGGATTTTGTCAGTTTAACTTTGTAGGAGCTTTGATGATTTGCCAAGATATCAACAAACTGTATTAGGGACCGAATAGTCACTATTTCAAGATTCCTGGGCCCTTACAATCTCTGTCACAGTTACCCATCTCTTCTGCGTTAGGACAAAAACAGTCAGACACAACACTCATGAATGAGTGTGCCTGTGTTCAAAAAAAAAAAAAAAACTTTATTCATGAACACTGAAATCTGGGTTTTACATAATTTTACACATCAAGAAACATTACTTTTGTTTTAATTTTGTTTTAATCATTTAAAAATGGAAAAACATTTTATTTTATAGGCCACAATAAATAGGAGGCAGGGTGGATTTGGTCTGCATACCATAGTTTGATTTATTCCAAACTCACCCAGCAGTTAGAAATAAAGAAACAGAAGAGTTATTAAGTAAAACAGAAAGAATATGAGGCAGGAGTCAGGAGAGAACAGAAGAAAAAACTACATCTCATTAAAATCTTGACATGGATATCACAGACAGTTGATCTACCGGGTTCGTATTTACAAGGCCCCAATTGACCTTAAGAAAAATGTTAGGGTTCCCAGTAACATGAAGGCTTTGGCCATTTAATTTTCAGCACAAGATCATAGATACAGTCGATGCCAGCTGTTTAAAGGCTCTAAGAGCCAGCCAAGCCAATTTAGCATCAATTTAGTGCAATCAGCAACTAATAAAAGAGAAGTCAGGCTGGCCATATTATGATCACGATTGCTCATGTTGGTGTGAGGAATCGTTCTGTTGCCTTCTTCAGGAAAAACCTGTCACCTTGAATATCAGCAAAAGCTCTACGAAGAGAGAATCACAGTAATAGCACAAGGGTACAATATCAAGGGCACAGGGAAATAATGCATACAGATCATGTTGAGAAGGTAGTATTTTTTAACCATCACCTTTAATATCAGAAGTATTTTCTTCTGCACAAAGTGTGTGTCAGTACTGTGAACCCCTACCCTTCTGCCCCCCCGTTCTCTTTTGAGTGTAACTGAGCCTACTAAACCCAGGTCCTTCTGGAATGCCCACAGAAATAATGTCACAACCCATCCCCATTTAAATGCATGTATGCTTTTCATCTACTTTTTTTCTTCCATTATCTATTGCTGCAAGGTGGAGAGGAAAGAAGCCCATTAATAAAAATAAAAAAAATTGATTATCCCGATGCACATCTCAACAAAATTGGATATCATCTCAAGCAGGCATATGTGTGTATATATGTATATATATATATATATATATATATATATGCACATGCATACACACTAAAAATTCAGACCTACACACAGTTCTTCTGCTCTGAATCCAACCTGGATCTCTAGCTCTTTCTCAGAGTTAACAGCCAAGATCACACAGAGATTGCTAGGTGCTCATTTCAAAACAGAAACAATTGCAACATTTAAAAAATAATTTTCCATTCCCCATTCTGCACATGTGAAGGATTAACACTGTGCTTTGTTATTTTCTAATCTACAACTCTTTTGGAAAAATGAGATGTGTTTTAGAGTCGAAGCTTTTTTGGTGGTACTGGGAATGGAACCCTTCTACCTCTGAGCTACACCCCCAGCCCTATTTTTTTTTTTTTGGTGGTACTGGGGTTCCTGGAAGCCCTTCTACCTCTGTGCTACACTCCCAGACCCATTTTTACATTTTTATTTGGAAACAGGGTCTCCTAAGCCAGCGCGCGCAGCTGGCTTCGAACCTGCACGATCCTCCTGTCTCTGCCTCCCAAGCGCAGGGATTACAAGCGTGTGCCACCACCTGGCTGATGTGATTGTTTTTAAGAATGACATCTATAGGTCTTTTTATTATATCATTGACCCAATGAACTTAGGTCATATATTAACTTGTATTCTTTATCGTGAAGATTGATAATATAGATCACTATGTTGTCCAAATGGATTTTTGATGCAAAAAGACGGAGTTTGCGAGTGTTCTGGGGCAAGCCTGGTGGTTTATTAGTGATGTGATGCCAGAGGCCACATCACTGCATCATCGCTGTGATGCTGCTGACCCAGCTTTTCTAGTGCCCATGTGGAGGTATTAAGTCTTTCCTGAGATACTGCCCCCCTGATCTTTCTAATTAAAAAGTAAACTTGCTGACTTTGCAACAAGAAGGCTAAGCTAGGTAAAGACATACTGTATGAATTCCATCTAATTTATATCTAATTATATCAGGCCTCGAATTTTATTTATTTATTTTTATTTTAGTAAAGACTGCCCAGAGTTTGGGGTCAGAGAACTTTCCGTTTCATTTGATAGAAACATCTAATGAAGCCTGATTAAATCAACCATTTTAATATGTTCCTTCATGTACAACAAATAAGATTATATCATACAATACAGGAAACCCATATCCTTCTTTTTACCTTTGGTTGCCAAATTTAATTTGACCAAGTGACAGAAAGAGCTTCTTAATAGAACCATCCCGCATCTTTTTAATTCTCTCTGGCAATGTGGTCGAGCTATAAAGTTGCCCAGATCATTCACTCATTCATTTAATCATTCATTCGCTCATCTATTCATTCATCGATATAATCATGTGCTTAACAAATATTGAAGTCCTAATACATGCCAGGGATTATGCTAAATTTTAGCACTAAAAGACAAAATGTGATCCCTGCCCTCCAAGGGCTGATAATTCAAGAGAGGTCTCAAGTACCTCAGTCTTGTCAAATTCTGAGAAGATGGACTCCAAGTTCCACTTTTCTAGCTTGCTTTTTTGATCATGAGTATCTCTGACCTGGATTCATATCGGAGTTGGAACCTTAAATATATTTTAGTGTGGCCATTCATTCCAAGTCATAGATTAGCTGTCTTTACTAACACGTAATAGTAATGAGAATGGCCACTCTTTATTAAGCATGCAGTGTAGTCAGGAGCTATGTCAAGCCATTTATAATCTTATTTAATCTGCATAAATCCCATGAGCAGTTATTCCCATTTTGCAGGGAGAGGAACTGAGGCTCAAAAAAGCTAAGGAATGTGCATAAAATCAACGAGATGCTCCTTGAAAGTTAAAATTATCATCCTTCAGCCAGTAGCAATCAGTATCACTTGGGGGATTTGTTAGAAATAAGAATCTCAGGCTTTGCCGCAGACCAACTGAAATGTTTTTAACAGCATAGCTGGGTGACTCACGTACATTAAAGTTTGAGAGGTAGAGGACAAGATAGTAAATGGGGATTTTTTTTTAACCTGGGTAGACTGACTCCTAAGCTCAGTGAGTATTCGTTATTGTTATTTGTTTTGAATCACTTAATGTTTATAGAGTAATGATAGCAACATATACCTTGGAAAAATTCAGATAAGAGGCAGGAATTTACAGTGTCTCACCTTATCAGTTTTTATCAACATGTATTGCACAAATTCAAATCATATTAAAATAGGGAAAATCATGAAAACTTAAACAAGTGGCCTATTTGTTTTCCTTCATCCATACAATTTAAAAGTGGTTAATATTTGATACGTTAATAATAAATATTTTAATATAGTATATTGCATTTGGTTATGAATATATCAAAAGGAAATACAAAGTGAGCTCAAAAAGATAAACTTTTATTGGACACATGAAATAGAAATAGAACATAAAATTTGATGGCAAATTACCATTTAATCTTTTCATGTTTAGAAACATATTGGAAGAGAAACTCATAACTCAGTTAATTGTTATGAATAATTAATTGCTCGTTTGAAAGGCAATGAGCAAAACCATACTTGTTGAAAAACTTTCTTTCATGGTGTCTTTAGCCTCTGTGTCATTGGTTTTATGAGAACAAAAAGAGAAAGAATGACAGCAAGATTCTAATCGTCCAAAACTAGAAAGTGACAAGACAGTGAACATCTCAGTGACTATATAAAGGTTAATTGAGGCTGAAATGAAATTGTTATCATGGCCCCGCTTCAGTATCCTTAAGTGTGATTCTCGGGGGGTGGACTTCAGACATTTATTTTACAAAACTGAAATGCCCCAGGTAATTGTACTATGTCGCTGGAATTAAGGACTTCGTATTTGGTCATTATATATTCTCCAGAAGATTGAATCCAGCCATGAATTGACTTGCAGTGTGCTGAACCTCAAGCGAGCTGCAAGCTGATGTCCGGCTGGCTACCCCTCCTTAGAGTTTGAGGTGAGAGGGCATTGAAGACCTCAGGTAGCTGTAGAGAGATGTTTTCCAAGATGGTAAATGATTGCTGATCTAAAGAGACTAAGGACAAGAATATGTCTGAATCTAAAAATACCTGATTTAGGCGAGGGCTGGTGGTGCATGTTTGTTTGTAATCCTAGTACTTGGGAGGCTAAGGCAGGAGCGTGACAGGTTCGATCATAGCCTCAGAAACTTAGTGAGGCCCTGTTTCAAAAATGAACAAATGAAATAGGGCTGGGGGTGTATCTCAAAGGTAGCATGCCCCTGGGTTCAATCACCAGGAACACACACACACACACACACACACACACACACACACACACACACTAATAAACAAATATTAATTAATTAATTAATTAATGCACCTGATTTAAATAGCCCCCTCTTTGTCAAAGATCAATGTTATGAGTTTCTTCTGTGGGCTTTAAAAAAACCTTCAGAGAAAGTGAAAGGTTTTTTTTTTTATTAACTAAATCCAGGGATTTATTGTTTAGTGTCAGCAGCGTAACTGCTTTATAATTGATTTTTCTGAAGAGAACTGAAAGCTTAAGCCACCTTAATTTCCGTTATCTTGACACACATGATTAGCATGACTCTGAAATATATTTTACCAGGCTCCCAATTACCATTTTTTAAAATCAACTTCCTGCTTGCGAACTTATCTTGATAAAATATTTCTAGGACAGAAAGCAAGTGCATATAAAGAAAAATATATGGCTGTTTTATTCCTGTTGATGGCTGTATCCTCCATTCTCCACACATTTCTATTTATGTTGCTGTGTTATTAAAAATGAATGGAATTATTATATACTAATACCCGACACTTTTTTAGATCTTGGGACAAGGATGTAGGGATAGTATAGACAATGGCATAACTTTAAAGATAATGAAAGAAAAATGTAATATTTGCAACCTAGTCTAAGGTCCTAAATCTGACATAATCAACTAACAGTACCATCTGTCATTGTCCCACACGCACAAATTTAGTTTTGAAAAACTCTTAGACTTCACTTAGCCTTGATTTTCTCATGTAACATGAAGATAAGAATTGGGCCAACCTCACTATCTGTGAGAATTAAGTAATACAAGGAACTAAAATGTGTAACTCATTTTCTGCCACACAGTGAGAATCTAAGGTGAGATAATAAAAATTCTGAGTGATGGTACCTGCCATCACAGTTTGACAATGGGAGGGACTGGAATAACAAAATTCCGGAAGCAATTAAGTCCCAGACAAATGACACACTAACATGAAAGCTGCAATTGTTGTGGCTTATTCCTGAAGAAATAGAAATAGGAAAGACAGGTGGAGTTTAACATGTATCTCTTTTGTGGTTATTTTAAGCTACAATTTCCATCTATCCATACAAAATTTTAGTTAAGATGTTTTCTAAAGTAAGTGTCTTTTAGTTTTGTAGATTCCAAACATGAAAATAAAGCTTTTCATGATAGACTTTTACCCATTAAAATTTACCCTAACCTGAGCAGCAATTCTTCATCGATTTTACTATTATCCTAAATCCTAGAAATTACCCTATAATGCTAAAATGACTGCCTGCCAGACAGATCTTCAATTATGGTGAACTCTAAACAGACCAAAACTAGACTGTGCTCTCTACTTGTACATGAAGCAATTTTTCAGGCATGATGATTGGACAGTTACATTCTTTTGAGTCACCAATCAGACCCGTTGGATACGTGGCCACCTTCATGTTGGTGACTGCTGACACCCAGAGGGGTTCGTATGTCAGAAATGGCATTCAGTTCTCTGATCAGCCCTCAGGAGACTGTCCACGGGGTTATTTGGCTAGTTGTAGCAAGTTCATGCTATATGCTGCTTTTCAGCAAAGTTAAAATTCCTCATCTTCTATTAGATCCTCAAATTGAGACTCTAACTTTAAAGAGAATGAGTTTGCTTGTTCCTGTAGAAGATTTTCTTAAAAAAATAATAATTTAACAGTTTAACCACATGTCATGTTGCCCTTGAAGTGAGGCTTAATTTTTATGGTGAGCAAAAAGGAACTGAGGGACAGATAAAAGATGAGTTAATACTTCTGCAGCCTTAACACACTGACACAAAATGTAAATATGGGAATGAAATGTACTGTCACGCAGTAAGCACCTCCAAAGTGTAAGGAGAAAGTAAGTGTGACTGTCACTAGTGCTTACATGGAATTCGCTGTCAGGGGTCAGCCATCTTGGTTGGCTTGGACTGCATCTGAAATTGCTGTCCCTCTACAGACTATATTGGCATTTTATTTTATGTAGGTATGTATATGTTTAGGGGTGTGTGTGTGTGTGTGTGTGTGTGTGTGTGTGTGTGTGCACATTACTGGGGATTGAACCCAGAGGCATTCTACCTTCAAGCTACACCCCCCCCAGCCTGATTTTATTTTTTATTTTGAAACAGGGTCTCACTAGGTTGATGAGAGTCTCACTACTTGCTGAGGCTGTTCTGGAACCTGCAATCCTCCTGTCTCAGCCTCCCAAGTACTGGATTATAGGCATGTGCCACCATGCCCAGATTATTTTATGTTTTGACATGAATGTTCACTAGTTGTTACCAGTTCATGTAGAGTGAAGAAACATCAGAGGAGAAAGAAACAGTATGGGGACACGGTTCTGAAGAAATAAGGTAAGAGGAGGGACCTTGAACTGAGACATGTATAAATCAATAACCCAACATTTAGGGACCATTTGAACTTTTCACAGTCATAGGTAAAATCAGATGAAAAGCAACTTTAACACAGCCTATGCCCTCCAGGAGATTACTGAATCCAAGGAGACTGAAGTGAAACACAGGAAATCAGAGTAATTCCAAATTTCCTGTCCAGAGGATGTAGGGCCTTCCTAAGGTCCGTGGCTATGCAGGAAGCAGGACACTATTCTAAGTCTATTCTAGCTCAGTAGCTCTAATTCATGGTCCTGTCCCTTACTAAATGCACATCATTGAGCAAACTATGTAACCTCTCTGTCTTAAGATTTCACATCTCTAAAAAAGATGATTTTACTTCCTAAGGTTGTTAGGGAATTAACTGAATGGCTTATAAACAGCATGAGTCTTATGGTATAGTAATTGTATCCATCAGCCTTCTTGCAGCTCTAATTAAAGATGAACCATGTGACTTAGAGGAGAAGAGAAAAAGAATTATTTTTTTTAGGTTTTGGGTTCAGTCTACCAGCGGCCAGGGACCCTGGATCTCAGGGCATGGTAGCTGAAAGGGGAGAAAGAGAAAGTGCATGGGATATGTTTTTTTTTTATATTATGGAGGCTGACAGCAAAACAGAGTGGGGAACAGGGGGAGGAGGAACCAAATATCTGTGTCCCAAGGCCATGGCCCCAGGGACTCGCCTCCAGCCACACCCTGGAGCCTGCCAGGTCCCACCCAAGTAAATCCATTACACTAGATTTATCCACTGCTGGGATTATGACCCTCAAGACCTGATGATATCAACTCCAAACACCAATTTATGAGCTCTTCAAGGGGCCATTCCATAGCTCACCATAACAGTAAGCTCCTTAAATGATAGCAGTTATTGGCATGACTCTGCTATGAGCAAATGCCAGTAGCAAATGTCCTTGCTTGATGAAGAGGTAGAAGGATTTGCAAATTTGAGTGAAAGTCTCTAGACCTATAAATTGAGATCCCAATTATAAATGTTGATTTTAAAGTATTTGACAAGGCAATTAACGGTGGCGAATGTCCAGCCGGAAAAAAACGCAGGAAGTCGCTGTTGGTGAAGTTCTACAATTCAGTGAGGAGTGGAAGTGCCATAAAGATAAGGGGTAGAATGTCCTTCCTTACTCGGGAGGTACCTACTCTGCCCTCCTGGCCCGAGAGAGGTGACTGAGTTCTACAGAATACCACAGACCACAAGTCACTCAGGTCTTTGAATCCTGCTCTCAGCATCCTCTGTGTGAGCCCATAAAGCTTCCATTCACTGTGGTTCACTTTCCCTGGCTCTGATGCAGTATCTGACAACAATGGGTCTGTATACACACTTTGTATAGCAAAAGAAACAATTCGCTCTTGTCTCATTTCCAAGTAAAATTTTATTATTTTGTAAAACAGCACTGTCAACTTCATTTTTTAATAAGTTGGAGGCTAAGGTAGTCTGTGATTTCTCTTTAGTTAAGAAGCCAAGGCTCTACTTGTTTCTAGCTCCAAATTTGACATCAGTACAGAAAATAGTGTTCCTTTAGAGGATGGTTTTCTGTCCAAAACTTCATCCAGAAACTGACAGTCAAAAAGGACACCGCAAACACAATTCCTTTCAAAGAAGACAGGAGTTCACTGGGGATCTTTTCTTTCCCTCAGCATGTTCCTAGTTTCCAGCTACAAGAATATCATTACTCACTGAAGAGTGTGTTTGAAAACATCACTGGAGATCATGACCAAGACCCCCAGGGGAGTTATTCAGTCTAGCATAAGTCTGATTTTTTTTTTCTTCCAATGTACTTAAGATTTTCCTGCTGACTGAGTCTTTCTTTTCAAGCTGCCCTGACTTTAATGAACAGGAAAGATGGATACTGTGCGGAGAAGTAGGCTGGATTCTTACAAATAAATACACCCAGGTTATAAACACCTTATAAATTAAATTACATTAAGATAATTTCATTTATTCACATATTGTGCTTAAGCATCAAACTGTTGCCCAATTAGCAGACCCTATATCATTTCAAAAGTTAATACCCCAAAGAAAGAAATATCATGCGTAAATAGCTGTCATATATTTAGTTATAGGATCATATATAAGAAGAAAAAAACCCGGGTATGGTAATGTATACCTATAATTCCTATACTTGGAAGGCTGAGACTGGACGATCACAGGTTGGAAGCAAGCCTCAACAACTTAGTGAGAATCTCAGCAACTTAGATCCTGTTTAAATATAAAAAATAAAAGGTACTGAGGGTGTACCTCGGAGGTAGAATGCTCCTGGTTCAATCCCCAGTACTAAAAGAAAAAGAAAAACATAAGAGATAACACCATTCCAGTATCAGCATCAAATATCATTGATTGGACACATGATATTTAATTTATTCTTTCAACAACCTTTAAAAAAAGTCCTAGTCTACTCATTTAGTAGATGAGGAATCTGAGCTCAAAGAGTTTAATTTGTTCCAAGTAAACAACTAATAGGTAACAGAGCTGTTATCTCACTTCTTGTCCCACAGGCCACACAAACTCATTGCAAAGGGACCAAAACAGGTCCACGTTAAGCTCAGCCCTCCTTTAGAGCTGGGAGGGGAATAGGAGATTGTGATACTTTGTTCTTGGACCACAGCCCAGCTGCAGGATCAGTTTGCTTCCAGTGAGATGGAAACAACCCTCAGCGCTCATTAATGGGAGTGTCCATGAAAATAAACCAGGCCAGACAACAGAGAAGGGGCCCTCTGGATAAAAACAAGCATTGACTGACAAGGGTCACCAGCTCTGTCTCACTTCTACTTTATCTTCTGCCACTAGAAGCAAATGTTTACCCGCTGCCCTCTGTGTGCAGTGAATTAATTTCTCAACAACTAGGCCACCATGCACACAGATATAAACATGTCATATTCCGGCTCCCAGATCACAAGGCCAGAGTGTAGGTGCTCGCAAGAGGGGAGACGCTGCCTTTGCGGCATGCAGCCCCCGCGTGTTCACATCGGCCAGGATGCTAACCCAAAACACTAAGGATGCAGATCATGAAATTCAAACCCCAAGTGCTTGCCAGGTGTGGTGGCGCACGCTTGTAATCCCCACGCTTGAGAGGCGGAGACAGGAGGATCATGCAGGTTCGAAGCCAGCCGCGCTGGCGTAAGAGACCCTGTTACAAAAATATAAAATAGGTCTGGGAGTGTAGCCTGGAGGTAGAAGGGCTTCCAGGAACCTCAGTGCCACCAAAAATAAAAAAAATAAAAATAAATAAAAACAAATGTTTTTTCCCATGAAAATGTTGCCTACATTTTCTGACCAATTTCTCAAACATGTTAAAATTTTACGTAACTAAATATCAAACAGTAGCCCAATTAGCAGACCCGATGCCACTTCAGAAACTAACACCCCAAAGGAGGAATTAGCATATATAAATAGCTCTCATATATTTAACCACAGAAACATATACGAGAAGAGAGATGATTCCATTTCAACATCCTCTTCAACATCGGAGGGACTTTGCATTATCTCATTTATATTTGTGATAGCCCTACAGGAAAAGATACCGCTTTCTACATTGCACAGATGAAGAAATTAAGGTTCAGAGAGATGAAAAAAATGTTTGTGGCCATGAGGTCAGAAGAGACAGGAATGAGACTCAGAGCCAGCTCTTTTCCTTTTCCAGCCCACACTAACATACACTCATCATTCCAAACATATGTGCGGAGCACTGTGCTATAATCACTCAGGAGTAAGCCCTGCAGGGAAGTCAAGGCCAGAGAGGAGGTGTAACGAGTGAGTCTGTTAAACAGCAGACACGTACATGATGATTTTTAGGAGTTTATCCAAGGTGTCATCCATTTTTCTAGTGCAGGGCTCATTGGGATGGAATGAATGTGAATATTAAATGCTGGACACAGGAAGGTGCCCATCTCTGCAAAGCAGCTGGCTTGTTCTTCAACAGCTGCATTAGTGCTTGTGAAAAGTAATAAATGCCTGATTCTCTTTGGGGGTTCAATATTCTCAGACAGGCAGGGCAACTACAAAGTGACTCTCCCAGACAGCTCTGTGGTGAGATGGAAATTAACTGCTGTTGACTGCTGCAGCCATTTCTGTGGAAAGAGGTGACAGCATTGCATAGTGTGACATGAACAGTATGTGAAGAGCCTTTCACAGTGTCCTGTCAGTACTACATGGTCAGGCTCCCTCTGTTGCCCTGGAGACAGAAAAAGGTAAGAATTCTCTTCATCATCAAATCATTAGCGGCTGGTGGCAGACACATTGTCTCAGCTCCATGTCCGGTGCCCTTCATCTCTTCTAGAAGGGTGTTAGAGGAGAGGTAGAGATAGCTCGATATGGTGGCTGCAAGTGCTGATAACTAGATTTTTATAAACACAGGGGAGGTGGCATGGAAGTGTACCCTATGCGGTTTAATACGATCCGCCCATTTTGAAAAGAAATAGAAATATTCCTTGGAGCCGGGCATGGGGCACATGCCTATAATCCCAGCACTTGGAAGCCTGAGACAGGAGGACCACAGACTAAAGGACAGGCTCAGCAACTTAGACCCTTTTTCTAGATAAATAAATAGGCTCAATCCCCAGTACCACAAAAAAAGAAAAACAGAAAGGGGAGGGAGAGAGAGAGGAGAGAGAGAGGAAAGGCAGGAGGGACAGAGAGAGGAGAGGTGAGAGGAAGAAAAGGGAAGGGAGGGAAGGGAAAGGTTGGTTTCTTGGGTCATAATACAATCATCATCATGACAGGGGGCAGGTCATTTCATCTTAAAAACTGAAAGCAAATTTCAATGACTAATAAAAAAAAATTACCATGAAATGGAGCAGTGGCGAACATCCTGGAATTACTTGGGACTTAAGTGTATTGAGTGGATCTGCTTAGGGTGAAGTAGGAAGATAATAGAGTGACCTCAGGAATGTTTGGCACCCTTCATGGCTGGTCTGATCAGCCACGGCTCGCCTGGCTCTAAGCTCCCTGAGTTTAACAAAGTAAAGACCCCTTGGACACCAAACAGAGGTCTATATCCTTCCTTTGAAATGTTTCGATAGAGAGTGGGACTGTTGATATCAAGATAACAAGTTCTCTCTCACCTGGCCTGATTTGGGGGTCTCTTGTAGGTCCACATTTAATCCTGCAGACCCTGGAAGTATAGTATTGCTCTCACTCAGCCAAGCCTTTCTGATCACTCCTGCCAGAAGCAAGTAAACCCACTAAGAAGCTTACTTGAACCCTTACCTGAATTTTAGAACAGCCTTTGAGACACCACACTGCAGATAGCACACTGCACTCCAGCCAACCTTCTACTCTCCAAGGAGTTTAAAGCTTTGGATACCAACTGTGGAACCATCTAACCCAGGATTAGAGGTCCCATTTGGTTTCATGTTGGTCTACAAATAACTTTGGCTACACAATGTAATACTGTTGCTTACCTAGCATAATACATGACTTTAATCCCCATCTCAGATGACATCCATGCTTTGATGATCTGTTATGTTTTTTATGGTCCACCAGAAAAAAAAGACCCTACGAGATCAATCTGGAATGATAGGTCTTATCTATGGTATAACACATTTGGTATTGTGTCATATAATCAACATGCAGAGGAATAAATAATTCTGCAGAAATGCTATGCACAATACTATCCTCACACAAAAGAAATGGCTTCCTCTTTGTTCTGTCACAGTTCTAATCAAAACTGTATTATTTAGAGAAGATACAAATCTCAAGACTCAAGCATGTCTGACCAACACAGTCCTTTTTTGTGTTGTTTTAAGTGCACAAACATTTAATTGCTCCAGTCTGTTCTTCACTAGGAAAGTTTCTGTGGAGAAAAACAAAAGCCGGTAGAGAGTAGCGTCCAAATTAGAAGGAAACACCACCTTGCTCTCATTCAACTTATTTTCTAATATGAATTTCTGGTTCTTTTGGTACCAAATCCCCGATCCAATATCTTACTCACAAAAAGCAGCATGCATTTTGTAAAAGTCTAGAAGTAATAAATTAGAGTTCCATTTGTACCCTTCACATTAACCACATACATGACGCTGTGCTCAATGCTGCGGGCAGAGATATGAGCACCCACCCAACAAGGTTATAGTGAATGTGTTATTGTGCTCAGTTAATAAAGAATTTGGGACTGTTGTTTAAAATGATGCTTAATTATAACATGCATGTGTCTATGAGATTTTCAAGGAAAGTTCTAAGAGGCAAATAGGCTTTAGGGTGTTTTCTAGTGAGCTGCGAAGTGCTATTCATTTTTCTCTAATAATAATTTATTTTTATTAAATTTTGTAACAAGAAAATTGCAACATTCCTTCATAAATATTACAGCTTGAATCATACATAAGCTGCCAGAATAAATTATTTATGTCAGTAGACTTATGAGTTTATAGTATGAGGATGTGTTCACCTCTTAATGTATTAGAAAATTATGAATCTAATACTTTACCATAATATCTAAGAAGCAGAACATTCATTTCTTGGCTTTTTGTGTTATGAATACAGTCAGAAAATTTTTCTCATGACTTCTTTACATTTATGTACCCCAGAGTCCTTAGAGATACTAACAAATGATCCTACCTTCCGTTTGGTATGCTTTTATCCGTATTAGGAAAAGGGCTTCATTTCCCATTAACAGTTGATCTCATTTGCTCTGATATCCCAAGCGCAGATATCGTTCACTGTAACCTGCTCATCTGAAAGTCTGAAAGTGTTACTCACCATACGTCTAATGTCAAAGATTAAAACACACAGAACAATAAAACCTGCTTGAAAATCCCCTTCCTTTCAATCTATTAGTCAGATTAATGGGGATAACACATTAGTTCCACTGTTCTACCACTCCGGTGGCAATATTCTAAAATTAGAAACTGCCAGTCTGGGGGAAGCAAAAGAACTCTATATCATTTTAAATTTAACTTCAGCCTACTCCAAAGCCATTAGAGGTGATTAAAGGAGATCTCGAGCTATTATATTTAGCCCAGTAGTCTTAAAGTTCAAAAGGTAAGAAGCACTTTTCATCATAAATAAACTGAGAGACAAAATTATTTTCAATGAAGTTTCAATTTCAGTGAAAATAAAGTAGGTAATTACATTGGCTATTATTGAGGTCACTGCCTTCATTGACCATCTGGCTTAAAATTAAAAAATAGGTATCATTTGCAACATGGACAGAAATGGGCAAAGTGTCCACTGCTTCCTTTATAAAGTCCTGCAAATTCAGTTAGCTCACATATTAACAATCTACATGAAATAAGTACTAAAAAATAGCCTGATGACCTTTTGAAGCTGAACATCTCAGAGGATAGAGGAGGAGAAGAAAAAAAAACATGTCACATCTTACTATCAGTCATCATTACCATATTTCCATAGTTACTGTTTTTCATATAATGGTTTGTTCGGTAGCATTGTTGCATTACCAAACCCCATGACCAAGTTTATCATTCCAACTTTCGTAGTTTTCTTATGTGTTGAATCCTATTTGTTGGATACTAACTATATTTTCAAGTTAGAAGCATTATTCCCTGGTAAGGAATAAAATTTAATCTTTCCCTAATTTTTTCTACTTCCTACAAACCTCAGAAGGAATCAAATAAATTTAGGAAATGGGTGGATGCTGTTTTAAAAGTCATTTAAAATGCACTGTGTTAGCCAGGCATGGTGGCGCATGCTTGTAATCCTCGCGCTTGGGAGGCTGAGACAGGAGGATCACGCGTTTGAAGCCAGCCTCAGCTATTTAGTGATGCTCTCAGCAAATTAGTGAGACCCTATTTCAAATAAAATATAAAATAAGTCTGGGAGTATAGCCCGGAGGTAGAAAGCCTCTGGGTTCCACCCCCAGTACCGCCAAAAAAATAATAATAATTAAAAAATAATAATAAAATGTACAGTGTTTATCTTATTTTTGTTTGTTTGTTTGTTTGTTTTTATGGTGGTACTGGGGTTCCTGGAAGCCCATCTATCTCCGGGCTACACTACCAGACCTATTTTATTTTTTGGAAACAGGGTCTCCGAAGCCAGCGTTCGAAACTGCGCGATCCTCCTGTCTCTGCCTCCCAAACGCGGGGATTACAAGCATGCGCCACCACGCCCGGCCTGTGTTTATCTTATTTTTATTCTTCCCTCATATGTCTAAAAAATGTCATCTCTGGATCTTGACACACACATTCATTGCTATACACTAGGCATTATTACCTGAAGCGCATCAAAGAGGAAAAAAAGTTAGAGCATTTCTTCCCCTTTCTTTGTTTGCAACTTTACAAATACTTATAAGCATATGGTTCAAAGAAAGATCAAACTTGCATTTAATTTGATTTGAGTCTTAAACCTGGGATGACTTTATTCGTCGCTCCTTTGTAAAACCCAGCTTCCGTGGTGTTGTGTTTTGTTTTCCTAACCGAGGCCCTGGCTTCGGGTTATGCTATTCACTCAGCCTCAAAATAGAATTCATACTTTGTGAAGCTCCTATTCTCTGAGTTCATGGCTGTTGGAGAGTCTTTGAAAATACCCTTGCCGGGGTACAGAGATGTCAGCCTAAAAAACGGGAATGAGAAGGTGGGGTGGGGGTGGGGGAGCGAGCAGCAGCGGGAGAAAATGAGACGTTGCCAAGAGGAAAAAAAATACCTATATTTTCAATTTGAGGTTATTTCTATTCAGTCAAGTCGTTCCGAATTATTCACAGTCGAGATTAATGACTCTTTGCAGTGGGGGAGGGCTAAGCAGCAGAGCGCTGGTTTCTCCTGACAAAACCCATTATGCAGTGGCCTAACAGGAAGCCAGCAGGGGGGGGCGTTTGTACAGACACCTCTGGAATTGAGCGCTGTGGCAAGGAGCTGCTCCAAGGCTCGGATTGTGGAACTTGGAATAAAATGTTCACAGCAGGCCAGGTGATCCTCGTACTTGGGAGGCTGAGATAGGAGGAATGCAGCTTTAAGGCCAGCTGCAGCAACTCAGGGAAACCCTTTTGCAAAAATATAAATAAATAAAAGGCTGAGGGTGCAGCATAGAGAGCCCCTGAATTCATTCCCCATTCCCCAGTCCTGTATGGTACACACGCAAGACACACACACACACACACACACACACACACACACACATTCACAGCAGCATTTTAAAGCAGAGCAGGAGGCCAGAGCAAATTATTTGCTTGTGAGTTTTCCAGTGGAAGATTTTAAATCAGAAATCATTATCCCCCTTCCCAACCGGCCCGCCATACACTCGAGGAGTACATCTGAACTTAGAGTTAGTAGAACCATGGCTCGTTGTTTTTTGGGATTTCTCTCCTTGTGACTTTTTTTTTTTTTTTTTTTTTTTTTTTTTTTTTGGTGGTACTGGGGTTCCTGGAAGCCCTTCTACCTCCAGGCTACACTCCCAGACCTATTTTTACATTTTTTTTTTTTTAATTTGGAAACAGGGTCTCCTAAGCTAGCGCACGCGGCTGGCTTCGAACCTGCGCAATCCTCCTGTCTCTGCCTCCCAAGCGCGGGGATTACAAGCGTGCGCCACCACGCCCGGCCTTTGTGACTTTTTTTTTTTTCTTTCAGGATATTGACAGTAGAAAACAATTGGCAAGTCGTGCCGGGGCCAGTGGGTGCGAGCAGAGGCAGGTGCGGCTGGGCTGTGCTTCAGTTCAGAGTCACATGGTGGTCCTGGCTCTTGTCAGGAGTGTGAGGAAGCAGCGCATGCCCCGGTGCCCTGAGACTGAGCTGCGGTCCGTGTGCCCCTCCCAGCAGGCACCGTGCTGACAGGTCACTGCCAGAGTGCTCTGGGGCCATTAGCAACCTCATTTAGCGTGACATCGCTTCTCTGCTCAGTTCTCTGGAAGAGCTGACTTTGCCTCAGCTTTCCTTCTGAGCACTAAGAGATAATATTTTATCACGCAGCACCGATTTTACACTTTGGGATAACTTTGGCAATTAAATCTCACAAAGAAATCCAATAGTTTCCTATTTGGGATATGAAATGATTTCCTCTATGGCCCATGGTTTAATATTGACTTCTTACGAATATTTATATTCCCAGCACCTTAGCTGCACTGCCGGGGAAAAGGCAGCTCTGTGTGAAATAATAGCTGTAATTATTTGATGGGTTCTCTCTTTTTTTTTCTTTTTCTTTTTTCTTTTCTTTTTTTTTTTTTTTTTTTTTTGACAGCAGAACATCCTTCAGCTTTCACTTCTACACCAAACTAAAAATTAGGAGGTAGCCTAGCTGTAAAAACCAATGTTGGAAACTGTCCATCCATCACGAAGAATGATCCCTTCTCGGAGGGGAATGTTCCGCTGGGTTGCCAAGTGCATAATATTCCCCTGGAGCAAGGCTGCATAAAACAACACCACTGAGAGAGATCCTGTGATATTTAACTCTAGAGAGGCTGGCAGCCACTTGCACTGGGTGCTAATGGTGTCCTATAGTTCCCATCGGGCCTTAAAGCCCAAAAGGTCAGAAGAGTTTAATCCTGAGGAATTAAAACCCATTTGAGCCACCAGAGTCTCCACAAACTCGATTATCTCTGCTCTATCTGGGGGGGGGGGGGGCTTTTAAAGGATGGGTGCTGGGTGAAAGGAGCCACGGAAGCCTTAGATTTGTTTGATCATATATGGCTCCGAGTGAATTACATGCCAGCCGCCATCCTGGGTACTGAGGATACCTGGTAAGAACGCACAGCGCCTGCTTCTGTCTCCCCCCGTGTGCTGGTAGGAAGAGACGCAAGGCAAGTACCCAAAGAAACAGTGGCCAGAGACCACTGTAGTCTGTATGGTCAGTGGAGGCCTTTCCTAGCCGGGATCCCTCGAGCTGAGACCCAGGTGTTAAGGAAGAGTCCCCCATGGAAAGTTCTGGAGGGAGTGCTCCAGATGAAGGAAACCCCTGCCAAGCCCAGAAGTTAGGACAGAGGAGCTTGGCCGGAGGATGGTGAGAAGGAAGTGGTCTGAGGCGGGCTGAGAGAAGGAATCAGCACCAGATGGCCATCCTCAAAGCCAGGGTGAGAGGTGGGTCTGTGGCAGGAGAGAAGCATGAGTTGGTGTTTAAATTAAAACAATAACTCAGAGCCGGACGTGATGGGGCAAGCCTGTAATCCCAGTATTCAAGAGGCTGAAACAGGAGGATCACGAGTTCCAGGCTAGCCTCAGCAAATGAGCAAGACTCTGCTTCAAAATTAAAAAAATAAAATAGAGATCAGAGTATAGCTTGGAGGTAAAGTGCCCTGGGTTCAACCTTGAATACCAAAAAAAAAAAAAAAAACCAGAATAATTATGTCCACCAAAGTGGATGGGACCTGGGCTCTGTCTCCCATTATCTGTGTGACCTGCCCAGTTTATTTGCCTTCCTCTAGCCCTGGATTATTCATCTGAAAAACTGTCAACACAAGAGAGAGTACCTGCTTCATAAAATTGCTAAAAGGATTAACCAAATCAGTGTATGAAAAGCACTTAGAATCATGCCTGGTACACATGAAGTGTTGAACACATTAATACTAGCTTTTGCAGCTGGGCGTGGTGGCGCACACTTGTAATCCCAGCATTTGGGAGGCTGAGACCAGAGGATCACAGTTTGAGGACAGCCTCAACTACTTAGTGAGGCCCTCTGCAACTCAGTGAGACCCAGTTTCAAAATAAAGAATAAAAAAAATAGGGCAGGGGGTGTAGACTGGAGGAAAAATGCTCCTGGGTTCCATCCCCAGACCCGCCAAAAAAAAAAACAAAAAACTAGCTTTTGCTATCATTCTGATGATTTGACTGAACCCCCTAAATGTGACTTATATAAGGAGACATCAACCTGTGCTTTTCCTTTTAGTTGCCAAACCAAAAGTGTGACTATATAGAAAATCTTTTTTTTTTTAAATATCTCTTCTAGGGAGAACAGGAACTAACATTTAAAAAGTCCCTGTTGCTTGCCAGATGTTTCATATATAATCCCATCTCATATAGATCTTCCTTTTATCAAAATAGTTACCTTTTTTTGCTAAATTTTGTTGTTGTTGTTGTTGTTGTTGTTGTTGTTGTTGTTGTTGTTTTATAGTACTGGCGATAGAACTCAGGGGCATTCTACCTCTGAGTTACACCTCCAGCTCTACTTTTTTATTTTGAAACAGGGTCTCACTGAGTTGCAAAGGACCTCACTAAATAGCTGAGTCTGATCGCAAACCACGATCCTCCTGTTTCAGCCTCCCAAACGCTGGGATTACAAGCGTGTGCCACCACACCTGGCCCTTTGCTAAGCTTTTTAGAAGTATCTATTCTCATATTCTAAACTCCCTACTTTGGTGAAAGCATAGTTGTGGCTGTTTCACAGATGTGGAAGCCAAGTCTGAGAGAGGCTGCTATGCCAGGGTATCCCCAGAGAAGCCAAAATGCAACTCTAGGTCTGTATGACCACACAACGCTTGCTATTTCTCCTAACATGGAGTTAAGAGGCAGACTGGACCAGGCCATCTTCAAGTGACTCTTAGATCCATCATCGAACAAGCCAGGGAATGAGATTTCTTGCTTATTTCCCCACAGCAGCTCAGGCTTTAATTGTGCCTTGACTCATTTCTAATTAAAAATGGTCTGAGCCGGTTTCTTAGCCTAGTTAGCATGTATTGATTATGCATTTTGATGTCATTAGGCAAGTACCCACCATCAATGGGAATTCATTATGAGCTTCTTTGGAAATAAACTGATAAGGGTTGGGAATCACTGAAAATCCCTTACTTTTTCATGTGCTCATTCAGTCTTTCCCCATTATTCTCACTTTATTGCTCTTGGCAAGATAGTTTAGGATCTATTGATGTTAGCATTGTAAGCTAAATCTATATTATGTAGTTTATGACTTGGTCATAAAAATTCATTTATCTTGAAATTTTGGCATGATTCTTTTTTACGGACTGAATTTTGTCATCAATTTTAATCTTGTTAGTTATGTAATGCTAGCAAAGCCAATTTCAATTTACAGTACCTTTGTTTTTTCTACTTCTCAGGAAATAAAAATGATCAATTATAATAGAAAATGCATAACCTGTAATATTAATTAATTCATTTTAGCTCTCCAAATGTTAGTTCAAAAGAAAGTCTTAGCATTCTCATCGGAAAATTGATAAGAATTGAAATGGGCTTGTGCTTTGCAAGATTTTTTTTTCAATTTTTTTATTGTGCATTGTAGTCATACATCTTAATGGAGACCAAGATGGCAGAGGCATACATGCACACATCCCGCATTTAGCCCTTCCCCAATTCTCACTCCATTCCCTCCCCTCCCTCCTTCTCATGTTTGGCTTACTGATTGACTTTGATATATGTTTGTGAATATACATCATATACATGGTTTGTTACCTGATCTACACAAAACAATTATGTACTTAGGAATCCCTTCCATGTATTTATTAAATTATTTTCTTTAGCCAGATGTGGTGGTACATGCCTGTAATCACAGTACTTAGGAAGCTGAGACAGGAGGATTTCAGGTTTGAGGATAGCCTCAATGTAGCAAGACTCTCAGCAAGCTAGCAAGACCCTGTTACAAAAAAAAAACGAAAAAAAAATTTTTAAAGGGCTGGAGGAAGAACTCAGAATACATCTGGGGTCAATCCTCAACACTATAAAAATAGATAATTGTCCTTATTACATATCATATCATCAGTGACCCCAAACCTGACAATACCTAAAACATAGAAAAAAATACAATGGATTCATTTTTAGCTATTTCTTCATTTTGGAAGATTTAAGAGATTAGGAGTTGTCTTAAAAATACATATTTCCTTATCTGGGTGTGGTGGCGCACGTTTGTAATCCCAGCGCTTGGGAGGCTGAGGATCCCACAGGTTCGAAGTCAGCCTCAGCTACTTAGTGAGACCCTGTTTCCAAATAAAGTGTAAAGTAGGTCTGGGAGTATAGCCCGGAGGTGGAAAGCCCCTGGATTCCACCCCCAGTACCACCAAAAAACAAAACAAAACAAAACAAAAACCACCTCCCCAACACACACACACACTTGTTTATTAGACTAAATAAAAAGTCTTCTAATAATAATTTTTCAAAAATCGGCTGGGCATGATAGCACAAACTTGTAATCCCCGCACTTGGGAGGCGGAGACAGGAGGATCACACAAGTTCGAAGCCCCTTGCAGGTTTAAGAGACACTGTTTCCAAATAAAAATATATATATATATATAAATAGGTCTGGAAGGTGTAGCCCAGAGGTAGAAGAGTTCCATCCCCAGTACCACCACCAAGAAAGAAAGAAAGAAAGAAAGAAAGAAAGAAAGAAAGAAAGAAAGAAAGAAAGAAAACAATGAGTGATAACAGGGTGAAAGTTATGTTTTATGTTTTTATTCTCATACTTAACATAAGTAAGGAGTCTGGTGTGTGTGTGTGTGTGTGTGTGTGTGTGTGTGTGTGTGTGTGTGTGTGTGTATTTTGTTGGGGGTTTTTTTGTTTTTGTTTTTTGTTTTAGGGGGGGTGGTTTTGGTGGTACTGGGGTTCCTAGAAACCCTTCTACCTCCAGGCTACACTCCCAGATCTATTTTATACTTTTTTATTTGGAAACTGGTCTCTGATCTTCCTGTCTCCACCTCCCAAGCACGGGGATTACAAGTGTGCATCACCACGCCCCGCTGTTGTGTGTTTTAAAGAGCCTGTTAGCAGGGCGTGGTGGCGCATACCTGTAATCTTTGTACTTGGGAGGCTGAGACAGGAGGATCACAGATTTGAGAACAACCTCAGCAAGTAGTGAGACAGACTCTCATCAACCTAGAGAGACCTTGTTTCAAAATAAAATAGGGCCAGGTGTGGTGGCACACGCTTGTAATCCCCGTGCTTGGGAGACAGAGACAGGAGGATCCTCTGGTTCCAAGCCAGCCTTGCTGGCTTAAGAGACCCTGTTTCCAAATAAAAATATAAAATAGGTCTGGGTGTATACCTC
Source organism: Muscardinus avellanarius (assembly GCF_963383645.1). Taxonomy (NCBI): domain Eukaryota; kingdom Metazoa; phylum Chordata; class Mammalia; order Rodentia; family Gliridae; genus Muscardinus; species Muscardinus avellanarius. The sequence continues at coordinate 96,208,273 of NC_137788.1, forward strand.
AGAGGTGGAAGGGTTTCCAGGAACCCCAGTACCACCAAAAAATAAAATAAAATAAAATAGGACTAGGGTTGTAGCATGCCCCTAGGTTCAATCCTCAGTACAAAAAAAAAAAAAAAAAAAAGGAGCCTCTGTTTCCTTTCTTTGGAATCTTTGAATTAACTACTGTGTTTTGAACTCAGATAGAGGCCAAATCCAAGGTATAGTTGTAGCCTTGAAACTACCTGCAAACAAGCAGAGCTGGGGGTTCAGCCCAGCCCACTATTCTCCTCCTTCTCTGTCCTCTTTGCCTCTCTTTCTAGGCTGAGCGCCTCAGCACAATTCAAGAAACAGAAGCAAACAGAGTGAAAAACTGCTAAGCAAAGGGACTTTTGGAAACCTATGGCTCAAAGGCAGTAACAGAAACTCGGGCTATTTTTAATTATGTTCTCAAAAATGACTTATTCCTTCAATGGCCTTGGAAATACAACAGTTGCCTGACAAATCATCACTGGGAAAAAAAAATTTTTGAGAATCTTCTATTGTGTGCCGAAAGGGGAAAAAAGCATAGATGCTTAGGATAGAATTCAAAGAGAAAAGAAATGTCTAAGGACTTAAAGGACCAGTGACAATCACCATGTTGGTCAGTGTGGCCAAGAAGAGGCGCCAGACAGTGGCCTGCCCTCAGATTGCTTGTGTTTTAGTGGAGGAGACCAGAAGAGTGCGTGGAAAAGGAGTGTTGGCCATAGGGTTAGTTAGAAGAGCCCAATCAAGTTTAACACTGACTGCAGCATTTTCTGTATGGCCGGCATTGTTCTATTTGAGTTATATGCATTGAATCATTTAATCTACGTAATAATCATGAAGGTAGACATCAGGCGTTAAATTATCCCTTTTATGAATGAAACACAGATGGGTTGAATGATACACACAAGATCATCCAGCTAGTATTTAGTGGAGCCAAAGTTAAATCCAGGCTGTTCAAACTATATCTACATGTATATCTGTGTCTGTATCCATATCTAAACCATCTGCTATGAGGGTTCAAAGACAGGAAGACATCTGCAGGCTGAGACAATCAGAGGAGTCTTCGTGGTGGGGCTCTCTTATGAGCTGGACCTTCAGGGATGAGTGGGGAATTTAAGAAAGGACGACCCATCAGCAGAGTTCAACACTCAGGGTCAGGTCAGCAGGTGGCAGTGAAGGCGCTTTGGAGTTGGAAAGGCATCAATTCTAGTCCTACCTCTGCTGTTCAGCCATTGGGAGGCATAGGTAAGATCTACGCATCCTCTACAAAACAGAAATAATAATAACAACAACAACAACAATAATAATACCTATTCTGCCAGGTTATTGGAAATAGTGAGATGACATATGTGAAAATTTCTGGCCTTTGATGTATATATTATGTATATATATATGACATATATAATATATATATATATTTGACACACACACACACACACATATATATATATATATATATATTTGAAGATTTAAATGAGTTTATTAAAAGACAGAAATACAGAAAGCAGTTACAGCTCCATGCCACTCCTGAGTGGTGATTCGAATTCACCCATGACATACATATATTTGACATATATATATTTGACACACTCACACACGCACACACCAGCCAGCAGAAGAAGGTTTGCAGAGCCAAAGCAGATGATAGGTAATTCTGATCCCAACCCCGTGGTGGGGGATCCTGACTACAGTATTATCCAATTAGCAGTGGGGAGCCACTGGAGGTTGCAAGTGAGACAATGAGTGAGAAGTATTGTGAAAACACTTTCTGAGAAAATTCAATCTGGCTATAGCACTTCTGTGCAATTTAATTTTGGGGCGAAAGAACAGACACAGTTGGGAAGCTATTTTAGAAGCAGAAAGGAAGCGATGGATATGGAATATGGAATATGTGAAGGTTTTTTCTATATAATTCATTTATTTATTCATTCAAAATTCCTCAGATATTCACTGAGTCTGTTACCAAGTGCTGTTGCAGGACAAGAACAAAATAGTCAAACTCCTCTTCTTCATGGAGTTTATATTCTAAAATAACTCATTATTGTAAGCATTCATAGGTGTGAAAAAACAGAAGTGTGGAAAAAAGGGAAAGGTTAGCACAGTGGCTGTACCAGCATGGCCTGTGATTCCTCTGCCACCCAAATCCTATCTGTCACTGCTTACCCTAACCTCAGAACATCTCCATATGCTTCAAGGAACAGCCGCAGAGTCTTTTCAGAGCTGTGCACGGGTTCTCAATTGTATCCAAACCAGTGCATGGCTTTTTTCTTTCCTTGTCTGAGTCAGAAAGTCCCCAGAGGCACAGCTTCCACCATGTTCCCTGCCAGCCTCTGAACTGGGTCTAAGGAGCTCACCCTTCTTCCGAAACACAAGTTGGCTGGTCTCAGGAAGAGCCTTCAGATGTCCTTCTGCAGAGGATGTCTGCACCTTCCAGTCCACAAACAACGTGGATCAGCTCTCCTTCACACACTTGAGTTAACCCCAGGGAGGGAAACTTTGGATACTAGGAAAGGCTTCTGGCTACCTCCTCCTCTGCCTCATGTTTGAGGTTCACTTTTAGTAAAAGTTATGCTGTGGCTCGGTGCAGTGGTGCACGCCTGAAATCCTAGTACTTGGGTGGCTGAGACAAGAGGATCGCAGGTTCAAGGATAGCCTCGACAACTTAGCAAGACCCTGCTTCAAAAATAAAAATCCAAATAGGACCAGGCTGTGGCTCTGAGATAGAATGCCCCTGGGTCAAGCCCTAGTACCTAAAGAAAAAAATAAATAAAGCTTGCTTGCAAACTAGTTTTAACATCCCTGTCCTAAATTTTTTCTTAAATACTTTCTGTTTTCCTCTTCAATAAAAAAATGAACAATCTTCTTAAAAAAGGTAAGTAGTTGATTTTTCATTGAAGCCATTGTAGTTCTAAAAGTTTTTTTTTTTCCAAATCAACAAGCACTTATTAAATACCAAAGAAGTAGACATTAGAAATGATAAAAGTGAACTAGAAGATGCAGGAGTATACACTCTGTGAGATTACCTTGTCTAACGGGACAAAAACGCATGAACCTAAATAATAAACGCTGTTTCTGTGACCCTTACAGTCTATCCTTTATTACAGGGTGTGGAGCAGCGCCTGGCAGTTACAAAGCACTTGATACTAGTCATTGAGTTGAAGGAGCTCTCTTGCCCATGACACAGCCCTGGGAAATGGCTTTCTTTACAGATTAAGAAAGGGGAAGTTTAAAAATTCCGATTATATACACACATCCCCCACCCCAGTAATGGTCATGTCAGTATTGGAACCCAAACTTTTAGACAGCACCACAATAAACAATGAAGTACTAAACTTTGTGGTTCAAATGTTGGGCATCTCAGAAACTAGTCTATGGGAAAAGGCAATGTTAGTTGCAGTGGTCGGCTCTGACTATATCAGAGAGTGACTTAATTATGACATGGCTATAATTGTAACCTCTTTGTCCTTTCTTAACCTCCGTAACAGAATGTAGAAAATGTAAATGCCTGGTCCCCTGTATGGTAGCAAATACATTTTTTGAAATGAGCAGTCATCTTTACTTGGGGCCAGGCATCCCTGAGTGACTCCCGTCATTATTTTCCACCTTCTTTTGATTCCATAATGTTGTTTTCCTCACCTTGAATTTATTGACACCAATTCATTTTGCCTTGACATTGGCATTAACAGGGAAATGGCTTTGTTTCATCCTGACATTATAAAAATCACCTCCCCAGACTTGGTTTGACATTGTCAGGAGGTGGTTTGGGTGACAGCAAGGCCACGGCAGACGAGAGTGAATTACAGTGATTCCCAGGGAAAAAAAATCATTAAGAAAAGTTACTGCTGTGTGATTTCAGTAGCTATTTTTCATACTTAAATATCCCTGCTGTTTAAAAATCCTAAGAGGGCTTAGACCATATTTAGAACGCTCCTGCCAAGTATATATAGGAAAAATTAAGTCTCTAAGGAGACATTTGGCTATGGCTTGACAAACAGGAACCTCAAATTATATTTTAGCTTTACAAAGTGCTCAAAGGCATTGAAATTCTGTCTTTAAAAAAAAAAAAACACATTGGAATTAATGACACAATTATCTCCTTTCAGCCACAGACACTTGCATTGCTTAATGCTGGATATCAAAAGCTCGTAGTATCGCTCTGCCTCCTCGCCAGAAAGCGGGATGGTTTACAGATCTGTCTTCAGCACCGCATGCGGCTGTAATAGATTGTCTTTCACAAATTCCACGTCTTTTCAAAGAGCACCGAATGCTCTTGCTTGCATTCTTCTATGTCCCCACGAGGGTCCTTCACCTCCCTCCCAGCCCCAAGTGGGACAGCTCCATCTGCATTTTCCTTTAGTCTGTTTTCCAAATTTAATGTAACAAATCATCTTCCCAATTTAAGGGGGGGAAAAAAGTCACTGAGTTTCTTCAGGGCTCCAGGGCCACATATTTTTCACCTTCATATTACAATGCCTGGATGATAGTAGGAGCTAATACATCTTGCTTGATTTAAAAAAATGAAAGGAATGTTTCTGATCTCTTATCTCAAACCCCGCCCCCACCCCGCGCGCACGCCATCCTGGCTTCTTTCCCTCACCTCCGTCCCTTCCCCAGGTGAAAAATTGTATCATCAAAGGTATGTGTGTAGGGGTACAAGTTCCCAGTCTCTTCCTGTTTATGGAACAGGAAAATGTATGGTATGCATGTATGTCTCCATCATCTTGCATCCAATTAAGATGTATGACTACAATGTACCAATTTTAAAAATTTTAAAAAACTTGTATGGGAACCTCTGAACAATCGCCAATATCCATCCTGAGCTGGAGTGTGGAAGCTGCTCAGCAGCTTCTCCTTGTGTTCCTAATCAGCTTCCTTTCCCATTCTCTGCCCGTTTTCCACCCTTCCCCTCAAGACACTACCTTATGCCTGCTCACGCTCAGCAGATGGCCACATCTCCTACTTCCGGGTGACTGAAATGAGTTCATTATGGAAAACCCGCGCCCTGCTCTCCAGACTATAAGCTTTATATCTATACGTATCTTCTCTATTCCCTTTTCGCTTTTATCCATCTTGTTAGCAATTTACTTAGTCTCACCTTACTTACTAATAAAGTATATACCCACCATTCAGAAAGAGGCAGAAAAATAGGACATTTATTTTTTGTGTATGTGGTACTGGGGATGGAACCCAGATGCATTCTACCTCTGTACTACACCCCCAACTCTGTTTTTTATTCTTCGTTTTTGAAACAGGATCTCACTGAGTTATAAAGGGACTCACTAAGTAGCTGAGGCTGTTCCTGAACTGTGATCCTCCTGTTTCAGCCTCCCAAATGCTGGGATTACAAGCATACGCCACCACGCCTGGCTAAGGATGAATTTTATTTACTTATTTAGTAAATATTTAGGGAGATTCCATCCAGTGCCAGAGACAGTGCTGCACACTAATGACAGAAAAGGGTAGTAGACTGGAGCTTCCCACAAACTCAATCTTCAAGGGATAGATTTTCTTTGAATTAGTTTTATTGTTGTTATTGTTCATTTGTTTGTTTTGTGGTACTGGGGATTGAACCCAGGGGCATACTACCTCTGAGGCACAACATGAGCCCCTCCTATTTTTTTTATTTACTTATTTATGGGTTTTTTTTTTTTTTTTTTTTGGTGGTACTGGGGGTGAAACCCAGAGGCTTTCTACCTCCAGGCTATACTCCCAGACCCATTTTATATTTTATTTGGAAACAGGGTCTCACTAAGTTGCTGAGTAGCTGAGGCTGGCTTTGAACCTGCGTGATCCTCCTGTCTCAGCCTCCCAAGTGCAGAGATTACAAGCGTGCGCCACCACGCCCGGCCTTGAGCCCTCCTATTTTTATTTGTTGTTTGGAAACAGAGTCTCATTCTATTGCAGAGAATCTGGCTATACTGCTGAGGTTGGTCTCCTACACTGCTGGGATTCTTCTGTCTCAGCCTCCCAAGTACTGGGATTACAGGTGTGTGCCACCACGCCCGGCCTCTTTCAGCTAGTTTAAATCCAACTTTGATCCCTTCTACTGGAGAGGTGGTGGGAAATTCAATCACTTGTTCTTCAGAGGTAGAAATGTCCACTCATTTTGCACTGTCTACACTAGTACAAATGAAACAGCTATCAGTCCACAGATGCCACTAGCTCAGAAACCTTGCCGGGCGTGGTGGCGCACGCTTGTAATCCCCACGCTTGGGAGGCAGAGACAGGAGAATCGCACAGGTTCGAAGCCAGCCGCGCACGCTGGCTTAAGAGACCCTGTTTCTAAATAAAAATGTAAAAATGGGTCTGGGAGTGTAGCCCGGAGGTAGAAGGGCTTCCAGGAACCCCAGTACCACCAAAAATAAAAATAAAAATAATTAAAAAAAAAAAGAAATCTCTGCTGACTCCTCCATTCCCGGGGCTGTGGAATCCTTAACAAGTCAAAGAACCTGTATCTATGACACTGGTGTGACTTTGAGATTTTGTTGGTACCAGCATAGATTTGTGCAAAATGAGTGCCTTCTCTGAGATGACTTTTTTGGACATTTAAGATACTTGGTAGTTTTATTAGAAATCTATATTAGTAATACAGGTACTGAAATTTTGCAAAATGTGATAGGGTGATTCATTTCTGAAATAAATTGCCTTTATCATAAGAAAATTTTATTTTCTCAAAAAACAGTAATTCCCTTCATCAGTATTTTTAATATATTCAAAGGACTATATATTTATTTGAAGCAATTGGGGGGGGAGTGAAAAGTATAAAGACAACAACTTGAATTACTAAAATCAACCGCACATTTTGTTACCATTGATTTCAATACTTCTGCTAAGGCTTCCGTTCTAGAAGGTATTTGTATTATTTGTGTGGATAATACTGGATTGACATTTTACATCTACTTCCTCCTGACATAATGGCATGGACCTAGAATTGATAGTCTCTACCTGGATGTGTGTTGCTGTTGAGTGTGGATACCCCTCCCCATGAATGCCATCTTTCACCTTGAGCTATGAGTAGAGGCTGCTTTGCACCTTTTAATTAAACCAGACAAGTGCCTTGTCTGATACCTGATGAGAAAATCTGTGATTTCTCAGCACCGTTTTTATGAGCACCTTGCCTGTGTCTGAGTCTGAAGGTGTTGACCTAAATAGGATTTCAATACATCATTAATGATCGCTTTGGGAAAGGTGCCCAGCCTTCGGCTTGGAGGATTCTCAGTGAATTCTTAATTCGATCTCAACTTCAGCAGAGGCTTTATTCGGATTGCAAAAGCCAAAGCCTATAGGGGTGTTTGGGCAGTGCTCCTGCTCCTGCATCAGAGCCACCATGACCCCTTTCAGGCCAGCTCAGATTCTGCAGACTAGACATGGGCTCCTTCAAAATGAATGAGCCATTACTATGATGTTGTAAGCGATGTTCCTGTGGTCCAGCGAGAGAAAGTACCACTTTGATAACATGTGCTTTGATGTTAGATAAATAAGAAGAGAATGGCTGCTCCCCACAGCTGCACTTGCTTATAAAGCCACATCTGACCCTCCAGCTGACAGCATCCACACCATCCTCTATACCCTCCTTGGTCCCACTCCTACCCCAAAACCAAGTAGCCTGGATGCTGTCACATGGAAACCATGCCATCCGTACCACTGTTTACAGAAGTATACTGACCCAGACAGGAGATAGACTAAGGGCAAGAAATGGAGAACGCTTCCACATGGTAGTTTCCAAGTTCCTGCTGTTGTTTGTACCTGTACCTGACTCCTCCCCACCTTCAACAGAAACACACTTTATTTACATACTTTGATTGTTACAAGAAAATCATATCAAATGAAAGTATAAAAGTCACCTCTGAGAAAACAGGCATTGCCACTCCAAGGTGACCTTGCAAGGCTTTGTGGAATGCACAGAAGCTGAATACAAATATACTTTGACTCCAGGCTCTCTCAAGATTGCTACTCACAGAGCACACACAGAGCTGCCTTCCAGGAAGGTCACTGCTTCCCCTCTCACTTCAAGTGCCTTGGTTTGGATAGAGGGTGACAAATGGGATATTCTGCACTCTTTGGCCTGAGCTTCTAGCATTGGGGAGGACTGAACAGGGAACAGAACACTAACAAAGAATAGTTAGGTGTGTTTCATATTCTTTAGAGCACCTCCACATAATTCATCTCTGGGCTCACAACAGCCAGAAGTTGGGGCAATAGAACAAGTGCTATTATCTCTGCTTTGGAAGTGGGAAAATGTGGGCACCGAGAGGGTAATGATTTCCCCAAGTCCACTCAACCCATTAACCATGCAAGATCTTCCCCTAATTCTCTTCTTACCACCTCATGCTTTTAGTGCATGTGAGGGGAAAACTATTCTCTTCTGTTGGGCACCAGATAAGACTGATAGACAAAACAGCTACCCAAGTCATTAAAACTTAGTCATTCTAAAATTAAAGAAGTCTAGGAGTCATCAGATATTTGATCAGAAAGGAGAGGAATCTCAAAAGCTTTGCCTTGATAAGGATGTAGTTTGGTTACTGTTGTTGAAAATATTCATACAAATAATAAAACTCAAGACCTTTAGAAATGCCTACTTTAAGCCCTATTCCTAGCATTGGAGTTGTGAGATTACAAATTCTACACATGCAATTACATTGCTGGACTGGCCTGTCACCTCGAATATTGGTTTCCTGGTTAGATAATGGGTAGGTGGGTGGATGGATGGATGGGTGGGGATGGGTAGGTAGATGAATGGATGGATGGATGGATGTCACTAAGTAGTTTTATGATATGTCTGACAGTGAATTGATGCCAGAATTACTGGTCAGAATTAGAACTCAGGTTTCCTGGCTCTTAACAAATGATATTTTTTTCCTTTCTACCATACCACCTGTGATGGCCAGATGGAAGTGAGAAAAAGAGGAAGAAATGCAGTTATAGTAGCTAGAACCTCCCCCTCCACTAAAAGGGCCACTAGATTACATTCTGTAAAGTTTTTTCCACACCCCAGGATCTGGCCTGTAGGTTCAGTGTTACATCTCACCCCTCACAACTTAGTCCAACAGCCACAAAGGCTGTGTAAGTGGGTCATAGTCACAGCTCTCCAGCTCCCTGCCAACCAACTCTCAGATGCCTAAATCAGACCTAAATGTAGCACACATACCTTTGTTATTTGCCTGTTGGGCGGAGGTTATTCACACTGATGTCGTTTTGCAAAGGACAGGAACAATTTGGAGCATCTTTCCCTCAGCAATCCTGGGCTTGTTTCAGGTGGTGAAGGTAGAGGTCACTTTATTAATACAGCCATCAAGCAAGCTGCCATGGTAACACATTGCATCGATCCCTTGACGTGCAGGCGACCGAGCCAAAAAGAGAAACTTTCAAGTCTATAAATACAGACCCTGCATTGCTTGAGTTTCACTGCTCACTGACAGGGTTAGCCTAAATGTATAGCTTTGAACCAAACACAAACAGAGAACAGAAAACTTCCCTCTGGTATTGCAATGGATCATCCTGACCATCTGGGACTGAGTGACCCTCAGGTAGCAAAAGAAAGAAAGAACAGAAAAAGTAGCAACACTAAGTGCTGGCTGGCACCCTCTTTGAATATCTAGGTCTGCTTTTCCATACCTCCTAGAAAGGATTAAAAGAAGAATGAGGAATTAAGGTCTTGCAATTTATATCATGACAATAGATTAGAGGTCGAAAGGAACAGGTACCATGTAACCATCACAACACAAACACAAAACAAAATAAAGAAATGGATCCTCGTTTACATCTCTATGACTCTCCTCATCCAGAGTATAAGAAAAAGAAAGAAAAAGAAAAACGGAAGAAGCAGTGTTCATTTCTATTCTTTCACTGTGGAAATTCTGAGTGTTTCTATAAACTCATGGCCGCTGTGCCAGCTTATTTATCTACTATTGTGCCTCGCTTACAGAAGCGGCAATCAGAGCTATTATAACACCTTGCTGACTTCAGCCTTTCCGCTAGGACCCCACACTTCATTTTTTGGCCACATAACTCTGTTTAAGTCTAACATTATACTATAACCTCATCTGTCAAAGTCTAAAGATTATCTTGGTCACGCCATTTGAAAGTAGTCCAAATATTGCAATAGCAGAGGGCTATAGGCCATGTGGTATGATATTGGACATACCATAAATAAATTCTCTTTATCAAAAGTAAAAGGATTTTTTTTTAGAATGTAGTCAAACTATTACCAGAGGGGTACTCACCTTTACTTCATCTAAGAGTCATATTTTACCATAACATAAAGTATTGTAGGTAGCAAATCACTATTTGCATTCAATATTATATCAAGTGTTGTATAAGGAATTTTAAAATGAACCTACCTGTTTACTGAGAGAAGACACTCTTAAACCATCGATTACATTAAACAGAGAGTTATCTGGATAAGCTTAAAATAAATATGCCACAAAATAATTTCTTCATTTTCAGCTTGAAGCCAATCTACATAGAAGGGTACCAGTAAATTGAGTTATAACTTGAAAGCTGCATGTTGAGTAGAAATTGCAAGTGGATTTTTAAATTCACAACTGCATGCAGGATAAAATGGAGATGATGTCAGTATTGTAAATGGGTGTTTATCCTTATGTCTGCTCTGTCAACTAGTGGTGGATGTCTGGAACCTTGTGTTAAGAAGGATTCTGAAGTTCAATGCAAGGGAGTTCCATGATTAAATAGTGATATTTTTGTCTTTGTTTCTTTCTGCCATAATACAAGTGTCTAACTAATAATGAATAGATCTATATGGGCTCAACATTCTGGAGGCTGGAACATCCAAGAGCCAACATGTGGCCGGGGCCTTCTTGCTATGTCATAACATGGTGAAAGGCCAGAGAAAGAGAGACACAAACCCATTCCTAAGATAATTCCTCTTAGCTGGGCATGGTGGCACACGCTTGTAATCCCAGCATTTGGGAGGCTGAGACAGGAGAATTGCAGGTTCATGGACAGCCTCAGCTACTACTTAGTGAGGCTGTTGCAACTCAATGAGACCCTGTTTCAAAATAAAGAATAAAAAATAGGGCTGGGGGTGTAGCTTGGAGGTAGAATGCCCCTGGGTTCTATCCCCAGTAAGGCAAAAAAAAAAAAAAAAAAAAGAATACTTCTTAAGCCAAGAGGGATAGCACATACCTGTAATCCCACTACTTGGCAGGCTAAGATAGGAGGATGGCAGGTTCCAGCCAGCCTCAGCAATTTAGCAAGACCCTCAGCGACTTGAGGAGACCCTATTTCAAAATTTAAAAAACAAAAAGTACTGGAGGTGTATCTCAGAAACAGAATGCCCTTGGGTTCGATACCAATATCACACACGCGCGTACACACACACACACACACACACACACACACACACACACACACAAAGAGAACGCCTCTTAAATGTCTCATTTCTTATTGCTGTTACAATGGCAGTTAAATTTCAGCATACATTTTGGAGGAGAAAAACATTAAATCCACAGCAATTACCAGGTGTGGTGGCGCATGCTTGTAATCCCAGCATTTGGGAGGCTGGGACAGGAGGATTGTGGTTAGTGGACAGTCTCAGCTACTTAGTGAGGCCCTTTGCAACTCAGTGAGACCCGGTTTCAAAATAAATAATAAAAATAGGGCTGAGGGTGTAACTCGGAGGTAGAATGACCCTGAGTAGAATCCCCAGTACAGAAAAACAAAAACAAAAACAAAAACAAAAACAAAAAACAGAGCAATCTCCTATGAAGAGGGGTTGGTGGGAGAAGAAATTTACAGTCTAGATGCCAATGTATTTGTCATTCTCACACTAGCCCTCAGGCATTTCTAGTTTAAATTTCTATATGAGTTGATTTGCATTTGAAACATCGTCATAATGTGGTAGCACTCAAGAAGATGTAACATTTAATGCTATCAAAAACAAACCAACCAACCTTTGCCCTCTCCAGTGTTAGATAAAAGTGCAACAGGTCCATACCACTGACAATCTGCTGAGCACCTCTACAGAGGTAGGTACTTTTAGGTCTCCTGGAAGTAGAGAAGCCAGCTGTGTGTTGAAAAGCACAGCAGGTCATTTCCTGCCTTTCTCCCAACTGTTTCTTTCCAGAGGAGAGCAGTAGTCTTGCACCAGGAGCCCCGGGCTGTTCTAGTTCTACTCCACCTCATTGTTGATTTCCTCAACTAGAGCTTACCTGCATGGCCTTCGTAAGCTTGCTGCAAAGCTCTGGCATCACTGTCTCAGTGGAAGCAAAGAACAAATTACATAGCAAGGATGCTTCAGGTTCCTCTTACTCTTTAATCATGAGCAGTGCGACTGGTCTGTCTTAGATCCTGGTCTTCTGTATTTATTCCCCCAGGAAAACAATCCACTCTGATATTTCACTCTATACTTAAAGTCTCCTCAAATCCTCATGGCTCTCTACCTGAGAGCTCACTGTCCCTTAGGTCTAGAACTGCCAAGGCTTCCTCATTCTCTTTTTCCCAGTATCCCTCAGGGATGGGGGCTCACAGCTTTTATCACTGTGGCTGCACCTGAGCCACTACTTCTTCACTGTACCTCCAACATTAATTGAGGAGTATTTCGCTGTGATGATGGGAGGGTGTTGTCCTGTATCCTGCAGGGCGTTTAGTAGCATTTCTGGTCTCTAGCTCCCAGGGACATGATCTCTCTACTCTCTACCCACTAGTAACATTTCTGATGTCTCTTAGCAAAACCATCCAATATTGAGAACCACTCCTTTAGACTGACTTCCAAAGACCTTCATTAAATGTTAATTCCTCAGCCAGGCATGGTGGCGCATGTTTGTAATCCCAGCATTTGGGAGGCCGAGATGGGAGAATCGTGATTTGTGGACAACCTCAGGTGCTTGGTGAGGCTCATTGTAACTCAGTGAGACCCTGTTTTAAAATAAAGTCGGGTGTGGTGGTGCATGCTTGTAATCCCCACACTTGGGAGTCGGAGACAGGAGGATCGAAGTTCGAAGCCAGCCATGCTGGCTTAAGAGACCCTGTTTCCAAATAAAATATAAAATAGGTCTGGGAGTGTAGCCCGGAAGAGAAGGGTTCTATCCCCAGTACCACCAAAAGTAAATAAAGAATAAAGAATAAAAAATAGGGCTGGGGGTGTAGCTCGAAGGCAGAAAGCCCCTGAGTTTCATCCCCAGTACCAAAAAAAAGGTTAATTCCTCAAAAATTTCCAATCTTTTTTTAAATGATTCTTAAAGTCCTTCTGTCTGATTCAATGAAGAGCAGTGATTGTTTTTTCTTCTTTCCCTTCTCCAACTCAACGTGTCTTTCCATTCATACTCTTCCAGTCTGTCTATAATCCCTACATACCCATCCACTGCAGGAAGACTTTTCTGATTCATTTCATATCCTCCTGTGATCACTGCATTTCGCTGACAATTTTTATCTCTGTATCCTTCGTGGTCCGGCTTTCTCTATCTGTGACTTAAATGATGCTCTTCTTAAGTGTCCTGACTGCAGTCCTCATTTACTTGGACTACCACCTCTACTTTTGCTTCATGTTTTGTAACAATGACTATCACCATCCTGAGCCATTAAGTAGTTTTCCCCTATTAGCATAACACCTACAAAAGAACCTACGGACCACTCAAAGTCAATAGGTTCAAAATAAGTTAATTTCTTCCTTGGTCAATTTTCCCCTATCCTCCTTTCTTAAATTTCATTATGATGCATCTACATACCAAAACAAAAACCTTAGCACCTCTCCTATTTGCATGATCTGTATCCCAATCTTCTCCTTCCTTTCTCTTCCCGCTGCTCTAATCTAATCCCAGCGCATTCAGTTGAAGTGTCCGTTCTCCCTGCCTCCAGACTGTCCTTCTTGTGGTCTAGCTCGCCTTTATTTTTCCTTGAGAACTTCACACTGTTCTTACACCTTTGAACACTTCCTGTTGCCCACTATCTAGACCCTGCAGCGTGTTACATGAGACGTTCAGGAGCAGGATGCAACTTGCTACCTTGGTCTCTGTGCCCTTTGCCACATTCTGGCATCCTAGCCCTGGTGCCTTCACTAACATGTTTCATGAGGCTCTCAGTCAGGCTGTGGTCAGAAAATGGAAACCATGCTAGGTGGTTCAAACCTGAGAAGATGTATAGAAGATTTATTAAAGGAAATTGGTAAACAGTTGTCTTAGAATTTACAAATGACTAGAGGACACCGAAGTAGCTGTGAGAGGCAACTGCACACAGGTAGCAGCTATCACTCTGGGACTGAGCAGTTGCAGGAGAGAGGATGGAGTCTTCAGAAATTAAAAATTTTGGCTGAGCTACCTCATAGAACTGAGACCTGCTTCTCTGAGGAGGGATAATGCCTGGCTACTACCTATGCCTCTGAAATGCTGAGCAAAAGGCCCTTGGAGCTAGGGATCAAACCTCCAGGAAAGAGTTGCTGTCAGGCTGGTGCAGAAACCTGCAAAAGTGAAACAAAGCTGACTTAGCACAGAACTGAGTGCTGGAACTAAGTGTCACTGCTTGGATGGACGGCCATTGCAGGGTGATACTGTTAGAAAAAGCCATCAAACAGGTGCAAAGACATTTCTTTGTCCCTCCTTCCTCCTCTGCTTCTTTCTTTCTTTCTTTCTTTCTTTCTTTCTTTCTTTCTTTCTTTCTTTCTTTCTTCCTTTCTTTTTTTGCAGTACTGGGGATGGAACTCAAGGGCATTCTACTTCCAAACCACACCCTCAGCCCTATTTTTTATTCTTTATCTTGAAACAGGGTCTCACTGAGTTGCAAAGGGCCTCACTAAGTAGCCGAGGCTGTCCATGAACTGTGATCCTCTTGTCTCAGCCTCCCGAATGCTGGGATTACAAGTGTGTGTCACCACGCCCGGCTCCTCTGCTCCCTTATTGATATAATCCAGTAGACAAACTGCAGGGTTCTGGCTTCAACACCAGAAGGGTGGATTTAGCGTTCAGAAACAATTGCTGAGTAACTGGAAATGCACTCTCTCCCCTTACTTATGCAGGTTCCCCATCTATAATGCTTCTACCAATCCCTGCCCGATGCAAGCCTTTATTCAAATACAATCTCTTTTCTATAATCCTCTCTAATCTTCCCCAAAGCAACTGTTTGCATCATCATTTGAGTTTCCCAGCATTTTGCAAATAACTTCCTTTGTAGTTTTTATCATATTGGACTATAATATTTTTAATATGTCTGTCCATTTATTTTCCACCAAACTGTGAACTCCTTTAGGGCAGTTAGAGTTACAACCATAAAATCCAGCAGGATGCCTGACACAAAACAGATGTTGATTGAGCAGGATGGGGCAGAAAAGCACATTTAATGAAATTAATATTAGAACATTTCTTTTACATATTATATCCTCCCAAATAAGTTCAATCTCATAACACCAGAGATCATGCTTTAGGTTTCTATTATTTTCTTTGTGGTGTTTAGTGCAAGGCTTCTGTATGTTGAAGAAGAGTTCAGTGATATTTAACCATGTAGCCTATTCATCAACCAATACAATTGTGATATAATGACATGAAGATGGAGCGTGAAGTTATGAATTCCAGGTAAGATCTGTAGTTAGGTTTAAATATGTTTCTAACATGTGTTCACAACAGTTGGAGAGTTTTGTACATGGCAAAGTTCTACATTTGTTGAACTTTGATAGAAATAGCACAATCAAGAACCCAAATGTAATATAATGTAAAAATACATTCTAAAATAATGAAATATATTGTAGGTTTTATTTTTTCTATTTATATCTTACAGAAAATATACTCCCCCAGTCCATGAGATGATTCATCCTGGGCTACATCTGTTCCTTGTATTATTTATTAAATTTCTCACAACCATCAAAATCAACTAGTATATTATTTAAATGTAGGGAAAGTATTGAATTTTAACTTAATCACAAGCTTCTAAAAAAAGAACAAGAAAGAAACCTCTGTTCAACAACTGATTTACATTCAGGTCCAAGAAGAAAAATCGCTTTTTTTTTTTTAAAAGGGGGAGTGATATTTAATTAACTATTGATTTCTTCTCAATTATTCAAGGCAAGCATTTATCGATACTGATGGAACAGATATTTTCCTACTTCTGGTGCCCAAATGAAAGGAAATATTCCATTCAGTAATCTGCCACCTAAAACAAGAATGCTGGGAATCTTCTTTGGATTTGTTTATTCCGTGTTGCCCCAATTAAACAGATAATTCTTGAAGTATGAGCAAAGCAAAATCCTGAAACCCTACTGTCCTGTACCCTTTCTAAATTAACAAGGGCCCAAATCCCGAGGGCTCTTTTCCAGTGTTGTCTGTGAAGCTAAACACACTGTTCTTGGAGACTTTGCTTCACAGCTACAGATCTTGACATATTTAACCATAATTTTAAAAAATACTATAATTTGGGTCTAATATTTATGAGTTGTAAGCCACCCAATGAGAAAACCCATGGCATACTTTTTCCTATGTCAGAATGTTGAGCCTGAAGACTTTAGTAGCCCTTACCAGTCATTCCTGCCATTTACAAACAGCAAGTGTAGATACATTTTAATATTATACCCATACACCAGGCAGCTGTCTTAAAGATTGCCAAGCGAGTGTCAAGGAAGGTGGTCAGCCAAGGCCTTCCTTAAGACATTTTGTTTTAAGCTCTAGGTGTATCCGCCACCATCTTTTTCTCAACGCATTCACACACAAAGCATTAGCATGTGTATACATAAGAAGCTTCTTTGGGAGGTGACAGAACTACTGAACATGATTAATGGACAAGGCAATACTCTTTACTGAGGTTTTATGTAGAGGATGGAGCTTATTCTTTTAAAAATAGTTTTCACTTAGTAGTAACCTGGAGAGGGAGAGCGTGTGTATGTGTGTGTGTATGTGTATATGTGTGTGTGCACATGTGCACACAGGCATATGTGTATATTTAATTCATGTAGCATCTCTGGGGAAATTTGACCAGGATGAAAAAAAGTTACAATTTATAATTTTTTTTTAAAAAGCTACTTTTTCTGCTCTGCCTTCCCCTGACCCCCAGTCCAAAGTGGTCTATATGTGAAGTGCTTAAACAGCATATGTTGCCGGGAAGTGTTCCTGGCTCTTTTACTCTGTGTTGTTGTGTTAATTTCCCTAGGTTCTAATTCAAATTCTGCTCAATCAGTGAAACCTTGATTATCTAAAAGAATAAGAGACACGGAACCAATAAGGATAACCAGAACAGAAATTTGAAGATAAGAGAAATTGTTAGAGGTGAAAGTTACATGACACCGGCGGTGAATGAATTTTAGAATCCAAATGCTGATCTTGATTTATCCAAACCGATTCTCTTAATTGATGGGCATAATGAAAACTTTGGTAATCAGGGTTTCACCCTTGCATTTATTACTATTCCCTGAAATCAAGGTAACCTTGGGCTCTACTTCCCATATTTACAAGGAGGTAAAAATCCTAATAGGCTCTCAGGGACAAATGTGACTGACTGCTCTTCCTCACATTCCTCCCGTGAAACAAGCTTTCCTTCCTGTCTTCCCATCTGCCTGGCACCTGCCTGGAGCATGCTACATTCCCCACTGCCCCAAACCCGCATCCCCAGGCTTCCCCAGGGCTCTGCATGCCTGTAGCTGCTGGACTAGGGAGCTGGGAGAATGGCCCGACCCTTAGAGGTTCTTGGTCATTTAAATGATACTTCCTTGCATTTCAAATACCACTCATCTGCCTCTCATGCTCTGCATCCTTTTGATCACAAGCACTTATCCTTTAAAACCCCAGGAGGTCACAACAGGTCCCACTTCCAAAAAGAGAAGATAACTCCCAAACCAGGAGTATTGCATTACTTTGTATTCAGTAGCCCGAAATGGACAATGAGAATATCCAAGATTGCAGCAAAAACCAAGATGCAAAGGACTAATATGATTTTTTTTAAAATTTTTAAGGCAGCAAACTCCATTTATTTGGACATTGGAGTCACACGTTTAAGTTTGTGTGGGGCGGGGGAGGGGCGCACAAGATGGATAGAGTTGTTCCTTTTGTTTGTTTGAAGTTGAACCCATGATGTGCCAGATGAACTTAAATTGATTGCGCTTCTTCTCCCCGCACCCTCCCCTCCCCCTCGTCCTGCAGCGAACGTCTGCGACAACGAGCTCGTGCACTGTCAGAACGGGGGAACCTGCCACAACAACGTGCGCTGCCTGTGCCCGGCCGCCTACACCGGTATCCTCTGCGAGAAGCTGCGGTGCGAGGAGGCGGGCAGCTGCGGCTCCGACTCGGGCCAGGGCGCCGCCCCGCGGGGCTCTGGGGCGCTGCTGCTGCTGATGCTGCTGCTGATGCCGCTGCTGCTGCTGATGCTGGGGACCGCCAGCCCCCTGCCGCTCTAGGCGTCGCCTCCACCCTCGGCCGGCCTGCGCCCTGGGGAAGCAAACACAACCCCAGCAGCTGCTCCCAGCGCAGGAAACACTCGCACACACAGCCCCACTCAAACACCAGTGTACAAACTAAGAAGGCCTAACTGAACTAAGCCATATTTATCAGACGCGGACCGCACGGCGGAGTCAAGACTGTTCGTGGTGACTCCAGAGGAGTTGGCAGCTGTTGATATTATCGTCGCCGCCGCCACCGTGAATCACATCGCCATCTGCAGAGCTTATTGCGGATTGGAAAGGCTGTGACAGCCCCACCCCCACCCCCACAGGAAGGACAAAACACCAACCAACCAACCTAAAAACACTTGCTACTCTAAGGCGGTGCGCCCTAGCGCCGCTCTGCCCAGTGTGTGGACCAACCAAATAATAGAAGCATTCTTTGCTGTCAGGAGCGTTGTGGGTATAAGGAAGTCTGTTACAAGCTGCCAAATTGGCCTGCTTCAGTCCCTGAATCCCTTCCAACCTGTGCTTTAGTGAACGTTGCTCTGTAACCCTTGTTGGTTGAAAGATTTCTTTGTCTGATGTTAGTGATGCACATGTGTAACAGCCCCCCAAGTGCGCAAGCCAGTTGTACCCCCTGTATATCTTAGCAGTACTGGGCCACCCAGTGCCAGCTCACACCCACTAACCCAAGAGTGGCTATAGGAACAAAGAAAGTGTATCTATCCTTTTGTATTCAAATGAAGTTATTTTTCTTGAAATACTGTAATATGTAGATTTTTTGTATTATTTGTGTTACCAGACAATCTGTTGACGTATCTAATTCGAATCAGCAAAGACTGACATTTGATTTTTTTTTTTTGTCCTCTTTTGTTCTGTTTTTGTTTCATTGTGCAGAGATTTCTCTGTAAGGGCAACGGACGTGCTGGCATCAAAGAATATCCGTTTACATATATAACAAGTGTAATAAGATTCCACCAAAGGACATTCTAAATGTTTTCTTGTTGCTTTAACACTGGAAGATTTAAAGAATAAAAATTCCTGCATAAACGATTTCAGGAATTTGTATTGCAATTTCTTAAGATGAAAGGAACAATCACCAAGCAGTTTCACACTTACTTTACTGATCTCTGTGTGGACCGAACACATTCAGCTGACGAATTTAGCACCCAGGAAGATGGATTGATGGTCACTAGCTTGGACATCTTCTGCAAAACATGAGACTATTTCCACTTGAGAAAAAAATTATAAGAGAAAAAAATGAAAGAAATATCTAAGTGATTGCCAAGATTATGCCAAAGCCTGTTGGCAGAGTTCTAAGAGACTTTTATTTTTAAGTCATGCTATTTTCACAGATTGATGGTGAACATGTGACTGTAGGGATGCCGATTTATGTATCTTTCCAAATGCAGTGTTTACATGGAGTATCCTAAAAGGCCACCTGAGGAACCAGGACAGTAGCAGGGAAATTGAGTGATTAGCAATTTGACTTTGAATATATTCAGACTAAGTATTTATAAATGAAATATCAAGATATACAGCAGCAAATAGACATAACTGCTGTTCCTGAGAATAAAGTTTGCTTTAAGTACCGCCCAAGGTGTAATAAATTCTTGTTTCTGCCTTTTATTAGGCCAATTACCATACAAGACAGCAAGAGGAGGCACCTGCGGGGGAGAACCATTGCAAAGTTTTGGAAGAGGCTAAAACAGTGTGTAGTCCATTCCCAGCACACTGTGGTCCTACAAGTTACGAATGTAGCAGCAGCAGCAGCTCCTAGAATCAAAAACAATTATCAGCCCAAGCCAGTCTTAAGGACAATGAAGTCCTACCTGACTTGGTAGAGCAATGACCTATGATACTGTTAGGGGGGGAGCTAGTTCCAGTTTGAATTCTGCACCTTGCTACTACTCCTTGCTGGAACAAAGGGGGTGTGGGGGGGAGGTGGCTTCTGATAAATAACCTGTGTGAAAACTAGATGAAGGAACAGCATGTCTTATTGATTTTGTCCCCAGAAAAAAACAATTCAAAGAAGGCAATGAAAGGTAAACAGGTAATGCCTGCACTGCCTGCCACCCCACGTCTAAGTGGATTGAATGTTTGTTATTCAAACCAACAGTCTCTTTTGATAAAAAAGAAATCAGAAAAGATGGAAATAAATTAGAGCTTTGGCTTAGTGCCAGAGCGGCCAACCAGAAATTGGAAATTTGCATTAGAAGCATAAACAGAAAATTATATTTCAGGCTTACCAAAGAGCACATGTGAAAATTCTGATAGCATGCAGAGTTTAAGATTACTTATAATAAGGTGGATTTCTAATATTAAAAATTGGAGTTTAAGTTGTCTTAGAGTTTATTAGCACAAACCAAAGGCAGACGCTGTTATTTCTGGCAACAATGCACTTTATCATTATCTACTCATGGCTTTGTCACAATGCTCAGGAATCGGAGACTGCACAATTCAATACGTGGGATTCCAAAAGCTAATTTCTAAAATTTAATGAAGGCCTGATCTAAATCAATTTGTCTGCATTTTATCTTCATGAGGCCCGAAGAATCTAAATTGATGAGAATATCTTGCAATCAGTGTATTTAGATATAGTTTTCTGAATTCCCTCAAGTGATGTGATCTGCTTTTAATAAAAATTCACTTTTAGATATATAACAAATGGAAATGAAATTTTCTTTTAAACCTGGATTCTGAAATTCTTTTAAAAGGCCTATTGCTTTGAAGAAACCCCAACTCAATGAATTTTGTTTGCTGTCTTCCAGCATTCTTGAAAATCTGTTTCCATCTACAATATTACATTCAAATAACAGGATTTGGATTAAAAAAAAAATGAGTCCTGCATTGTCCCCACATCTGAGGTCCTCGTTCTTGTTGTTTCTAGTTGGATAGGTCCTTTGTGGTAGGATAAGATAGTCTTGCATATGCGTTCATCTGTTAAACTTCCCACAGTGAAAAATATGAATCCTTCCATCAACACTACTGATGAGCCTAAAATTTCAAAAGAATGGAACAAAGGTTCAGCTATACAGAAAATGTGAGCCGGTGTGGTGGTGCACACCAATAATCCCAGTACTTGGGAAGTTGACACAGGAGAATCACAAGTTTGAGGCCAGCCTCAGTGACTTATCGAGATTCTGTTTCAAAATAAACTATCGCTGGGGGTGAAACTCAGAGGTTGAATTCCTCTGGTTTCCATCTCAAGTATGGAAGGAAGGAAGGAAGGAAGGAAGGAAGGAAGGAAGGAAGGAAGGGAGGGACTTGGTAGGGAAGAAATGAATCTGCCTTGCTGTGATGTGGGAATGATTTGATTCTGATCCTGTACAGAGCTGGGGAGGATGTTAAACCCAGCAAAGAGGGGCCCTTGCTGGGAGGAGTCCACTGTCACACTCCTCAGCTTTGCCCTAGCCATCCAGCCTTTCTGGATGTCTTCCAATCACTTTGCAGATAGAAGTGGGCTTCCTCTGGGGTATATACTCCTGAAGGCAAGTAGCATCATGACTGCACATCCCTAGGCACAAGAGGCAGCAATGGGTGGGTTAGTACCAGGAGGCTGGCGTGTTTGCTGAAGAATCCACATGTGACCAAGGAGAGGGTCTTTGCAATGGAACCCAAAAGTTGGAGCTAGAAAAGATAGAGTGACAGTAGGAGGCAGATAGCAAAGCCCTCCCTACAGAGCTCTGAGCATTCCAAGGATGCTAAACCTATCCCTGGGCTTCCAACTATGATGAAACCCTATGTCAATATAACAGGAGAGAACATATCTTATTAACACTTGGTTCATTTGGTATGTAACTTTTAAGTACACAGACACTTAGCATGTGGGCCTCCATAGATAACATTGGCCCTGGGCCCTGCAAACATTTGGCAAGATCTACCTGAGGCATCTTAGAGTCAAGGCCTTGAACAGACACTTGCCCAGATAACCTAAAACATAAAAGCTGGGTGTGGTGGTGCATGCCTGTAATCCCAGAACCTGGGGGGCTGGGACAGGAGAATGAAAGGTTAATGGCCAGCCTCGCTACTTGGCTACTTGGTGAGACCCTCTGCAACTTAGCAAGACCTTGTTTCAAAACAAAAAATGAATAGGGCCGGGGGTTTAAGCCCAGGGGTAGAATGCCCCTGAGTTCAATCCCTACTAACACACACACAGAGAGAGAGAGAGAGAGAGAGAGAGAGAGAGAGAGAGAGAGAGAGAGAGAGAGGAAGAGAGAGAGAGAGAGAGAGAGCAAAATGAAAGAATGAAAAATAGAAAGGAAAGAAAAAAAAAGACACAGGTTGGAAGAAGATACAGACTTCACAGTCCAATGTCTCTGTCATTGCCTCATCTCACCTGTGGCCTCAGTGGAATTTAAGGACCTTTGGATGAATCAAGGGCAGCTGTGAAGAAATTCTGAGATCAAATATTCTGTTCATCACGCTCCACCATCAATAATTGAGCAATATTGGGATCTTAATACCCCTCCCATATCCTGAAATGAGATGCTCTATGCTATATGGGGCATGGATTATTGTTGTACTTTACTTGTTAATTATGAAATAAATTACCTATTCCACAGTTTCTCTACTCACAGGACTAAGCAGGATACATGAGATCTTTGAACTATGCATCCTATATATTTGTTAATTGTGGAACGCTGTATGTGTTATGATCTGTTTACGGCTGAACACCTTGGGAATCTGAACTTGAATTCCTTACCACCACTTTTGCTCCAAGCCTTCATTGATACGGATGTGCTAATGACTAAGCCACATTGTGGAACAACGCAAATAACCAGGTGAAATTCGAGTTTGTTTGTTTGTGGTACTGGGGATGGAACCCAGGGGCTTTCTACCTCTGAGCTACACTTCCAGCCCTATTTTTTATTCTTTACTTTGAAATAGGGTCTCAGTGAATTGCAGAGGGCCTAACTACATAGCTGAGGCTGTCTATGAACCATGATCCTCCTGTCTCATCCTCCCAAATGCTGGGATTACAAGCGTGCGCCACCACAGCTGGCGTGGGTTTTATTTTATTTTATTTTTTTTCTTTTTGTTTTTAAAGAAATTTAGTTACATGGCTTTATCATGCCCCAGGGTTTTGATTCAAATGTCTGGTCATAAAAAGCTCTCTATGTATCAGGAAATCAGCACTAGACTCTAATCAATTTTGTTTCTAAGAGATAGCAAATGTTCATCTGATACATTCTGATAGTTCTGACCATTTCCCCAAAGAAGTATTTCTTTACTTTTAACTATGTTTTTTTACTTTCTTACACTAAAAGTACCTTTTTCTTTCAGTTACCTAAAACAGATGCCAACAAATTTCCCACATAAACTGCACATAAATATAATATGATGTCAGAAAGAACTAAGAGTGCCAACTATCATATTTTGAATTTTCATCAGCGATCCTGGGAACACAGGGAACTTTTCTCAACACCTGGTAAGGTGTGACTCACGTGTTACCATCTTCATTATGCATGTGAAGAATCAAATAAGAAACAGGCTTACCCCCTTTATAAATCACATTATTGCATTTAGCTAGAAATGAGAAAATAACATCTGTTAAAAATGCATTAATATTGAATAAAATGTAGTCACTTGAGCTCTGTTAATGAAGAAAAAATCCACCCCAGTACATTTTTGAGGAGGTTCTGAAATAAGTCTAGCAAGAAGACTTAAATAATCTTTAGGGGGCCCTATTTTTAAACAGTGAATCATTTAATAAATTCCGGAGCCCCCTCCCCCTGGCCTTCTTCCATCCCCCAAAGTTGCTTTTAAATTGCTGGATGAATTAAAATGGAATTGTAACATTTAAAATTATGTGATGTTTTTATTAACTGGAAATGATAGCTGGTAAGATGGGCCATTATTCTGCAAAACCTAATTCTGTTCACGCTAAAGATTTTAGCTAGGCTGACTGAAGCAAACTGCAGAGGACGGGAAGTAAAAAATAATCCCCATCTTCTTAACCTAGTCTCATCCTTTCAGAGGCATCGGCTTTTAACTATTATTTAATTAGTGAACTACGAATTCTTTAAGACAAAAACTGACTGCAAAGAGGGAAAAAAAATAATTACTATCACTCCTCTGTCTGAATAGATGCTGAAATCCTAGCATGGAAGAATGCGTCAAGTTACTTTAAAGACACAATGTACCACCCTTGTATTCTCCAGCCGCCCTGATAGTACCGTATTACAGCTTGGCTCCTACAAGGGGCCTGCATTCTAATCTAATAAAAGAAAGAAAATGGCAGAAAATCACACACCTGAAGTCCCGTTAAGAATAGGTGATTCTTTTTGCCCCAGGCAGGCAAGAACATAATGTCATTTATGTTCGTTTGTATTTGTGCTCAGAAGGAGGGCTGCTCCTGATGGGGAATGGTTTTCCCTCTGCTACTGAGAAACACTGCAAGGAAACATCCTCCAAGGAAATAGCATTTTGCTATTTACCAGTCTTCACTACCCCATGAAGCCCTGAGTAATTGTTTTGGCTTTCATGGTGTGATAAACACCCAGAGGCAAAGAGATTAGTGTCATCCCTCTCAGTCTCTTTTTCTCTCCCTTTGGAAAATAAAAAGGTGTGTGGTGGGGGGAGGCTACAAATATAACAACATTTAGCAAGACTCTTTCAGTACCTTGACACGCAATTATGAAGACCCTAGCTAAATATTCAGTTTATTAAATTAATAGTGTGACAAGTATTGGAACAGTTTTACAACCACTTAAACTTGTGCTTACATCCTGTGTAATTACAATTCATAATTAGGAAAGTGGTCACATCCAAATGCCTTCTGATCGATGATGGTTTTCAGTTTGCCGAGTAGACCCAGCACAACACAGTGACCCTTACGAACAGGATGGCCACATCTGGGCTTCAAACCAGGCAGTGAGTGAGGCAGGGGGTCTATCAGTGAAATGTTTCCAGTTATGCATTAGATTGTATGTACATATGCTCACTGAAAAAATATTCTAGTTTTTTTTTATTTATAAGAGGCCTGAAACTATAAGAATGACTTCTCAGAAGCCTAAGTGGAAAGTCTCATCAAATAAGAAATTGTCAAGGTGTGGATAAGAATGACATGCGGAGAGAGGAAAGCACATTTTTCAGCAGTCAACCCCATATCTACTTCATATACTGACTCTATATCCACCTGAGCTCCTAAGGACATCGATACTTCCTCAGACAGATAGATGGATGGATGGATGGATAGATAGATAGATAGATAGATAGATAGATAGATGATAGATAGATAGATATGGATATAAATATAAATACATAGAACTTATATATCTTACATATTTTTACATAGACATTTTGTAGATTTGAACATATATACCTATATATGCGTGTGTGTGTGTGTGTGTGTGTGTGTGTGTGTGTGTGTGATCCAGAACAACTGACCACACTTAGAGGAAGAAAGGTTTATTTGCTCATAGTTTGGGGAGATTTCCAGGTTCAGTTCATGGAGGGAGAGCATGGACCCTGCTCTCACTCTGCGGAAGCCAGAAACCATAGAGAATAAACAAACAAGGCATTTCAAAGACAAAAGCACAGCTCCTAAGGCCACAGCCCCAGAGACTACACCCCACCTGCCTAGTTTACTACCCAGTAAGTCTATTACAAAGGACTTATCCACTGATGAGATGACAGCATCCCAGCCTTAATTGCATCAACTCTGAACATTAATTCATGGGCTCTTCAGGGGACATTTTATATGTAACCATATCGCTTTGTTTCTGTTCTATTTACATATAAAATGGCCCCTTGCAGAGCTCATAAACTGGCGTTTGGAGTTGGTGTAATGGAGCCTGGAGGGTTGTAATCTCAGCAGTGGATAATTCATTGTAATTTTGTAATTCTTTAGTTGTAAATCCATTTATCTGGGTGTGGCCAGTTGGGTGTGGCTAGAGGGAGTGGGTCCCTCGTGGTGCCGCCTTGTGGATTGTATATGGTTTCTCCTCCCTGTGATTTTCTCCTGCTTCTTGTCTCCTTGGTATGAGAGCAAAGCCTTGCGCTCTCTCTCCACCTCCTGCTGCCACCGTGGGCATTCGCAGCCCTGGCCTCACGTGGACTGAACCCCAATATTTCCAAGAAAGACCATGATGTAATAAATCTTACTTCTTCTAAGTTATTTGGTTAAATATTTTTAGATTGTACCTGTAAAAATGCTAACGAAGGTAGTTTCCTAAAATTTTAAATTGAATTAGTGTTTTGGTAATAAAATACTTCTCATAACTAGTCCCAATTCAGTGGCAATGACATTATAGGAATTACAGATATATCATTTTAATTTGATAAAAAATATACTATTTTCATGTCAGTTATCAACTTAAATGCATACAACATATTTAAATTTACAGTCACATACTTGTGCTATCAATAGTGAGGGCTACCTCTAAAAGCAGATAGTATTTAGCTAATACTGACTGAAACTTGCTTCTTTGAAGATATTATCATGTAAGTTTAAGCCCTTCTGTATCACTAGAATTCTGCCACTAAAAATATGATTGCACAATGAAAAAAACACTGAAATAATGTGAATTCTGATCCTGTGCTTAGGGTTGTGGGAGCACAACCCATCTCTGATTTCTCAGTTGCAAACATGTTGTTAGAAAGCGCTTCAACCGTATCTTCCCCAGACTAGTCATAAAATTTATAAAAAATAAAATATGTGAGACACTGGAACGCACTTGGATTGAACAACATAAGTCATTTTCTTTTTGACTGATTTGTTTCATTTTTATGGTTATTGTAGGTCTCCAAGCATGAGATCAGGAACAAAGGTCTTTCTAATTGTTTTCATGGTTCCCTGGGTTGGAGACTGCTGACTATAGGAAGCCGGTATCTCCATCAGTCCTTTAGACCTCTTCTAACCACTAGCCACTTGTCACATATGGCTAGGGAACACTTGGGTGTGGTTGGTCCCAGCTGACAAGTCCAGTGAATGTAAGAAACACATCAATTTCAAAGTCCTAGTACAAAACAAAATTTTAAAAGGCTGTGGGTTATCTCTCTAATAATTTTCATATTGATGACATGTTGGAATAATAATATTTTGGATATACTGGATTAAATAACATATTATTAGAAGTGATATTTACTGTTTTTTCCCTTTTCTAACGTGGCTACAGAGATTTTTAAGTTATATCTGTGGCTCACATTATACTTCTATTGGGTTTAAAATTTTCCATCTATAAGATGAAATTAATAGCATTCATTGTCTGGAATTAATATGAAAATAAAAATACTTAGCTTTTTTTTTTTTTTTTTTTTTGGTACTGGGGTTCCTGGAAACTCTTCTACCTCTGGCTCACACTCCCAGACCTATTTTATGTTTTTATTTGGAAACAGGGTCTCTTAAGCCGGTGAGGCTGGCTTCGAACCTGTGCAATCCTCCTGTCTCTGCCTCCCAAGCTCCGGGATTACAAGTGTGCGCCACCACGCCCGGCTTACTGAGTTAATTGTAAAGTGTAGGAAGAATGCAAACTACTGATTGTCATGATGTTGATTATCATGGTGAGATTTTTGTGTTCTTATTCCACATTTCTGTAATTTTCTGTATGATTTCAGCCCAAAATCTTGCTCTAAACAATCTTGCTTCTAAAAATCCTCCAAGGCAATCCATGCAATAACGTTAAAGTTTTCAGTGTGATGCATGGCTTGGACTTGAAGCTCATCAGCAACAAGATCAACAAGAAAATATCATGGTAATAATAATAAATAATCAAATAGTAATGACACAGTTAACCTTCTGAGAGCCTTGAGCTAAGTACGGTGTTAGGTATTTATAAATATCTTTATTAGTACAGCTTACAAAAACATTGTTGGATCATATTTTGCTTTCTACTAACTGCTTCTTTTTTAAATTTCTAAAATGTTTTCTTTTTAAATTGGGGACATTGTAATTTTACATTATATTAAGGTACAGAGAGTCAGAAAAAAATACACATATAGAACTCTTGTTGCCTTCTCCACTGGGTTCTCCCTACCTCGCCCTTACCCCTGACGTCTGAGATTAGAATTAGCAATTTTGTGTGCATTCATAGAATTATTTTTACTATTGCATTCTTTACAACTTCATGCCATCTGCTCCCTTCCTTAATCCCCATCATTTATTCTTCTGGAGTTGCTACTCATTTATCTGATGTTACCCTTATTTCCAAATATTTTTCTAGTTTCCACCTATAAGAGATAACATACATATACTCTCTTTCATATTATACTGGCTGTACTCAGTATATTATTCTTAAGCTCTATCTATTTTCCAGCAAATGGTGTGATTTTTTTTCTTTTTGTACGGCTGAGTAAAATTCCATTGTGTACACATACCAGTTTTATGATCCATTCATCCACTGATGGCTATCTAAGCTGTTTCCATAGTTTGGCTAGTGTAAATTGTGCTGCACAGACACACAATTATGATTATAATACTCTGATTTTATTTCTTTTAGGAAGGTGCCAGGAGTGCCCTCGCTGGGTCATATGATAGTTCCATTCCCAACCATCACACT
Source organism: Muscardinus avellanarius (assembly GCF_963383645.1). Lineage (NCBI taxonomy): Eukaryota > Metazoa > Chordata > Mammalia > Rodentia > Gliridae > Muscardinus > Muscardinus avellanarius. Next base: position 96,237,088 of record NC_137788.1, read on the forward strand.
GATTTCCAAAGGACTGTTCTAGTTTGTAGTCTACCCACAGTGTAAGAGGGTTTCTATTTCCCCACATCCTCATCAGCATTTATTATTATTTGGGTTTTTTTTTGTTTTTTTTTTTTTTTTTGCGGGTCTGGGGATGGAACCCAGGGGCATTTGACCTCTGAGCTACACCCCCTGCCCTATTTTTTATTCTTTATTTTGAAACCGGGTCTCACTGAGTTGCAGAGGGCCTCACTAAGTAGCTGAGGCTGTCCGCTAACCGTGATCCTCCAGGTCTCAGCCTCCCGAATGCTGGGATTACAAACGTGCGCCACCACGCCCGGCTATTATTATTTGTGCTCTTGATGATTGCCATCCTAACAAGAGTAAGATGGATTCTCAGTGTAGTTTTGATTTACATTTCTCTGATTGCAAAAGATGGTAATTTTTTTTTTCATACGTTTGGCCCTTGTGCTTATTCTTTTGAAAAGTATCTATAGTCAGTTCACTTGCCCATTTTTAAATTGGGATTTTTTTTAGTGTTAAGTTTGTTAAGCTCTTTGTATATTAAATTTTTGTCCAATGGGTAGGTGGTAAAGATCTCTTGTTCTGTAGTCTCCCTCTATAGATTATTGATGGTTTTCTTGCTGTGCAGAAGCCTTTTAATTTAATGCTATCCCATGTATTAATTCTTGTTTTAATTTCCCAAGCTCTCAGGTTCTTATTGAGCAAGTTTCTACCTGTACCTATACATTGATGTGCTTGTCCTATACCCTCTTCCAAGAGTTTCAAAGTTTCTGGTCTAATTTCTAGGTCTTTGAACCATTTTGAGTTGACTTTTGTGCACAGTGAGAGGTTGGTTTGCTTCCATTTTCCTACATATGAATAACAGTTTTTACAACAGCATCTGTTGAAAAGGCTGTCCTTTCTTCAGTGTATGTCTTGGGCACCTTTATCAAAGATCAACTGGTGATAGAAATGAGGCTTTGTTTCTGAGTCTTCTAGTCTGCTCCATTGGTCTATGTTTTTGTGCCAATACCACGATGTTTCTATTACTATTGCTTTGTAGTACAATTTAAAATTAAGTACTGTGATGCCTCCGGCATTGGTTCTTGTTGCTGAAAATTGCTTTGGCTATTCTGGGTGTTTTGTTTTTCCATGTGAATTTTATAACTGATTTATCTAGGTCTGTAAAGAATGACAATGGTATTTTGATAGGGATTGGTTTGAATGTGAAGATAGCTTTTGGTAGGATATCCATTTTAATTATACTTATTCTGACTATCCAAGAGTGTGGCAGGTCTTTCCATCTTCTAAATATTTTTATTTCCTTCTTTAATTATTTATTTTTATTGTAGAGGTATTTTACCTCCTTCGATAAATTTATTCTTAAGTATTTTATGTTTCTTGAGGTTATTGTGACTAGAATTGTTTTCTGTATTTCTTTTTCAGTGGATTTATGATTGGTGTAAAAGAATGCTAATGATTTTCATAGGTGAATTTTGTATCCTGCTACTTTGCTGAAACTCTATATCATCTCTAGAAGCCTTCTAGATGAATTTGCTGGATCTTCTACGTAAAGGATCATATCATCTGCAGATAGTTTCAGTTCTTCTATCCCTATTTGTATTCTGTTGATTCCTTTTTCCTGTCTTATTGCTGAGGTTAGAGTTTTGAGTGTTGTGTTGAATAAGACTGGTGACAGTGAACATCCTTGTTTTGCTACTGATCCTGGAAGAAATTCTCAGTTTGTTCCTGTTCAAACTGATACTGGTTTGGGATTTGTTGTATATAGTCTTTAAGATATCCAGGTAGGATCCTTCCATTTCTAACTTCTTCAGCATTTTCATCATGAAAAAATGTTGGGTTTTATCCAATGTTTTTCCTGCATTTATTGGTATAATCATGCAATTTTTGTCCTTAGCTCTAATAATGTGTATTTACATTTATTGATATGTGAATGGCGAACCAACCTATTTTCTTGATGTAGTTTTTAATGCAAATTGCTAATATTTTGTTGAGAATTTTTGAATCTATGTTCTTCAATAATACTGGCCTGTAATTTTCTTTTCCCATGCTATCTTTAATTTGGGGAGGGTATTAAAGTGATTTTGGTTTCATAAAATGAATTTGGTAGTTTTCCTTCTATTTCACAGAATAATTTGAGGAGCATTTGAGTTAGTTCTTTTATGAAGGTCTTGCAGAATTCAGCTTAGAAATCCATCTGGGCCTTGGCTCTTCTTTGATGGGAGACCTTTTATTGTTGTTTTGATTTCTTTACTTTCTATTGATTTGTTAGGTTTTCTCTGTCCTCTTGATCTAGTGTAGGTAAGTTGCAGGTATTTAAGAATTTATCAATTTCCTCTGAGATTTTTATTTTATTTGAATGTAAGTTTTCAAAATGGTTTCTAAGAATGTTCTGGATTTCCACATTATTGTGTTAATATCTCTATTTTCATCTCTTATCCATGAGATTTGGGTCTGTTCTCTCTTTTTGTTAGGTTTGCTGAATCAAAATTATTTATCGTTTTAGAAGACCAGCTTTTTGTTTTGTTGATCTTTTGGGTTTCTTCTATTTCATTAATTTCTGCTCTGATTTTGATTATTTCTTTCCCTCTTCTGGCTTTGGTGTTAGTTTGTTCCTGCTTTTCAAGGGTTTTGAGATGCATCATTAGATTATTTATTTCAAATCTTTATGTTTATATGGATACTTAATGCTATAAATTTTTCTCTTAACACCTCCTTTAGGGTGTCTTATAGATTTTGATATGCTGGGTCTTTATTTTCATTTGATTCTAGGAATTTTAAATTTTCTCCCTTTATTTCTTCTTTGATCCAGTCTTTATTTAATAATGTAGCATTCAGTCTCCGTGTATTTGTGTGGTTCCTCCAGATCTTGTTGTTCATCTCTACTTTCAGTCCATTATGCTCGAAGAAGGTATAAGTAATTATGTTGATTTTTTTAAACTTTCTGTTCCTTGTTTTGTGGCTTAAAATATACTCTATTTTAAATAAACTTCCATGGGCAGCTGAGAAGGATGTGTATTCAAATATTGTAGGATGGAATCTTCTGAAAATTTCAGGTCCAATTGGTTTATTATTCTTTAGGTCTGAGGTGTCTTTATTAATCTTTTTTCTGAATGTCCGATCTAATAGTATAAGAGGTGTGTTGAAGTCTCCTAGGATTATTGTATTGGGGTCTATCTGGGCTTTCAAGTAAAAAAGAATTTGCTTTACATAGGTTGGTGCACTGATATTAGAGACATAAATGTTTAATATAGTTATGTTTTTATTTTAGATTGTTTCTTTCTTTCTTTCTTTTTTTTTTTTTTTTTGCAGTACTGAAGATGGAACCCAGAGGTATTCTACTTTCAAGCTACACACCCAGACTTATTTTTTTTTTTATTCTTTATTTTGAAATAGAGTCTCACTGAGTCGCAAAGGGCCTTACTAAGTAGCTGAGGCTGTCTGTGAAACTGCAATTTTTCTGTCTCAGCCTCCCAAATGCTGGGATTAGTTTCTTTAATCAGTAAGAAGTGACCATCTTTGTCTCTTTTGACAGGTTTTAGCTTGTCTTCTCTTCCCGTTTGCATGGAAAAAAAATTTTGTATCTTTTCACCTTCCGTTTTTTAATCTTTCCCTATCAGGTGTGTTTCTTGCAAGAAGCAGATAGTAGGATTATGAGTTTTAATCAATTTGCTAGTCAATGTCTTTTAGCTAGGGAGTTGAGACCATTGATGTTCAATGTTATTTTGAAGAGATGATTTTTGTTTCCTGTCATTTTAAATAGTTTTTTTTTTTTTTTTTTTTTTTTTTTTAATCTGAGACGATAGTGGTCCTCCTCGGCTTAGCTATTCATTTGGTGGTGTCATTCCTTTCTTGGTTTGAGTATTTTTTTTTTTAATTTCTTCTTTGTGGTTCCTTTCTTCAGTGTTTTCTCAAGTGCCAGTTTGGTGATCATGAATTCTTTTAACTTATCTTGGAAAGTTTTTATTTCTCCATTGAATTTGAAGGATATAGTAGTCTTGGTTGGAAATTGTTTTCTGTAAGAGCTTGAGGTGCATCACTCTATGCCCGTCTTCCTTTCATTACTTGGGTTGAGAAATCTAGAGTGGTTCTTACTGTTTTACTTCTGAATATCAGCTGGCATTTTGCTTTCGATTCTTTTAAGATTCTCTCTTTAGCCTCAGTGTTCCCCATTTTGATTATAACGTGGCATGGGGATTTTCTTCTTTGGTCTTGTTTGATTGGGGTTCTGAATGGACCCCCACATTGCTCCAGGGCACAAGGGGTCTCCCACACCTGGATGGTGGCGTGCACACTTCCACAGTGCTACAGGGGGAGGGCACATGTGTGAGAGTTTTGTCTGCCCTACTGGTTTTGAACCTTGGACAGCACACTAATTTAAGTTGTGATTACAGAGTCCAAACACCCAGAACATAGTTGGAGAAAAAGTTATGTAGTAGTCCCTGGCTATGGAGCCAAGACCTGCCGGTCTGCCTCATTCCCATGGGCTGCACCATATATCCTACTACATTTTTTCTATGGATCAGAGACCGTTCATTTTGTGATAGATGATAAGGAGTTTTTACTTGTTCCTGCATTGCTCATTTACCTCAGAAAGACTAAGGAAGAAATCCTTTGGTAAATTTTCTTACAGAGCCCCAGGCTTTGTGTCCATCCCATCTGCCATCTTGAGCCCCTTCCTCAAACTTAGCTTCCGATAAGTTAAATATGTATGCAGTAAGTAAAGGATGGTGAAATATTGCTTAGCAGCAATTAAGTGAACACATGCAAAATCTAAGTCAAGAAAGCATGCATGGATTACGTAACAGAGATGCAGCCGTTGGAATGTGAAAAGTGCCAGGATATTTGTAATTTGAGACAAATGTTGAACCTCATATCAATTTAAATTTTTACTGCATAAAAGATGATTTTTATGAGAGAGCACTTCCTATTTCACAACCCCATTTAGCAATTGTTCATGATAAACTATTCAATCTATATCTCAGATTCAAACCCTATCTTCACCTGGCCCTCAGCATGCCTCTCCAACCCTTTAGCCTTGGGAATGTCCAGAACATTGTCATCTTCTTGACTTTAGGCAGGTCTTAAAAAAAAAAAAAAGCAAAAAAAAAAAAAACAAGTGTGGAATGTTTTCCAGGATTTTTCACCTATAAAAACCCTACCCCAAGTCAAGGTTCTCCTCTCCAAGAAACTTTGCCAAAACCATCCTCGCCTTTCCTATGCATGTTTAATGGTTTGACTCATCAGCTCATCCCTGCTCTACCTGTTATATATACTGTGACTTGCTTGTTATCTCTCCTACTGGATTATCAATGCTAACACTAACATTACAGGTATAGAACAGACATAGGCACACATCCAGAAAACCTTGCATCTACCAGGGCCAGATGCATGCATTCACAAATACTTATTGAGTACTTAGTAACATACCAGCCACTGATCCACGTGATGGAAACAACAGAATCTAATGCAAATGTGCTTGCCTGGCCTTAATTATATTTAAATAATGCAATTTAAATAAATTACTGTATTAATAATGTAAGTAAAAACCGAGTTTCTGAAGAGATGATGCATACATAGTAAAGATCTGCAGACTGAAACTCATTTTAAATACATTTTGGGAGTATTTCTAATTGAGGCTTGTGCTGTATGCTTTCTTAAAATATGAAGAGTTTGTTATAATGTGATCAATCATAATGTGATCTCAATTTACCTTTTCTAATTTCAGCTGTGTGTGTGTGTGTGTGTGTGTGTGTGTGTGTGTGTGTACTAGGGGTTGAATCCAGAGCATTCTACCTCTTTGATACACTTTCAGCCCTTTTTAGTTTTTTATTTTGAGAGAAGGTCTTGCTAAATTTGTGAGACTGGCCTCAGACCTCCAACCCTCCTATGTTAGCCTCCCAAGTCCTGGGATTTTAGGCATGTGCCATCACACCAGGCCTAATTTCAAATTTTGATCTAGTTTTCCTTTGCTTAAAATAGAAACACCTGTTATTCTCAACTTGGTCACAGCCCTTGAGCTAATCATTTTCAAGATGAAATGCACGTCAGAAGCACCTGGAAGGCTTTAGGGACACTGTCGCTGTGGCCATGCCCCCGGCTGCTGCTTCAGTAGATCCACAGTGGAGCCAGAGGGTTTGATCTGCCCCCAGTTCACAGGGAGGGTGGTGCCACTGGCAGTGTGGTCTCCCTCTGAGAACCACTGGCTTAGGCTAACTAAAAGCCTGGCCCCGGTTTAATGAGAAGATCTGGGGCTTCACTTCCCTTCTCTGAGGCTCAGGTGCCTGCCATTCAAATGGTCATCACGATTCTTACCCCCTGAGGCTCTGGTGACAATTAAATAAGGAAATATACACGAAACCATCTCGTCTGAAGTTCACATTTGGGAAATGTCAGTTGAAACCACACATTTTCAATTTAGCCACAAAATATGGCTGCTGCCTTTGCTCTCGGTGGACGCTCCCACTCGAGCAATTCTAGCTATTCATTAGGAATTCTCGTTTCTAAACTCGACTATTTGCACTGACAAAATGATAAAATACAAGAACGATACGGTCGGCAAAGACCTTAGAGGTTTTCTGGAGCGAGCAGATAAATGTTTTGGAGCAGTCAAACGTTTCTTGTTTACCTTCTTGATTCAATAAAGCGATCAAAACAATTGAACGGGTTGCATGAATCATTCCTCAACTTGAATATTTAGGTTTTCCTCAATTGAACTATTTGACCAAAACAATGTACAGCCACTGAAATTCTCACTTTCTTTGTCAGCCCATGGCTGCAGCTTCCAGGAGGCTGCTCAGAGGACCTGCAAGATCCCACTTAATTAAAGCCTGGCTCATTCTAACTCCAGCTTGCCCACTGACTCACTCTGTGGCCACACTCTGTGATGTTTCTCCACCCACCGGAAGGGCTCAGGGGGCTGTTAATGCAAGGGATCAATGATCAAAAATTAATTTGAAAGGCTGCGGTAAGCGTGCATTAACATGAATGGTGTGGTTTGCCTAGTGGAGAGTCAGAGCGGCGCGGCTGAGATCTTTCAAAGGATTTGAGAACAAAATTTTGCAGCTAGGATGTATCTTGAGAATAATGGTGCATGTCGCTAATAACCTAGTGCTAAGTTATAGGCCTAAATTGGAGACTTTGCAGAGGAAAACACAGCCTCTGTAATTTCCAGTTTGGTGTAATAATATGGAAATGGCTTTTGGTGCCGGGATTGGATCAGCCTAAATGAGCTGGAATTGATAGCTGCCTGTAATACTAGGGGCAGCAGAGAGTGATCACGTCTGTGTCCTTGCTGACTTATCTAGGGCTCTCCAGACGTGACAATTTTAGGAAGTGAGCCTTTAAATGTGTTATGAAAATGCACTACAATATCCTTCAGCACAGAGCAAGGTACTTCTAAAATTGCCTCAACAAGAACACAGAATGGGAGCCTCCTTTCCAGGGAGGGAAAGGGTTTTTGTGCCCATGAAAACTAAAAGAAAATGGTGAGTTTAGGGAAAATGTGACGCAGGTGTTCAGTGGGGATGGGGTTAGCAGGGAATTTCAAGAAGTCGAACAATCTTTGCTCTCACCCAAAGAGAGGCCACCAAGCCCTGGTCCACGTGGTCTTCTGTAAATCATAGCATTCCAGAAGGCTCACGCTTTCATGTGTTTTTCTTCTTTCCTTCCTTCTTTCCTTCTTTCCTTCCTTCCTTCCTGTCATTCATTCTTTCTTTCTTTCTTTTTCTTTTTTTTTTTTTTGTGGTACTGGGGATTGAACCCAGGGGCATTATACCTCTAAGCCACACCTCAGCCCTTTACATTTTTCAAGTTAAAACTGGATCTTGCTAAGTTGCTGGGGTTGCCTCATAACTGTGATCCTGCTGTCTCAGCCTCCCCCGTAATGGAATTATAGGTGTATACTACCACACCCGGCTGCTTTGCCCTTTCTTTTGGAGCTAATATAACAGACTTCGGAGGACTTATATCATTACACTCACAACTGAAACGTTAAACAGTGAAATTAGAAACCTGTAACACAGGAACTAAAGTGCTGCTTTGGTTTCTGTATTGTGGATAGCATGTCAGGTATTGGACAACAATTCATTTGACTCAGAAGTCATCAGGGCATGGAAAACGCGTCAGGCATTGTGGGACAGCAACAAGCTTAGATTAGCATGAGTCCAATGGAGCCTCACAAAAGACTTAGCAAGGCACGTGAGCTTGCCCATTATCGACCCCCGTGCATTTCTTCAGGCTCATCCTGTTTGCAGTCTGTGCTCCGACCAGATACAAGTGACTGCAAATCCCCGGTGACATCCGTGTCTGACGACCTGTGAGTTTTCCCATGTGTTGTTCCTTCTGGCATAAAGCACTTTCTTTTTCTTTTTGATGCCCTGTTCCAGTTACTACTGCCACATCACAAACCCCTCCACACTCAGTGGAATAAAACAAGCCAGGCTGCTTTGCCTCTACTCTGTGATGTCTGCCACCTCTGGTGCCCGGAGAAAATAAAAGGAGGAGAGCAGCCCCCTTAGAAGGTTCTGCCACCATCAGTCTTATTTCTGTGCTGCATGTTACGCTAAAAGTGGTGAAGTATGTAGGAGGCATTCAATAAATGCTTGCGGGATGCATATACTCACTATCGCGTGAATTGGCCAACTCCCTAATAGTGAATTCAGACATGGTGAAAAGCTTCAATTTTAAAATATTAACATTCATCAGATCATCCATGCTGGGTTTTTGATTTGTGGTTAATAAATTTTCCAGGGTAACTTGTATTTCTTCTGCAAATAAGAAACTTTGCAAATCCTAGAAATGTTATCTGAGGAAATAACAGAACTGCAAGCACCCACCAGGGATAAAAAAAAAAAGGCAGAGGTGACCTTGCTCTCTGTCATTTTCCTCTGGCCTTCTTTAACCTCGCCCTGGAATCCAGCCCCATAGGCCACCGGACACTGGCAGACAGGTACCTGGAAACGTAATAGGAGTGGAAATCCAGTATGTACCTGGCTATTTAATAGGAGTGACAAATACCTATTTGTCATGTACCTGGATATTTAATCAGAGTGATAAACCAGTGTGTTGAACATACTGAGCTGATGTGCTCCCTCTGCCTACTCTCATCTGCTCTGCTCAATTTTCTCATCTCAGGGGGTGGCATCTCCTTTCCCCCAGACCCCAAAGCTCAGAATCATTGCTTTCTATCACACATCCAGTCAGCAAGCCTTTCTGCTCTACCTGGAAGTCATATGTCAAATCCAGTGCCTCTGCCCTCTGGTCTATGGCTATGGCATCTTTCCTGGCTTCCTTTTTTTCCACACTTGCCCCTCTTCATTCCATCTCCCCTTTATATAATAAAATATGCAAGCGTGGCATGGTGGCGCACGCTTGTAATCCCAGCATTTGGGAGGCTGAGATAGGAGGATCACTGTTTGTGGCCATCCTTAGCTACTTAGTGAGACCCTTTGAAACTCAATGAGACCCTGTTTCAAAATAAAGAATAGCCAGGCGTGGTGGCACACGCTTGTAATCCCTGCGCTTGGGAGGTGGAGACAGGAGGATGGTGCAGGTTCGAAGCCAGCCTTGCTGGTTTAAGGGTCCCTGTTTCCAAATAAAAATATAAAAATAGGTCTGGGAGTGTATCCCAGAGGTAGAAGGGTTTCCAGGAACCCCAGTACCACCAAAATAAAATAAAATAAAAAATAAAGAATAAAAAATAGGGCTGGGGGTGTACCTCGGAGGTAGAATACCCCCGGGTTCCATTCCCAATACTGAAAAAAAAAAAAGAGCTGGATATGGTGGCACATACCTGTAATCCCAGTACTTGGGAAGCTGAGACAGGAGGATCACAGGTTCCAGGCCAACCTTAGCAGCTTAGCAAGATCCTTAGCAATTTAGCAAGATCCTGTTTCAAAATAAAAAGCCTGGAGGTATACCTTGGAGGTAGAATACCCTGGGTTCAATCCTCAATACTGAAAAAAAATTAAAAAGAAAAGAAAAATGAATATAGCATATCTGCTCAAACCCACCAAAGGATTCTCCTCACAGGTAAATTAAAGTCCAAAGAGCTGGGTGCCTAAAAGCCTTCAGCCACTTCTCCATCCCATCCTCCCAGAGAACCACCCCTCGATGACTCCACTTTGGACACAGCCTTGTCCTTTTCTCACGCATGCTTTGCTCCAAGGCTGTGCCCATGTTTCCGCAGCCTGGAATCTTCTTCAGTAATTCCTTCAGGACTTGGCTCAAATGTCACCTCATCAGACCAGCCCGGCTTCCTCGCCACTCACCTTCCATCGCTTTATCCTGCCTTCCTTTGCTTCCCACCGCTCATCTCCATGGACATTATGCTATTCGTTTGTTTATTGTCTGTCTCCTTCCACTAAGAATGTCTGCTGTGTCTGCTGATGCATTCCAAGCACCCAGGACAGCGTCTGGCATTATGGAAGGCGCTAAATAAATATTTGTGGAATTAACAAATAAATGAACAAATGCAGACACTGATCCTAGTGTGCTTGCCAGCGAAACCCAGAGGAGGCCCCAGTACCCTTCTGAGCAGTGCTCCAAGTGACCACTAATGACCTCAAAATATTCCAACTGGAGAAGAAAAACGGCACACCATCCTCGCACTGAACCACAGGATGCTTTGGGGTTTTGTTTTGTTTTGTTTTGTTTTGCAGGAGAAAGTGTCTTATTTGTCTCTTTATTCTCAAGATCTAATAGTGCCTGGAACTAATAGGTACTTTATAAAACTCATGCTTAGTGGACAGGTAGAAGGACAGAATATGGCTCTGTGGCCCATCGTGTGTAAAAATTAACCAGTGATATGGTGACCCTGATATGATTATGAAAATATTGCACTGAGATGATGTGCTGACCACTGGGGCCCATGATCTGTGTTTCCCCATCACCTCCTCTGTGGCTTATCACGGGGTTTGAGAGGAAAGAGAAGATGGGCTACGCCTCTAAGCAGCGGCTGTAAAGAAAAGGACCTCTGAGCCCTGTTACCTTCTCCAGCAGAGCCTCTTCCCCCAGCCTTGCCCACTGGCATGGCCCAAAATAATATGGCTGGTCCCTCTGGCCTGGCATCTCTCTGTGGCTTTCAAGGAGTGTCATCTGTATCTCGTGCTTATACAGAACTTTGAAGGAAAATTGATTTACATTTGACATTTCCTGTCTTCTAATGTTAGCGCTCAGTCACTCGGTGGCATGATAGTTTGATAGGTCCCCAGAGACTGAGCTTTCTGCATTGCCTCGTGGTCGGTGCTAAATAAGGACCAGGGAAGACGGCAGGGTCTGGGTGGGATTGCTGTTTTGTATTTGCAAAACCCCTTTCAGCCAAGGCTCTCCAAGCAAGACATGAACATTAAGGGGAATTATTATCTCCACTTTACATAAAGAGGAAAAACATTTGATTTCTTTAGTAATAGCCTCTTATAATAGTTTCCAAATGTAATTACATTGGTTTGGAAATGCCAGCTTCTGCAATGAAATTACCAGCAAGTTACGTGAGAAAAATAAAAGGAATCAATGCACGGAGCACAGGGAGAGTTTCCTACTCTAAGAGGACGAGAGGGAACGGTGAGGATTGCATGCTGCACTTCAAAGTGTTCCCATTTCTTTCCTTTCAAAACTGCATGACAAACGAAAATGCTCTGCAGGGCAGGACCATCCCACCAGGCGCCTCTGTGACCTGATCCGGTGGTGGTGGTGGCGGCGGCGGTGGAGAGACGAGGGCCTGACCTCCAGAATGGTGTCCCGCCACCCCTAAAGCGCTGTATGTCTTTGGACAAATGGCACTAATTCTTTGAACTTCAGTCTTCTGCTTTGAAAACCAATATAACCATCCCTACCCTGCACAGTCTTCTGGAATTCACAAGTGTAGAATCAATCTTCTGCGATAGGGGAGCTATTATGTCAAGAAAAGTGGCGCCCAAGAAATGACCATGGAAGAGTCCCCAACATCACCTTAACTTCCCAATCGCAAGCAGAGTTCAACATGCATTTATTTATTTATTTATTTTACTACTGGGGATTGAACCCAGGGGGCATTCTAATTCTGAGCCTCACCCCAGCCCTTTTTTTTAAAAAAAATTTTGAAACAAGAGTCTAAGTTGCTGAGGCTGAGCCGGGCTTGGTGGTGCACACTTGTAATCCCAGCATCTGGGAGGCTGAGACAGGAGGATCATGGTTCCCAGCTGAATAGTTGAAAATAGAGTTAGGGGGTTTAGGAGGGAGGTAAAAACACCAACCGGGTTATCAGAGACTGCTGTTTTATTCGGACCTGGCACCCTCCGGAGAGTTAGCCGGCTGTGGGGGAAGGGACCCACGGACCACGCATCTGAAGAGTTGTGCATAGTCCTGATCGGCCGGCTGAGTCAAGTGGTGGATCAGAGGCACCGATGTTAAATAGGCATGCCGATTCTCTCACGACATCTGTAGCATCGCGATGTTTGAAGCCTCGAGGCACCAGGAGTCTCGCGATATCTCCGCTTCTGGCTTCTGGGGTTCCACTGCGAGATCACGCAGGGGAGGGATCCAACATATCACCGGCCAGCCTCAGCTACTTATTGCGGCCCTTTGCAACTCAGTGAGACCCTGTCTCAAAATTAAGAATAGAAAATAGGGCTGGGGGTGTAGCTCAAAGGTAGAATGCCCCCAGGTTCCATCCCCCAAAAAATAAGTTGCTGAGGCTGGCCTTGAATCTAAGTACTGGGATTACAGGCCTGTGCTACCACACCTGGTTCGTTCTAAAGAAATGAAGTAAACAAGGGCACCTGGATCATTTCGGTATTCACGACTTCCTTATTTTATTTATTTATTTACTTATTTATTTTTGCATGTACATGTATTACTGGGGACTGAGCCTAGGGGAACTCTACCTCTCATTTACATCCCCAACCCTATTTTACTTTTTATTTTGAATTGGGGTCTAAGTTGTTCAATGCCTCACCAAATTGTGGAGGCTGGCCTTGAACCTCTGATATTCAGGTCTCTGCCTCCCAAGTACTGTGTTTATAGGTGTGCACCACTACTCCCAACAACAAGTCTTCCTCCTTTTTTTTGGTTGCAGTACTGGGGATGGAACCCAGGGGTATTTTACCTCCGAGCTATACCCCCAGCCCTATTTTTTATTTTTTATTTTGAAACAGGGTCTCACTTAGTTGCAAAGGGCCTCACTAAGTAGCTAAGGGTGTCTGTCTCAGCCTCCCAAATGCTGGGATTACAAGCATGTGCCACCACTCCTGACAAGTCTTCTTCTTTTTAAAACCTCTTTCTCTTTAATACAACTACATACAGATAACACCAGTTTGTTGTTACTGGGTGATTCTATCTCAGGCCCACCCTTTCACTCAAGGATAGGAAATTATTCTCTGAAGATAAGAATGTACTTATGCAAGAGTGTTATATACAATTTCATCCCCTTGGGCAATAAAGTCTTTAAAAAAATGTGTGTTTCAAGATGTGGCCATAAAACTATTTGGTAAGACCTTATAATCTCAAGGCCAGGAATAAAAGAATACAGCACAATAAGGAAATTTAAACCAGTGTTACAAAGCCACCTCTGTTAAAAAGAAAAAAAAAAATAAGCTGTTTCCTAAACAACATAACAGCTAAGCCACATGACCCTTGCTGCCTTGTGAGAGCGAAAAATTCTCTAAATTACATCAGTCGGAATGGCGAACCCGAGAGGCACCTCCTGACTGAGGCCTCCAGAGGGGCAGAGGCCTGAGAAACCCGGCAGAATTGAAGTTCCCCTGAGAGAGCACTAAGGCGTGTATAAGTTTTGCCCAGTCTCCTCTTGCCGTGGCTTCTCGATTGAGTAGTCCACTTTGGTCTTAGGGTCCTGCTTCTGAGCCACGGCCTTGTAAATACTGCAAGGTAACTGCAGTGTATTTCCCTCCTCTGTACCTCCTCCAAGAAGCAACTCCCAGCCACGCACGCTGGAAGTCAGGGCAAAGGACAAAACGGGCTCCTCCCTTCCTGATGCTCAGAGCACTCCTTTGTTCTGAAGCAGGGCATTTGGGCTCAGCAGGATTTGGGCCTCAGACATTCCCAGGAGAAAACACTCCCAGTCCTCTCTGGGCTCCTTTGCATCTGGTGGGGTGGGAGCTGGAAGCCGGCCACAATGGTGGTGTCCTCCTTCCTCCTCCACCAGGAATGCTTAGTGTTATGGGTCGCCTCCAGGAGAGAAACACCAGTAGCCAACAGTTAATTGAAAAAAGCTTTATTACAGACTCGAGTCCGGTCTCTCAGCTCAACAGACACAGCTGTGAGGAACGTGAGCTCCGAACAAAAGGCTTGGGCTAATTTTATACCCCTCGCAGGAGGCTGAGGCATATAGCAAAGACTTATAACTTGTTGATTGGCTAGCTGAAAAGGTGAAGCTAAGGTTACATTACACCTTGCAATGGAAAATTTTAACCTGCAGTCGCTGGGGCAACAAAAACATATACAGGCTTCGTGGTTGATTGAGCAGAATGGCCCCATACTCCCCTAACCGTTAGAATGTTCAGTTAGGGCTCGTTGTCCTGGTTGGGTTTGTTGCCCTGGTTGGGTTTGTTAGTAAGTTTCCAGGTGCCTTTGTACTCATTTTTTAAAGGGGATTGGTTCATAGAAATGAGTTAGGATCCAGACACTACCCAGGAGCAGGCTACTTCTTCATCCCAGCTACCTAGCAAACCACCCCTCGCTGACTCCACATTAGACACAAGCCTGTCTTTTCCTCACACATGCTCTGCCCCAAGGATTCTGTGTCCCCTCCTTCCTCAGCCTGGACTCTTCTTCCATAATTTCTTTAGGATTGAATCAAAAGTCACCTCATCTGACCGACCGGGCTTCCTCGCCAGTCACCTTCCCACATCCTTGTATCTTCTCACTTCCATGCACCTAGTCCGGTCTTTAACTTATTAGAACACTGAGTTGGGATGGATCGTGTCAAGACCAAAATATAAGAAAAGACACAAAGAACCATCCAGGAAAATGACTTGGGAGTCTGTCAAGTCTCCCAAGAGGCAGAGGTCTGGATTCCAGCCCAGCCAGCCTCTCGATAAAGGGTCCTGGGGGAAATGGCTCCGCATCCATCCAGTCAGGACTCCAGGAGAAAATGATACAGTCCTCCTAGGGGGACGCTGAGGGAGACACAGTGAAGGGACAATGCTCAACGATGTGGGCAATGTTACCAGAAAAGGAATGCTGAAGATGGGCTTGAGGAAGCAGCCTGAGGGATGGGGGAGTGAGCTACCCCTGGAAATGGGAGACCCTGGCAGCTCCAGAAGAAATGTGGGCTTCCACAAGGGGACCAGGCCCTGTCATACCAGCAGGAAGGGACCCTCCTGCCCCCACCTCTGATTAGCCATACCCAAGAGGGATCTGAAGGGTGGAGGGGCCTACTGATGGAATCTGGGAAGGAACCAGAAGGGATTGCCTTGGGCCCCAGGAAGATGGTCAGGCTTGCAGGGGCACGTGGGGACTGGGGTAAACAGTACCATTCTCCCTCCTACGTCTCCAGATTCTGGCCAGCTGGGTTCATCAGAGAGCCGTCACCAGGGCCAGCCCGAGTGACTTGATGAGGCACAGCTGTAAGACTCTCAGGGCCCTCGGTGACTTAGCTGGCAGCCCACTAGAGTGTTGCCAAGTATCTACAAAAAGACCCCTAGGAGGTTTTGCAACATAGCACCAAGAAGTCCATGAAAGAAGCTACAGACTGTGGTCCCCAGGGCCAGCTGGAGCGGGAGGTCCCGTCACCATCACATGGCACCTCGGCAGGAGGCTGAGAGCCAGGTGTTTAAGCTGGCCTCACAGGAGACAAAAAAAACTCCCAGTTTCCCAACAAGGTAGTCCTCAGAACTTTTTCCAGGAGGGATGTGTGAGCACTACAGGGGATGTGTGAGTACTACAGGGGATGTGTGAGTACTACGGGGGAATCTCATTCAGGAGACCGGGGGATAAGGCTCAGCAACATTTTCCTGCAAAGTGCAGGTAGTAAATATTTTAGTTTTTATGTGTGCTCGGTCACGACTACTCAGTTCTTCCATTGCAGGGCAGAGCAGCCACAGATGTGAAGTAAACAAGTGGGTGTGGCTGTGTGCCAGTAAAACTTTACAAATACAGATGGCGGGCTCAGTTCAATCTTGGAGCACCAGTTTGTTGACCCCTGGCTTAGAGCATTGCAACCTAGAATATTCACAGAATTCTGTGATTTGTACCCACAAGATGGTGAATCTGGGGGCATATTTGTTTTATGTGTTGAAACTCTGTTTTCTACTAGATTGTAAAAATAGGAATTGTAACTTATTTATCTTATTTATTTACAGGGAAAATAGGGATTATAACTTATTTATCTGGGCATATTTAATACCCAGGATTACATGAATGAATTAATCAATGAACCAATCAAGACACAAATATCAATAAAAAGGATATTATAACTTATAGTTCCATTTTTAATTCTTGTTAACCAAGTGCAACCTCATTCTTTGTTCCTATATTTAAAATACAGAATGATCAGATGACAGAGGAATACAAACCCTGTATGGCTCCTAAGTCTCTTACAAAATGGAAGCACATTTCCATTCACTGACAGGTGCTGCTCTACTTTAATGGAGGTAGAAGAAGTTAACTCAAACAAACAACTGTTGACAGTAGTAAAATAAACAGGATCCTAATTAATGTGTTTGCTAATGAGACTCCCTGGATGGGTATTTAACCATAACACATGAATTAGGTGTTTATTCCTAACATATGTTCAACTTAGGAGGTTTGGATATTTGGAGCTTTATCATACATTGTCTTCCAAAACGCCAGAAAAAAAAAAAAACACCTTGCAACTCTGTTTTTATGATATTGCACACATCTTGCCACTTCCTGGGTGCGCCTGACACACCCGCTATCATTAATGCTCTCTTAGAAGGTAACTTTGGATCTACTCATGCGACACGGGTGTTAGCACCCGACCACCGATCCACTGATGCAGACCTAAGGACTCGCAGGACTGTATAGCCTACTGGCAACGAGGCAGAGAGAGCCAGAGGAAGGAACAGCACACCGAGTAGGCAGTGGAGGCTTCACCATCCCCGGACCCCCTTGCACATGGGAAAAGGAAGAGCAAGATGTAATGGCAGCTCTGCCTCCTCCACGATGAACAGAATGCAGCCAACAAAGGACTGACTGGGACAGTGCCTCTACCTTTTCCTTAAGTAAACAGCAGTTTGAGTCATTTGACCATAAAATCTTGAAGTAGAGGGGTTCTTAGAGTTCCTCCAGCAGATACAGACTTTTTGGGTATGGTAGATTTTTCAGACACAAAGTCGCTAGTAAATATGTTTCAGCCTGAGTGGTTGGAAATATCTCTGATCAAGCATCAAGACAGAGATAGAACCTCCATTTCTAGGTCACTGAATTCATTTAATAAATATTTATTGAACATTCACTAAGTACCCAGAAGAGACGAATCCAAATCTGGATGCTGCCAGTTCATGCAATCTTTTGTGAAGCTCACGTACAAACTGTTCCATGCAGTTTTGGAAAGGTGAATTTGTAATACTTGCTATACAGTTACCCAGAATCAGAAGCAGTGTTTCTGGATGCTGACACTCTTCTATTTTTACCATCTTCTGCTCTGCCCCACCTTGACCTGCCTCGTCAGGAGAATGAGGGAGAAGGGAGACATTTCTAGTTTCTTAACAGGCAATAGATACAGTATGATTCTTGGTTTTGGGTGAAAAATTTTTATTCAGGTTATTTTAACCTAAGTGAAATATGAATCTCATCTTTTAATTTTTTAAAAGGATCATGTTTAGTTCTTCATTAAACACTTGTTCCTTGTGTTTCTATTTTGATAAGTGATAAAATATCTTTCTCTTCTCTCTTTTTCCTGCCGAGGCACGACTCTCTCCGGTGTCTTGCCTTCTGCCCTTTTGATCTCTGGCATATGTCTGTTGAAGCACCAGACGAAGGTCAATCAGTTACTAAAAAAGACCAGACAAACAAAAGAATCCATACTGGGTTCTGTGTCTGTTAGGCTGAAAGCACACCCAGAGATTTTTTTGTACCAGGGGCAGGTTTTTGTATGCCAGTCTACAAATGGGCACACAACCTCTTTTCCCAATAAATGAGCCAGACTAAAGAGAAATGGCTTAAATTCAAGTATGTTTAAAACTCTATAAAATAACATGATATAATCTTCATGCCTACATTCCCGGGACGTGTCACAAAACTGGTTCCTACCTTATGAATAATATCCCATAAAAAACATCCTGAAAAACACAGATTGAAATTTTAGAATAAGTAATTGATGTAACTAGAGTTGATAGATAGCAGGTAGTTCTATACTGAAGGACAAAATCATTTCCGTGCTATTTTTGAATTTCTTATTTACTCTGAGAAGTAGTCATTTAGTTCCAAGGGAGCTGTAGACTTAAACAGTAAAAGGAGACAAGTTCAGCTGTGGCTCTTGACCACCAGTGGATGAAGTTATTGGTATCATCAGCCAGTGAATTAAGAGCTCCTAGGTGAGGAGGCAGGTATATTTTTAATCCAGATTCACACTATTCGAGACAGGCATAACTGGCATCTCTTTAGTAAGACTATACTAAGATATATCACGGGATCTGAGAAGGTGTTTGCTACTTAGAGTAAGCATAAAGTCAAACACTGGAGGAAAAACACGTTCCAGACGGTCGCAGATGTTCTTAGCAAGCGTGTGTAGGATGCGCAGCCGATAGGAGATTCACCATGGAGGGACTATTTAATGAGTTAAATCCAGTTCTTAAAAAAATAATTAGAGCTTCCAGCCAAGTTTCTCTGTGGTATGATTCTTTGTTTTGAATTTGCTAATGGGAGATAAGATATAAATGTCAGTCCTCACTCAGCTACCATATTCCTGTGGGTCATCTGTAAGAGAATGATGTGGGAAAGGAGGGATTTTTAGATTCTATTTTAAAACCCTCTTTAGGGAAATAAAGCAGAGGCCTAAAGATATGGATTTGACAAAAGCGTTTGGGAATTAGAGAGCTTGGAATCTGGTCTGTTTTAATAAAACTGTTTTAGTCTGACTTTTGGGTGTGAATGCAAATATTGAATAGAAGATTCTTAGCCCAAAAGTCATGCGAGTAGCAAGTTAGAACACTCAAATAGAGATCAGGGCTCAGACCATCAGTCAAAGGGCAAAGATTGCACCAAGAAAGCTTAGAACAAAGGAAATGATTCCCACGCCAAACCACTAAATTAGAAACAATAGCACTGAAAGATGTTGGTTTGATATCACCTCCAACCTTCTTATCCTAGCAACACTATTTTTCAGATAAAGAGACCAACTTTAAAGAATAAAAAAGTAAAACTGATTTACCTTGTCATATCTTTTGATTCAGTAATATTTAACAAACGCCTATGATGATTTATCCTAGGTGGTTTGGGATAGGCATACCGGTCTGCAATCCTGCAGCTTATACAATTTTAAGGGGGAAAAAATGCATAATTGGGTCAAAAAATAAATGTTCACATAGAATGATGGAAAAATGCAAATGATAAAAGTTAAAGCCAACAATCATGATAAGCATCATAAAACCCACAAAAATAGCATGACATATATATTATAATTGCCATCTGTACACAAACCTTTGCACTCTCTCCCTCTGATGATGTTGGCTGCATATTTCTTGGTCACCTTTCCTATAGCAATGATTTTATCAAATCAACTTCTGTAAATAGGAAGGCAAGATATTTTGGTCCCTCCTTCAATATCACTGATCAAAATTAATTTTTGATAATTGGCAATTTGATTTTTGTTCAGCTTCACAGTCCATCATTGATAGTATAATAAAAAAAAATTTCCAAATTGCCATCAAATTTGGGAAAATACCAATTAAAGAGAGAACGTTTCTTTTGATTTGGTTCCAGCAATGAGACTCAAATCCTCCGTGCTTGTACACAGTTGATGATTGGAAGAATTTTTTATGGACTAACTTCTGGCACCACATAATTCAAACCTTGATTCTTCTCTACTGCTCATAAACCTCCCCCGCTTGGAGCCAAAGGAACACAGCCCCTGGTCCTTGGTTGTTATATCCAGATGAATTGGCACAGGAGACCGTGAGAATTATTTCTGGAAGCTGTTCTTGGACTAGATCAGCAAGCAATAACTTAGCTACACAAACATGTAAATGTGAACTCCATAAATATGTATCATTAAACTGGAAATATACATGTACGCGTATGCGATTCAACTTTTCTTTAGTTGAATTCAAAATGCCTCCTTGGCCATGTAAGCACTGTCCAACTAGGGGAAGAGAGTGTAACAGAGAAGTCAGCAGGGAAAGACCTGTAAGTTTAATCGATTGTGGCTAAAATATCTTCTTATGCAAAGTTTCCCAAATATGAGTGGCCATGTGAACCTTTCTTGAAGATCCTCACTTCCACACCAAGTAAAAAGATGGTGCAAATCAGGGACCTGAGGCCTCCATTGGGATAATTTTGTAGTAAGTGCACTTCAGGTGGTACCAATGGGAGAGTGAACCTCAAGCATTCACTACCTCAAACAAACCAGTGCACCAGCAACCACCACACAATGTGTTATTTGCTAACAAAGGAATAAACATATGGACTGCTTGTGAAAACACACAGAAGACAAGCTCACCCAGTCTTGGCACATAAGGGACCTGGTTATAATTGAAAGTAGATCCCCGTTCCAGTTTACTCGAAGCCAACACTTTAGGACCAGATAAAAGATCTTTTCCAAAGGCTGTTTGCTACTTTGAGAAGCATTTTCGTTTATCATCCATATGGTGGATACTAACAAGGGAGCGAGTGAAGCTAATTGGTGAAGAAGGAGTCTTGATAGATTTTTAAGAAGCAGTAAACTGGAAAGAGCAGCCCCCAACTTAATCAGCCACCAAGCAGATTTTCCAAGAATTATGAATTAGAGATTAGCATCCCGTCTTTAAGACAATTTATGCAGGCACTGGAACCCTCTGGCTCATTTATAAGCTACCTATAACCACTATTTCTTGGCCACTTATCAGGAACAGGCTCTGGGCCAGGGGGTTTAGTTCATTTGGCAGTCTTCATGCAGGAATTCTTAATACCCTACCCAAATATGGAAGCAGATGCTTAGGAGTTGTACTCTGCCCAGGATATACAGATATTAGGTGGTAAAGTGGGGTCTGCAAAAAGACTGCCCAACTCCAAAGCCAGTTTTGGACTTACTGTGTGCTGGGCCTGGTTTATTGCCACAGGAGATACAGAAAAGAAGAAAGCAAAATTGCTGTCTTTACAAAGGGAAGGCTGACAGGTAACAAGGACACCCGAACGTGTCCTACTTCATGGCTAACACGTGCTATGAGCCACTGTTCATTCCCAGCTCCTGGGCCCTATACTCTCGGTAGGTCTCTTTCTAGGGCTTCTTTATTTGTTCCTTGTGTTGAATCGCGTACACAAAGAAGATTTGCAGCACCAGGCTTTTGCATTTAATGTTTTCTTTGCTTTGGGAAACCCTTTTTCTCTAGTTATGAACACGGCCCATTACTCACTCTGCTCGGATGTCCTCTCCCTAAGTGGACCTTGACCAAAGGGCACCCCTTTCCACTGTATTCCTCCTTTGTTTTCTTCCCCCTCATTTCTCTTAGCACTACCTATATGCACGAAGGTTTACAAATAGAGGCATTTATCTCTTACCAGCTCCCTTGTTAAAATGCAAACGACATAAAATCAGGGCCTTTGTTTTGTTGTCTGGTTTACCGCTGATGTCCGCTGCATTATAGATGACCTGTAAATGTGCGTGAATAAGTAGATGTGCCACCGGTGTGGCTGATGTCATGAAGATCAGTAAGGTAAGCTGCACAAAAAGGGGGAAAAAAGCGAAGTTCAAGTCCCTACACACCGGCTACTCCTCTCAAGTCCAGATCTATACGAGGAGCTGTCCAGGTTCCCAGAGAAGTCTTCTTCTGTGAGAAAAACAACATTCTTTTCTCTGTCAAATAAACTCCTTCCTCCCTGTGGGAGGGCCAGTGTGAGTCCAAGATTGAGATTCTGAGCAACACATTTGGTGTTCACACGGACTTTCCGTTCTTTGCTATGACCGCGTACATCTCTACCTCTATGACCATTACATCTCTACCTCTTTCTCAGCAAATCTGATCTTAAAATACACTCACTGGGTTCCTCTGGGAAGTAGTTTGTGATATATACAGCACGAATTTATTTACCTTGCTACAAGGTGACATAGACACAAACTGTGTAAAAACAGCTACAGCTAGTCATACGTGCCTTGCATAAGTGGAACTAGGGATTTACATGACTAAGAATTGGGCTGAAAATATTATTCCATGTGCCCTCTGGCCCTTTATTGACATCCTCCTAGGAACTTCTCTACTCCCCCCCCCTCTCTCTGCAGTACTGGGGGTGGAACCCAGAGGCATTCTACTCCGAGTGACACCCCCAGCCCTATTTTTTATTCTTTATTTTTGGAAAAGAGTCTCACTAAGTAACTGAGGCTGGCTTAGCCTCCCAATTGCTGAGATTACAAGTGTGTGCCACCGTGCCCAGCTCTAGGAATTTTTCTCTTAATGAAAAAGATATTTTCTACCCGGGCGTGGTGGCAAACATTTGTAATCCCAGCATGTAAGAGATTGAGACAGACAGGAGGATCCAGATTCACAGACAGCCTCAACTACTTAGTGAGGCTCTTTGCAACTTAGTGAGACTCTTCTTCAAAAATAAAGAATAAAAAATAGAGCTGTGGTGTAGCTTGGAGGTAGAATTTCCCTGGGTTCCATCTCCAGTACTGAAAAAAAAAAAAAAAAAAAGGATATTTTCCAGTGAAACTCTTAAGTGCAAGAATTTCCAGAGGTGTGATGGCCTGATGTGCTCCAATGTGCTCCTGATGTGCTTTAGCTTTGTGACTCTGTTCTTATAAAGTGTCTAAGGACAGAGTAGGCTGAGAAAGAGCACTGTGGTGAGGAGCATCACTGTACCTCCATTTTCTAACTGAAGACTCAGCTCCATCCCTGCAGTCATGACGACCAATAATTTTGGCAGGCTAAGACCAGAGGATTGAAGGTTTGAAGCCAGCCTCGGCAACCTAGCAAGAACCTGTTTCAAGATTAAAAAATTAAAAGTTCTATGTGTGTAGCTTGGAGGTAGAATGCCCCCAGGTTTGATGCCTGTACAAAACAAACGAAAACCTTTATCTTTCAAAACAATGATGTGTCTCATATATATTAAATGCTCCCCAAATCTTTGTGGATAAAATGTCCTTTCTTATCATAGGGCCCAACCCCAGATAGGTAGTAAGGTGTGAAAACATATTTACATAGCATAGGCACTGCTATTGGTTTAAAGGCTTAATTAGGGGGAAAGTGTCACCATGGTCCTTATACTTGTGTAATGATCAGGCGTTGCCTCTGGGTTCTCACGGGCAGGGCTGAGGAGACAAGGCAATGGGGCCCTTTGCTTCCTGAGCACTATATGTAACCATCAGGAAAGAAAAGACACACGTGGTCTTGCCCAAGATCACCTGATTCTCATGACCAAGTCAGTTCCACTCCGAGGCCCCTCCAGGACATCCAGGCCTGTCCTTTTTTTTTTTCCCCCTCATACTGGGGATTGAACCCATGGGTACGCTACCTCTGAGCTACACCCCCTGCCCTTTTAATTGTGAAACTTAACTTGCTAGGTTAAGTTGCTAAGGCTGGCCTCGAACCTATAATCTTCCTGTCTCAGTCTCCCATGTACTGAGATTACAGGTGTGCACCACCACGCCAGGCTAGCCCTGTCCTTGAGATAAGATGTTACCAGGACCCTCATCATCTCAAAAACATGGACATCGACTGCCAGTGAATGTTCTTAAGTTCTTTGAAGTACAAGATCAGAAATTCTCTAAGCCCACAGCAAACCCAATCAAAACAATCTGCATCCAAAGGACAGTAGCTTTTTTTTTTTTTTTTTTTTTTTTTTTTTAGGTCTGGAGATGGAACCCAGGGGCATTTGACCTCTGAGCTACACCCTCTGCCCTATTTTTTTTTTATTCTTTATTTTGAAACCAGGTCTCACTGAGTTGTGGAGGGCCTCACTAAGTACCTGAGGCAAACCGTGATCCTCTGGTCTCACTTCCCGAATGCTGGGATTACAAGCGTACGACACCACGCCCAGCGAGTAGCTTTTATTTATTATGCCCTTCACGGTGTCAGGATGGTGGGAGCTCAATAAACAGAGGGCATAGAGAAGTCAGGGAGGTCAACAGGCAGATAAGGGTTAGACCCAGAGGAAACATTAGTAAGAATTTGGGACACTAGTGAGGTCCTATTGCAGGACATCACAGAGCTTGTCTTTGACAAAGCTGGAATTCAAATCTAGGCCTTCTGGCCTGACACCCAAACTCTTACAATTAGGACACATCCCTTATTGCATTATAATGAACATTTTATATATTAACTTTCAATCAAAAATTCAATGTTTGATATTTTTTGTCATTTCTTTTCTTACCAGAAATTTCCCCACTTCTTAACATCCTTTATTAGCAAAACTGTTCAAACATGTTGTTAACAATACAATTGTTAAAATATGCCGATTGTCTCAATCTCATCACCTTCCCACTCTCAAAATTTTCTTTATTTATTTACTTTTTTTCCCCTAAGCTCTCAATAGTGTTTTATGGCCGGGCATGGTGGTGCATGCTTCTTATCCCAGTATTTGGGAAGCTGAGACAGGAGAATCGCATTTCACAGCCTGCCTTAGGTACTTTCAAAAAAATAAATAAAAATTAAGCCGGGCGTGGTGGCGCACGCTTGTAATCCCCGCGCTTGGGAGGCAGAGACAGGAGGATCGCGCTGGTTCGGAGCCATCCGTGCTGGTTTAAGAGACCCTGTTTCCAAATAAAAAATATATAAAATAGGTCTGGGAGTGTAGCCCGGAGGTAGAAGAGCTTCCAGGAACCCCAGTACCACAAAAATAAGTAAATTAATTAATTAATTAATTAAAATTTAAAAAACATTTACACCATACTCTGGTTAGTCCTCATTCTACCAAAATGAAATCCAGATTCTTTACCATGTCTTGTGCCTCAATTGAGATGGGCTGGGATGGCTATAGAACAATCATTCCCAACGTCTAATTGCCCTAATATAAGGCGTTTATTTCCTGTGCCTGGGAAACCTGCTGTGGGCGCCAGGGACTCTCCAGGGAAGCCATCTTTCAGTGCTGACTCAGCACCCCTCTTCCCTAACTTGCTTTCACACCCTCAGGGCAGCAGAACCAACACTGAGCACCAGTGGCTGAAGGCTTCTTCCTGAGAGCGCCTGTAGAACAGAAGACCCTGGCCAGCTACTCCTCTAACAGAGGACTAATATCCAGAATATATAAAAAGTTAACCAACAACCCAACACCAAAAAAATCAGTAAGTGGATAATTGAACTAAATAGATATTTCTCAAAATAAGAAATACAAATAGCCAAGAAATGCATGTAAAAGTGCTCAACTTCTTTAGCAATCAGGGAAATGCAAACCAAAAGCACACTGAGATTTCATATTACTCCAGTTAGAATGGCAATTGTAAAGAAAACATGTAGGAATAAATGCTGGCGAGAATGTGGGGGGAAGGGAGCCCTTATACACTGTTGGTGGGATTGTAAATTAGTACAACCACAGAGGAGATCAGAATAGAGGATCCTCAAAGACTAGAAATGGAGCCACCATCAGACACAGCCATAGCACTCCTCAGTATCTTTCCAAAAATAATTAAAATCAGAAAACTGTAGCGACACATAACAGCACAACTCACAATTCATAACAATTCATAACCAAGTTATGGAACCGGGCTATAAATCAGTCAACAAATGAATGCATAAGGAAAATGAGTCATCTACACACAATGGAATTTTACTCAGCCATAAAAAACAAAATTTGTCATTTGCAGGAAAATGAATACAACTAGAAAACATCATGCTTACTGAGATCAAACAGATTTAGAAAATCAAGGGTTATATGCTTTCTCTCCTATGTAGAAGCTAGAGAGAAAAAAGGAAAGAAAAGAGACTTTATTAAAATTAAGAAAGAGATCAGACAGGCGTGGTGGTGCACGCTAGTAATCCCAGCATTCAGGAGGCTGAGACAGGAGGATCACAGTTCATGGACATCCTCAGCTACTACTTAGTGAGGCCATTTGCATCTCAGTGAGACCCTGTTTCAAAATTAAGAATAAAATTCAGACTGGGGGCATCGCTTAGAGGTAGAATGCCCCTGGGCTCCATCCCTAGTACTGAAAAAAAAAAAAGAAGAAGAAAGAAAGAAAGAAGAAAGAAAGAAAGAAAGAAAGAAAGAAAGAAAGAAAGAAAGAAAGGAAGGAAGGAAGGAGGGAGGGAAGGAAGGGAGGGAAAATAAAAGAGAAGAGAAGAAAGAAAAGAAAAGAAAAGAAAAGAAAAGAAAAGAAAAGAAAAGAAAAGAAAAGAAAAGAAAAGAGATCAGTAGCATACTGGAAGGGAACCCGAGGAGGGAGGTGGAGAGGGAAGGGAAGGAAGGAAACAGACCAAATTATGTTATGTTCACATATGAACACATCACTGCAAAGCTATTATGTGCAATTACAATGCACCCATACAATTTTTTAAAGTTTTCCTCATTGGCCAAAGGAAATTGGACAGTCATGCCTACTTTTGAGGAGTGTAGGAATATGGTGTTTCAGCATGCCCAAAAGAGGGAGACCAAACTTCAGTCAACAGCAGTAAGGTTTGCCACAGCTTGCTAACATTGGCGCGGTATGTCCACTGTTAATCTAGCTAATTTTATCTTTGGCTACTCACATCTCCCTTACATAATCTAAGCTCCAACCTTACTGAACTAATTTTAGTTTTCCCACACAGAGCATGATTTTCTTTCATGTTGTCACGTTTAAATTCCCAGAACTCAGAGTTAAGGTCACTTATTCAATAAGTCTATCCCGCTGCTTCGGGAATATATTAGATATCCTGAAAATGTGTTTGCATAGACACCTGCACATACTTTACTATCATACATTTTTCATTTTGCATGGAAATTGCTTTTTTGAATTGATATATTACCCCCAGACAACTGAAATATCCATGAGAATAAGTATCATATCTTATCATCAAGACAACCACCTCATAGGTGTTCATTAAAGATTGGTTCAAAAACTCTTTGCCCACCAATTAAAGTTCAGTTTGGTTTAACCATAATCTGGCCCCACCATCCTTCCAGCATTATCTCCCACTATAGGCCTTTAGAAGCTTTACTTTATCATGCAACGTAGTTTCTATTTCTACTTTATGCTCCCCGTTTTTCCATCCTTATGCCTTTATTCACCCTGATTTCTTATCCTGGATGCCTTCCTCACCACATTTTTTTATTCTATTTTTATATCCTACTGATTTTTAAAAGATCTACAGATATTATAAAGGCCAGTCCGAAAGACAATTCTCTTTCCAGCCTGAAAGACCCTCTCCCTCCTCTGAATGCATGTCAAATTACACCCATAGCCTGTAATGCCATTTTATCACACAAAGTGCTCGATAAAGCTTTGTGAGATGAATGCTAAATGTTTTGCATAGTATAAAATCCTTTCTACTCACTGCCCACCTCAGAAACAAGAAACGGACTTCACGAGATCCATGAAATATTAAGCACCCCATTTAGTCCCTATTAATAAGATGCTGGGGCAATGACCCCTAGAGTGCAGAAATATCTGTGTAACTTTAAATGAATTATCAACAATCAACGTTTTTCCAAAGAAAGCCAATAGGTATGTTCTTATTTGTCGTTTTGCCTTGTTCTTTCTTCCTGTTGGATTTATTAATGCCCATATCATCAGAGCTATAATAGGCCTTAAAATTAATGTCCAATGTCTTTTTCAGCTTAAAACTTAATTTATTCCCCAAGCCTTAGACTCTGGCACAATTAGGTTTTGATACATGGACATTTCTGCTTACTCGGGACTTAGTAAGAAAAGACTCCAGATTTTGAATGGCCTCATAAATATATATTGAATTTAATTTTCGAACATGCAAAACCCATTTTCCTGTTGTTTAGAGGCTTTTCAGGCTGGGGGTAGAGCAAGTTTCTATACGTATTTTTGTTGTGTGCCATTAATTAGTTCATAAATCAACATGTCTCCGCATCGCACAGATTACCCTAAAGCCAATACACTTAGCATCGGAATGTACCACTGCATTCTTCAAACTCACCTTTGTCTCACACAGGTTTAGGTCCAAGCAATTAAGATCTCCAGGACCAAATGGACGTTATCGAGAAGTTAGAGACTGCAGTTAGAAGTTAGCAGTTTTGGCTGCATTCCTTTTGTTAAATAAGAAAAAAACGATAATAACACACAGGGTAGGATGAGAGAAATATAACATAAACTGAACAAGAGAGTAAAGGATGGAGAAAAACGGAAGTGGAAGAAAGAAAAAAAAAAGAATTTAGAGGTATGGTATTCAAAAGGTCAATCAGGCCAAGTATGGTAGAGAATGACCATAATCCCAGTACTTAGGAGGCTGAGAAAGGAGGATTACAGGTTCCAGGTCAGCCTCAGAAATTTAATGAGGCTCTCAGCAACTTAGCAAGACCCTATTTCCATATAAAAAGTAAAAGAGGTGTGGGGGTGTAGCCTGGAGGTAGAAGGCCCCTGGATTCCATCTGTAGTACCCACACACACACAGAAAAAGAAAAAAATATATATATATACATATATTTTTTAAAGGGCTGGGAGAAGCCGAGCATGGTGGCACACGCTTGTAATCCCAGCATTTGGGAGGCTGAGACCAGAGGATCGCGGTTCACGGACAGCCTCAGCTACTTAGTGAGGCCCTCTGCAACTCAGTGAGACCTGGTTTCAAAATAAAGAATAAAAAATAGGGCAGGGGGTGTAGCTCGGAGGTCAAATGCCATGGGTTCCATCCCAGACCCGCCAAAAAATAAAAAAGGGCTGGGAATGTAGTTCAGAGGTAGAATAGCCCTGTGTTCAATCTCCAGTAACACACACGCACACATGCATGCACATACACGCACAAAGGCAGTCAGATGCATAAGAGTCCTGAGGAAAAACTAAACAAGGTGCCGTACTATGGAAGTATGAAATATGTCACATTTTAGAGAAAAAGGAAAAAGCAGAGGAGAAAGAAGCAGAGGAAGAGGAGCAAGCGAAGGAGAGAGGGAGAAGGGGGAATTTTCTGGCCTTCTGCGTCATTTGTACATGGAGTAATGGACACAGGTGTTGCTTTTCACATTTCCACCATGACTTCAAAAGATGAATCTCCCTTGCGGGACCTTTCATCGTGGCAGCGATGGTTGGCCTCAGTGGGTATCACATCTTTGCATATATCTAGCCTCTAATTTTGTAATTCTCACTCTTCTTGTTTTTTAGTAGTACTGGGGATGGAACCCAGGGGCCTTCTACCTCTGAGCTACACCCCCAGCCCTATTTTTTATTCTTTATTTTGAAACAGGGTCTCAATGAGTTGCAAAAGGCCTCAGGAAGGAGCTGAGGCTGGCCGCGGAATATGAGCCTCCTTTCTCAGCCTCCCAAATGCTGGGATTACAAGCGTGCGCCACCACGCCCGGCCTCACTCTTTAATTAGGAAAATTTCCTAAATCAGAAATGCTTCCTGTGAGGAGAGCTCAACAGGACATTATTACCATGAGGAGAAAACGTGTCCCCCAAGACTTACAATGGGCAGAGTTAGCACATCTGTGACTTCTACCTCCTAATCAGGTATTCTTTACACTCAACATGCTACCACCTATCTTGAGGACAAGGATCAGGAAAAAGGATTCAAATGCAAAAGAAAACCCCTTGTGGAGCTGAACAGTCAGAAGCTGCTACATCTCAGCAGGTTTCCTGAACCTGCTCGAAAATAGCTCAGCGCGCTCAGCTCGCGGGCATCTTGATCTCTACAGTCCCAAGCCTTCCACTGTGGGTGCAGCAAGAACCTTGGCCGCTGTCATCTCAAAGCTCTGGTGTGAGTTGGTCCTTGTTCACAAGCGCTGCTACTCCCGCTCATGCCTAAAGGCCCGAGTGTTCATAAAGGGCTAAAGGTGAGCTGTGGTCAGACCCTCGGCCTTCTCCACTCCTCTGGCTCCGCCCCCTGCTGGGCTCCAACCCACTGGCCCCTTTACAGTGTAGACCTTGAATGAACCCCAAAGGCCCATTCGCTAAAGGGCCTTGGTCCCCAGCTTAGCAGTATTGGAAGTTTGTGAATATTCTAAAATGTGGAGCCTAGTGGGAAGGCTTCAGTTCCTGGGGTCATGTCCTCAAAGGAAATAGTGGAGCTCCAGCTCCTTCCTACCTCTCTCTTTTTTCCTTCCTTCCTTTTTTTCTTCTTTCTTCTTTCCTTCCCTCTCTCTTTTCTTCTTCTTCTTCTTTTTTTTTTTTTTTTTTTTTGGTGGTACTAGGAATGTGACCCAGGGGCCTTCTACCTCTGGGCTATACTCCTAGACCTATTTTTTTAATGTATATTTTATTTGGAAACAGGTTCTCTTAAGCCAGCTGCTGAGGCTGGCTTCGAACCTGCACGATCCTCCTGTCTCAACCTCCCAAGCGTGGGGATTACAAGCATGCGCCACCACGCTCGGCTTATTTTTTTTTTTTTTTTTTTTGCTTCCAGGCCACAGTGAGTGTTTTTGCTCCACCATGCACTCCCAGGAAGACACGCTGCCTCTCGACAGGCCCAAAGCACACAGCCAGTGGATTGTAGATTGGAAATCCACAGTGAATTGTGGGCTGGATGCTCTGAAACTGTGAGCCAATATAAACATTTCCTCTTTATAAGTCTCCTGTCTCAGGTATTTGTTATAGTAACAGAAAGCTGACTAACACCCCCGCCACCTTGCTATCCGTAGGCCTCCCCTCCACCTGGAGCACTCTACAGAAAGCCACATACTGCCTTTCATACTGCCTTGAGGTCCTTGACTAAATGTCACCTTTCCTGTGATGCTCACCCCGTCCACCACATGAAAATGGCAACTAGCCTCCACTCCTCTTACTCCACTCTATTTCTTTGTATTTCTTCCAACCGTACTTACAATCTTCTAAACTCTATCCCTTACTTACCCAATAGATTTATTATTTGTCGTCTTCTCTCATCTTCTTTGTCTTACTCAAGTAGCAGGTAGGAAATACACATTAAATTTTTATTGAATGAATGAGTGAATACATCCTTAGACAGAAGCCAGGAGTTGACTGCAGATTGCACAGTAACATTTACTTCCTCTACCGAGATTTGTGAAAGGAACTTTCAAACCGTTCTAAGATATTAGAGAAATTAGTTAACTATCTTCCATTGCTGTTCTCCCCTCCCTATAAATACTTCTGAATGGGATCACGGGTTCCCTAGGTCCTGCAGTGTCTCCCCGCAGGGGCCACTTCCCCATGGAGCTTTCTGCATGGGGCAGAAATGCACGGAGCAGCATGGGGCAGGCATCCTGCTAATTGGAGCTTGTTCATGTCCCTGCCTGAGACGGCAAACAGGCAAACACCTTCCATGAAGAGCAGTCTCCCGCACAGGCTGCGGCATCCTCAGAGCGGGTTACACCAAGCCTGCCTCGCCAGCAGCATGTTTGCCTGTTTAATCTGTGTTAACATTCCAATCCAGGTTCCCCTAACTGGCGCGGATTCCGTCTGATAAACATTGTCCTTCCCCTCAGTCTTCTTTTCTTTTATAGAAACATTATTTATTTATAACATATTATAACAGACAGCAGCACAGCCAGGAGGGGAGCCGACTTCTCCCTAAATAATACCCGTGGATGCCAGGAAAGGTGATCTTTCCACTTGCAGGATATCGGCTGGGAAAGTAGAGAGTGTTTGACAGGCTCTGGAGCTGGAAGGGGTGGAGACAGAAGTCCTGGAAGCCCCCTCCAGCAGGGTGTGTTTGTGAAACCTTCTCTCGGAGCTGCCTTGGTGCACCTCGGCTTCTAAATGCGTTTGGCCCTCCTCCTCCCTCCTGTGACTCCAGTGTGTGTTGGAAGTAGAAATGCTGTCTTCTCTGATGGGCCTGACTGGGCTGTGCTCTGCAGGCTGGCTCATGAAGGGGGGTGGGGGAGTGAGGAGAGCCTGCAATTTTCTTTAATTAGTCACAGCTTTCATTCCCATTTGAATGGTGTGTGTCAGAAGGCCTCAGTGTAGAGCAGTGTCTTCCCCTCGTCCTCCTTTCTTTTCCACAGTCCACCGCAGGCCCCTGAACTACACCTCCAAGCCCCTCCGGCAGGAGCTCTTCCCTTCTTTTTTAGTTTTTTTCTTGATACTGAGGATTGAACCCAGGGACATTCTACCTCGGAGCTACACCCAAGGGTCTCACAAAGTCGCGAGCGGCCTTGCTAAATTGCCAAGACCGGCCTCAAGCCTGCGATCCTCCATCTCAGCCTCCTGAGTACTGGAATTACTGGTTTGCATCGCTACATCAAGACAGGCCTTTTATTTTCTTGAAGCTTGGAGACCACTTCTGGTCTTCTTTTGTTAGCATTACAGCAAAGCTTGTGTGTGACCATTTTTAAGGGAGGGGTATATTCTTTCAGGATAGTGATTTGCTAGGTACCCAATAAATAATTATTGATCCACTGCTTAACCTCCTAAGTAAGACATTTGTAATCTTGCCATTATGTTGGGCTGCGTGTGGCAGGCCACACCATCTATTATCAGGGAGAATCCAATCTGACTCGCAGCCGATCACTCACTCGCTTGGAGTCCAGAGAATGGTGCAAATAGTCCCTTTATTGCCTGCCTTGGGCTCAAGAGAGAGTCCCCGCCATTCTTCCACCCTCCTTTTTTCTTTATGTCTCTCTGCCCTGCGAGGCCCTGGCTCCATCTACTTGTGGCTACTTGTGGTACAAGTCTGTGGAAGTCTTCCTGGTCCCACTGAGAGAAATGGCTGCTAGAAAGCTGGGTGTGGTGGCGTGCACTTGTAATCCCAGCATTTGGGAGGCTGAAACAGGAGGATCGCGGTTCACAGACAGCCTCGGCTACTTAGTGAGGCTCTTTGAAACTCAGTGAGACCCTGTTTCAAAATAAAGAATAAAAAATAGGGCTGGGGATGTAGCTCAGAGGTAGAATGCCCTTGGGTTCCATCCCCAGTAACACACACACACACACACACACACACACACACACACACACACAAAATGGCTGCTAGGTGGATAATTACATTCTTCAGTATAAAAAATTGAAGTGTCTATTTAGCTCAATTGCCCATAAAAACAAATAGCATTTGCTGGTATCTATCATCTCTCAGATATAATATGAAAGCTAACAGCTTTGTCTACATACTATGTTAATCACCTTACATGCATCCCATCTAAAATTCATGTGACCTATAAATTATGAACTATTGTTTTTCTAATTATTTCATGAAAAGGGAAAGGAGGACCTGGGGAGACACACAGGAAGTCACACAACTAAGTAGTAAAGAATTTAGAATCCAGAGATGGCAGTGTGGCTCAGTGGTACAGTACTTGCCTAGCATGTGCAAAGCCCTGGGTTTGATCCCTGGCAGAAAGAAAGAAAGAAAGAAAGAAAGAAAGAAAGAAAGAAAGAAAGAAAGAAAGAAAGAAAGAAAGAAAGAAAGAAGGGAGGGAGGGAGGGAGGGAGGGAGGGAGGGAGGGAGGGAGGGAGGAAGAAAAAAAGAAAGAAAAGAAAGAAAAATAGAATTCAGAATTCAACCCAAGCTGCCAAATTCGAGAGCTGGTACACAGTCAGGTCGCAAGTGGGGAGTCCAGAGCATGAACGTAACTAAAGCAAACAAGGCACTTAATACAAGGTCTGGCACATGGCGAAACCCAATGGAGAGAGGTACAAGGTACAGGACCACCTGGAAGGAGAGCAAGTAAGATGCAAATAAAGAAGGGAGATGGAGAAAGCTGCATGGGAAGTTCTTTATCTTATGAAACATTTATAGGCTGAATATTAAGGACTAGAACCTGTGCCAGGCAGAGAGATTCAACTTAATGTGGCCTTCAAAGGAAACAGAAGAAGACACATAAATGAATGAGCCCAAAAAGTGTTCTAGGCCTTATTAGAGCAGCATTCTCAGGGAAGAGAAAGGGGTTGATTTTTGCAGGAAGCATGGCTCAGTGTCTCTAAGGATATCATCTGAGTGGCACAGGCTAGAAAGAGGACCTCCAATTTACAAAACAATTGCCACAACAAAGAGAGACACAGGAATCCACATTTTACAGAATTCTGTCCCCAAGCCTAGCAGCACCCAGAAGCCACTCACAGATGACCGAGGGGTGTTTCTAGTTGCCTTTCTCTCATCAGTACCACAGTTCCTGCTGCATGCATAGTAAAATATAGAGATTATAAATCCCAACACAGTCCAGCCCCGATGACTAGGTCATTCGGGCTTTGTTTCAGAAAGGTCATATTTGCTCTAGGTATACAGAAGATATTAGGCAGTGAACTCGGGTTTAAGTTTCAATTTAGTTTTGTTTTGTTTTCATAGCCCCTTAAACCCTAATCATTTTCTACCACCCACTTTTCCTTGTTGTCATTAAATTGAACCAAACAGATTTATCTCCCTGTTCAAATGTTATACCCACAGAGTTAAAATAATCCAGGAAAGGATGCTGGAGTGGGAAGAATGCTGGACCCACTGAGTTGGCATCTAGTCTCAGCTCGGCCATCGACTGGCATCACTCTGACTTGGACTGTTCATTGGTAAAATGGGGTTTATAATAGCTCCAGAATAAGTTGCTTCTCTAGAACTTGGAGAGAAACAAAACTGGCTTCTGAAAATTTAGCTAGTAGGACTCCACAGAGATGCACAGAATAAAGAGGTTCTCCATGGCTTGCAGCTTCAAAAACACCCCAATTCCAGTCAAAGTAGCTGGAAGGAAACTTAGGGAAAACTTGAACATAATTAAGATTTATCTCATAGCAAAAGGTCATAGTATTGAATCTTCTTTGGAGAAAGGTTTTGTGAACACACAGAAAACCCAGGACTGGCAAAGGTGTTAGAAACTGCCCTGTGGGCTAAATCCAGATGTCTGTCTTTGTAAACAAAGTTTTATTGGAACATTTGTTTACATATGATTTATGCCTTCTTTTGTGTAAAACTGACAGAATTCTAATCATTGTGTCATAATAATAAGGCCCACCTTATGCAAAGTTTTAGAACCTGGCCCTTTATTGGGCAAGTTGCTAGTCCCTGATCAGTTTTTTATTTTGGTCTTTGATCACTCCTGACCCATCTCCAGAATAAATAGACTCCCACTGATTCCTAAATCGGGGTGGAGGTTTGTGTTCTTATCAGACTCTCCATGTGTGGTGTGCCATTTAATTATAAATACTCCCTAATGTGACTTTAGTGATGAAAACTCCAAAATTTCTATGTTTGTAATTTTTTTCCAAGGTATGTTTAGGACAAGATACTTGATGAGTTCAACACAAAAAGTTAGTGTCCCTAAATAGCCCTTTTCCCACCCTAATGCATCAAGCTATCAGAGCTTAACCACCATTTAAAATTCAGATATGTAACTTGCCTTGCTTAATTCCATGCTTATAGAAAACTTCTGATAATCTGTCTTCCCTATGTAGCATGCCTCCAGAGAGCAAGCCAGACTAGCATCTGTCTGCTTGCTAGTAGCATTCCTCATTGCAGATGGCTAACTTGGAGTTGTTCTGGCTTATACGTCTCAGTCTCTGTGAACTTCATTTCTGTGCCTCAGTCTCTTGAGATGGAGGCATTCTCAAGGTACCAACGTACCCTGGGTTGTCATGAGAACTACGTGAACAGTGACCATGGACCCAACTTGGTCAACCTTAAGGAACCCAGTGTTCTGCTTGGATTTCAAAAGAGTACACATTCAATAAAAGCCGGGGTCCAGGGAAGCAAGGAGGACACTTATCTATTCTCTGTTGAAAAAGACTCTGCTAATAATAGAAATAGTGTTAACATGGTTTGCTAATCCTTTTCAAATGAGATGAAACATATCACCCAGTTTCAGTCCAGACTGTTGTTTAAGGTTTCTCAAATATACTCTCCCCTCGCCCTTGGTCCTCCCTGTCTTCGTCTTTTCTTACCTAGAACTATAGCAACTGCCTGCTTCCACCCTGACCACTTCTAATGGTGGCTCAAGCCCCAAGTACTAGAGTGACCTACCCCACTCACAAAGCTCATCACGCTGGCCCCATTAAAATGCCTTCAGTGATATAGCTCTCACACCCTCCTCATTCTGACCCCACCTTGCCAATCCCAAGAGCCATGATCCAGCTACCATAGCATGCCCTTCCCTTCTATATTGCTTTCATCTGGCAGGCTGCTCGTTGTTCTCCAAACAAAGTACTTTCCCCCTTTTCAAAAAATCAGGGCCGTCTTATTAAAAATATATTTCTCAGCCAGGTGTGGTGATACGTGCCTGCAATTCAGTACTTGGGAGGCTGAGACGGGAGGAGCACAGGTTCAAGGCCAGCCTTGACGACTTAGCGAGAAAATCAGCAACTTAATGAGATCCTGTTTCAAAATAAAAAATAAAATAAGCCAGGGGAAATCTCACCAAGTGCTGTGTGCATATCTGTCCCTGTCACTATGAACTGCATTGTGATGTGAGACTGTACTGAACCAATAAAGGTATTAAAAATAAATAAATAAGCCGGGCGTGGTGGAGCATGCTTATAATCCCAGCATTTGAGAGGCTGACACAGGAGGACCGCAGTTCACGGACAGCCTCAGCTACTTAGTGAGGCCCTTTGCAACTCAGTGAGACCCTGTCTCAAAATAAAGAATAAAAAAATAGGACTGGGGTGTAGCTCGAAGGTAGAATGCCCCTGGGTTCCATTCCCTGTACTACTACTACTACTACTACTACTAATAATAATAATAATAATAATAATAATAAATAATAAAGTAGGGTTAGGGGTATAGAATGCCCCTGGGTTTAATCCCTTATGCCCCCCCCCAAAAGAAAAATAAAGAAACACAGTTTCCTGCTCCCCTTGCAGCTAGATATAGCCAGGTTATATTCTCAACACCAGTGAAATACAAAGGAGTGGGTAACTCCTGCCTCTTGACTAAAATGAAGTAGCCCACCCTGTACCACTTCTCTCTATCCTTCCTATGAAGAAATAACGCCCCCAGCTAATACTCCACCACTGAGAAAATGCCTACAAGACAGCGGAGTGATGGGTTAGAACAATAGTGATCCCTGAATGACCCCGTGGAGCAGAGCTGCTCCTCCCACATTGACTGCCCACCTGCCAGCTGCTGCAGGAGGGACAAATGGGCTTCTGTCCCTTCAGGTCACTGTACTGCAGACTTCTTTGTTATAGCAGCTTCACCTTTACCCTAATACACTTTCAAGCGTTCTAATTCTTCAGGCTGCCCCATTCCTGCTTACCTGGTAAACACCATGCAACATTTGCCCCATAGCATGTTTGCTTGATTATATCACCAACATATCCATAGTTGGACTTTATTTTTGTATTGTATGCTCCATGGCCACACACACCCATAAGAAAGGTAAGAACCATTTTTAAATCTGTCTTTGATTGTTCTGGCCAAAGTATAATATGCAGTAGGTCAAAGTGTTCTCAAAGGCAAATGAATAAAGGTGCATGCTCTCATCTTCTAGCGTAGCAGTGAGGAGGATTTGAAGGGTTAAGAAGCAGAACAGAAAATCAGAGGAGGATAAATGAGAAGGAAAAAAGAGTGAGGCATGGACCATGCCCCGTAGGTCTGCCGTGTCATCCACAGCACCTGGCCCTCTGCAGGAACTCAATAACCAGGTATTGATTGAGCCCAACCTTTGCTTGTCATTATTGCTTCCTCTGCCAGACCCCAAGGAAGCCGCTATAGGAAGTCATTCAGAAATCCTTCTAATCATCTAGTAAGCAAATCTCCATCAGATATGTGTATGTGTTTAGATGTATGACTTGATTTAACATAACATGCTTGGGCTTATAAGATTCCTCACGATTATATGATAGCTGTTCACTTAAAATACATTTGTTTCATCAAATTCTCAAACAGAAACTTTTAAAGGGCAGTTGCTTCTGTAAGTGGTCGTGGCGCACCGTAAACACAGTATGCCTTGCTGATGGTAAGAAGTCAGAGCTAGGAAATTCAGTGGCCTTTAATTATTCAGGATTTAATCGTGCAAGCATGTACAATCAATATTTGTTGGTCTTAATCTGATTACCAGCTAGTGGTGTTCAGCTTCTCCATCAACAGGATAACAATATGACACATTTCATAGACTTTCCCTAGGCTCTTCCAACAAGCTTATTGGAAGAATTTTAATCGGCTAATGAACTCATCAATGGCATTTTCAGGAGCCAAGATACCTTTCTGCACCTACATCCCATGACCATATTTGCCTGACATCTTGTGGCCATGAGGAACATGACAGTCTATAAACCCAACATCTGTAGGCCCTGTGAGCAGCATCTTTGAATGCTAATGCCTGCATTACGGTAAAAGCAAACACAAAACTGCTTAGACGATGTGTGACATGTAATTATTTCCTCTCATTAAGATGAAAACTAGCCTTTTTTTTGTATTTATGAGGCAAGTTGGAACATGTGGTTTGATCCTTGTTTAAAAAGGAATGGGGGCTCTGTCTGGGCTGAAGGACATCTGGCTTGGCTGTCAACTACCTTGGCCACAGAACACTTTTCCTGAGAAAGACCTACCCAAAACAGAACATGGCTCTTGAAGTGAAGAAAGAAGAGTGCCTGTGGTCAGCTGCTCTGAGGAGGGCTGTCTGCATCTGGGATTATTGGAACCGAGGGTGAAGGATACTCTGAGCATTGAACTAATGGAAGGTTTCATTTCAGCCTTGCTTTGGAACGCTTATGGATCTCCCAAACCTCTCTTTTTAGAGCCAGAAATAGTTTGCTCAAAACCGAATTTGATGTGGAATCACATAAATATAAAATAGGAGACAACAAAGGTGCCTGGAGGCAGGGGCTCTGCACTCCGCTGGCTCAGCTTCTCTCTCCCCCTGAAATGTGTCCCCCTTCTTGGCCTTTGAGGGTGCAGTTTGGAAAGATGGAAAGTGTCTCACTGGAAGTCAGAGGTCCACACTTTGCATC
This sequence comes from Muscardinus avellanarius, assembly GCF_963383645.1. Taxonomy (NCBI): domain Eukaryota; kingdom Metazoa; phylum Chordata; class Mammalia; order Rodentia; family Gliridae; genus Muscardinus; species Muscardinus avellanarius. Next base: position 96,276,101 of record NC_137788.1, read on the forward strand.
CCAATGGGTAGTCATTAGTACCCCGGCATTGTTTAACAAGTCATTAACCTTTCTGAACTCCAGGTTTTTCATCTCTAAAATAGAGGAAATAATATACTCCACAGGGTCATTGGGAACAGTAACAGAGGCAGTAACATAAAAATGCTTCATAGTTACTAGATAAATGACCACACTGCCTTCATCAGACAGTCATAATGGGCAACTAAGAGGAAGGAGCTCCAGACAACACAGTTCCTCCAAGTTGAAGAGGAGCCCTCTGGAAGTCTTGATTCATGAACTTGTCTGAGTAGTTTAGAACAGGAGAGATGCAGTAGCATGCTCTGAATGCTGGAACACAGGACCTCCAAACACCTATGGGCTCATTGTCATTGCCTTGCACAGGAAGCACAGCTTCTCCGGTTTCTGTTTTTCCCCAACTTTGTTAACCATCTTCACCTGTGTTATAGCCAAGTCATAAGATGCATCAGAATGTCCTAAAAGATGGCATAGGTGTTGAGGCCCAGAGAAGTCATAACTTGTCTCTAACCACACAGCAAGTTTATGACTAACCTGGGACCAGAATCAACTTTTCTTGACACTCTGCTGGGCATCTGGCTGCCTGTTTGGTAAAGGACACCAATCCATGCTGGTGAGAGGGAGAGCAGGGTGTAGTGTTGCACTGAAGAAATCCAAAGAAGATAACCAAGAGAGCAACTGCAGAATTGTCCCAGGGAGCTGGGGGGAAAGGCAGGATGAAATGGTAGAGAAATCTAACATTTTCTGTCCCTGGGAATTTAATGAATGGGGAACAGAATGTGTTATCTCTGATGGAGAGCGAATCAGGAGTTTATTCTAGGAAAATAAGAAGATTATTTCAGTTTCTTTCTGAGGGGAAAGGAATTCTGACTGGCTAAAATATCATCCTGTTGAATCCATGGTTGTGGGACACACAACATAAGTGTGTAACTTACACACTGTTAGTGAGGTCGTAAATTGGTACAACCACTATGAAGATCAGAATGGAGATTCCTCAAAAGACTCAAAATGGAGCCACCATATGACCCAGTCACACCAATCCTCAGGAGTTTTCCAAAAGAATTAAAATTAAAATGCTATGGTGATACATGCACACCTATGTTTATAGCAGCACAGTGCACAGTAGCTAAATTATGGAACTAACCCAGGTGTTTGTTGACAAATGAATGAACAGAGAAAATGTGGCATATATACACAATAGAATGTTACTCAGCCATAGAGAAGAACAAAACCATGTCACTTTGCAGGAAAATAGATGGAACTGGAGAACATCATGCTTAGTGAGATCAGCCAGACTCAGAAAATCAAAGGCCATGTGTTTTCTCTCATATGTGGAAGACAGAGGGGAAAAAGAAAAGAAAGAGGATCTCATAAAAATTAGGAGAGAGACCAGTAAAATAATGCAAGGGAAATAATAGAATAATATCTCCTTGGAGGGAGGGGAAGGTACAGGGAAGGCACCAAACCAAAGAATGTTATATGTGTATATGAATATGTCACTGTGAATCTCACTATGAAGTATAATCACAGCACACCAATAAAATTACACACACACACACACACACACACACACACACACACAGTCTGATGCCAAATTAGGAGGTGAAACAGACAGCTGTACTGCAACCATGGCAACCAGCTGGGTGTTACCACCAAGCTAGAATAAAGATGGTCCAACACAGAAGACCTGACTTATCTCACTCACAGAACATCTGTAACACATAAAATAAATCTTCAAGAAAGGGTGCATGATTCCCAGTGAAGAACATTACAAATAAGCTTGTCTGCTGTGTGATCCTGACCCCAAAAGAGGAAATGAGTAGGACTAGATAGCCTACCGAACCCTCATTTAGGCGGAAAATTATGTGGTTCTAATGCGCCATTAAAGATAATTTAAAAGAAAATGGATATTTAATTTAAAGATGATTCTAGCCAGGCTGAGCCCCATCTTCACCAGCATTTGAAGCTATTATACAAACCACCAAAATCAGAACCACAGGCAATCTTGTCTATTAGTGGTCCAGGCATTTGTGACTTTGTCTCTCATGCTCTTTAATATTTGCTGTTCCTTTTATTTGAACCGAAAGGAGAAAAGGCTCAGTTGCAGAAATAGAATATGTTGTGCTTGAGTTCAGTAGTTTTTTTTTTTTTTTTTTTGAGAGGCTTCAGAGCCAAGATGATAAATGGCTAATAAAAAAACAGGGGTGTCTGGGGGCTGACCAGGAAGGGATAGTCATGCAGGGAGAATTTAGGGTTCTGTGATGGGTAGCTGTTGTCTCTTCCCTCAAAAAAGAAGCTATGCATTCATTTTTTAAGGAAAATATGTTGGGTTCTGGGAACCGCTGAAGGTGGAGGATGGCTTCTCTGTGCCCGCCATGCAGGGTGACCTTTGTGCAGGGCCACCGAAAGAACAATGGAGAGGCAGGGCTCCTAAATTAGTCATCAGGGCTGTTTGATTTGTTCCTGTGCCAGATGTTCCCTGGTTGATCCCTGCCTGGCCCATATGTCCGCCAAGAGCCAGCAGAGCCAGCAGAGCCAGCAGGACCGGCGGCAGCCACTTCAGAAGCAGCTACCATAGCAGGCTAATGGAGTAGTTGGCAGGAGGCTGTCATCTGATTGGCCCTTCGCTGTTCCCCTTAGAGATCAAGGGCATTATGCAGGCAGCACACCTGCCCGCTCCCAGGGCCAGGCTCAGGTGGCTGGGCAGCGCTGATTCCCGGGGAGGTCTGGCGAGCACCACGGGCCCCTCGGCTGGGCACCTGGCCTTCTTCCTCTTTTCATCCTCATCAAAAGAAGCCCCCATGGAATCAGCAAACAGCCATTGCTGTGTTCAAAGTGGGACGCAGTCTGGACAGTGGGCTTTCCTTCCCACTCGTAGTGAGCATCTGCTGTCCACTGAGCTGGGACTGGGACACTCTGCTGCCCTCTGAAGGGGTCTGCATTGCAAGCTGGCGGGTGGAGATCAGGGACTTGAGCGCCTGCTTATTTGGGAAGTTGGCTGATTTTGTCCTTTGAGCTCAGCAAGGACTGAGTATTGGGTACGAGACGCAAGGACACCTTTTCTGGCTTCTCACCAGGTCTTAAATGGATATCCTTTTGACTGTCCATGAAAACCTCTTCTTCTGGAAGCTCTGCCTTCACCCAATCCTGGGTATCTTACTCAGACTGCCAATCAGAGAATCTCCCTGAATTTTTCAAACCAACACTGGGCAGAGTCAACTCTGCTTTGGGGGTGCAAGCCGCAGGTGTGAGGTCCAGAAACCGAGAGAGCCGAGAGCAAGGATGGGCAAGATGCTGGCCCAGCAGTGGGCCGGGCTCTTGTGGATCAGCTGCAGCTCTGACCATCCTAGTGGCTGCTGGGTCTTTTAAATCCACGGGCTATCCCCCTTACCCTTCTAATTCATTAACTGTTTTTGCCAAAGTTGTTTCTGTCGCTTGCACCTAAGAGTGCTGACCCCCTCAATCCCCATAAAAAAAAAAATCTCCAAGGCAAATGGAAAAAGGACTGTGCTCATAATTTTGAAGCCAACTTTCTGATTAATCAATCTGTCCAAGATCAATTCCTCAAATAATCTATCTGCTGTGGGAATTACTCACACAACAGGACTTCCTCATACTTTGGCTCAGCTGTGACTGTCTCTTTACCATGTAGCTCACTTAGTTATGAGGTCAGGCTCTTCTAGGATGAGTGCCAATTTTCTCCAGATTTCACTTTGTATGTGTGTGTGGGTGGGGGGACTGGAGATTGAACCCAGAGACATTCTATCTCTGAGCTATACCCCCAACCCTTTATTTATTTATTTTTATTAATATTTTTATATGGTACTAGGAATGGATCCCAGGAGCATTCTACCTCTGAGCTACACCCCCAGCCCAATTTTTTATTTATTTTTTTTTATTTTGAAACAGGGTTTCACTGAGTTGCAAAGGGCTTCCCTAAATAGCTGAGGCTGTCTGCGAACAGCGACCCTCCTGTCCCAGCTAAAGAAGGTTCTTATAGGTTGCTGAGAGTCTCACTACACTGCTGTGGCTATCCTCGAACCCGCCATCCTCTTGCTTCACTCTCTCAAATAATGGGATTACGGGTGTGCGCTGCCACACCCAGCTTAGATTTCACATCTTAAATGACTAGGAGTTTTGTTTGCCAGTGGGATGAGTTCCCCTCCAATATAACTTGCCTACGTCTCTCATTTGGGGATGTAATGCCCAGTGTCCGTCTACTCCTTCATTTGATCTTCTGTTGCTCCTGCCTTCTTTGTGTTCCCAACCTTGTTTGTCCTTGCGCACAGAGTAGCCATGACAAACCATCTATGCCTAGGCGAATGCTGGGGCCGACCAACTTAGTAATCTCAACATTCTGTTCTTTTCCATTAGGTAAATTGGTTTTGAATAACTGACTCTCAATGACTTGACCAAGATCCCAAACATCTCAACCAATATGGATGGCTTGGAAAAATGAAATCCAGAATGTAGCTTTCATCTGCTACACCGTCTCATTTCGTATTCGCTGAAATGATTCGTTTACCTTATCAGTGGGTCCCTCCTCACTCCAAAGACAAATTCTGTACCGGGGGCCTACAGCTGCAGCTGCTCTCTTTTTCTGGGCCACACTAAGCTTCTGTGGTGACTCCCTTGTAGCCCTGCTCGGCCTCTCCATGTATATTGGACTTCTTGAAACACTGTGTTGTGCACTTTTATTAAGTAACTTAAAATACATTATTTACTCCATCCCTCTTCCCTAGATGGAAGAGGGCCACTTGAGGCCCAGGATACAGTGACCTATTTCAGCCTGTTCCCATCACTGTATCCTGGGCCTCAAGTGGTGCCAGCTGCATGGAAGGTATCCTGTAGTTTCTACGGGAAAAAATGGCACCGGTTGGGAACCATCTATTTTAGGCCTCCTATTGTCTGATTCTATTGCCACCTCATTGTATTTTTCTGAGTTTCCAGAAACCCAAAGACCAGCCCCCGGCCAACCATGCTTTCTGTAGGGGTTCTGAGCCTTCTGATGACCACATGGCTAGGAAAAATCTGCTCTTACCTGCTGGACAAGCCCAGCCCAGCCTTCCCTTTTCAATTGTTTGACCTCGGTGCCTATTTTCTTCACCTCCCATGTCCCTATTTCTCAGTAAGTCTTTGCTATATCTGTGGGATACCCAAGAAGAAGGTGGGACACTTGACACTTGTCACCTGAGGCTCTTAAGAGGACTCAGGGGCACTTCAGGGAGAGCAGACATATTAGACCCAGGGAGGGCCAGGGCAGTGAGGTCGGTGGGGTTGGGGGTGAAGATCAAGTCCTGCCACTTATTTACCATGTGGTATGTTTAGAAGAGAGTTAATTGTTAATGATAACTACCGGTGTGAAGCACACTACTGTAAAGAGGAAAAACTTACTTAAAAAACAAAATTGGGATGAATTATAAAGAAGTAGATCAGCCAGGCCAACACCAGGAAGGATAGCTGAATCTAGTGAGAACTGGGAAGCTCCTAAAGTTATCTCTGTGTCTCACTCTCTCTGCCTGTCTTTGCTTCTCCTGCTCACTGTCTCCACTCCTTCTGTACCCTGGCACTCTCTGCACTTTTAACACCACGTGCCTGCTCCATTGGGGCACTAAAATAGTAGGCCAGGCATCTTTTTAATATACTTATTGGTGTATTGTAATTATACATCACAGTGAGGTAAAAAATCATAAAAACAAACACACACAGTCCAGGCTCCAGCATCCATATGACTTCTTGACTTTTCTTTCTATTAAGGGGTTCAAGTCCCTGTAGTCACCCCAAAGCTTCAGGAGAGTTTCTTATCAGGTAAGTTTAAATAATGAGATTGATCAGGAGGCTAGAGATGCCCCGTCTGGGCTCTGGATGTGTGTCTGGGAGGTAGGGAGAGCCTCTGAAGACAGATTCCAATAAGGAGTGGGGCACCAGGAAGTCAGTAAGTACCATCATTTCCAGCTTCACAGTGATTGCTATGAAAATGAATACAGTAGCCATAGGAAATTCCTGGTGCAGAGTTCTAGTTTCCTCTCTCCTTCTGTCCTTACTGGGTCATTACTTTTCCCTTTCACACTTAGGAGAATTTATGTCTAGAGTCTGTGTCTGGGGTGATCCCCTTGGTTCTTAACCCATTCTCCTCTGGGCTTTTTGCAACAACAAACCCTGTCTGGACACAGAAGTGTTGCCTCCAGCTTTCCGTTTGATTTGGTGGCAGTGCTTGGGCAGCCTTCCACAGCCAGCCTAAGCCTCCCCACCCTAAAACCCACGGCAGAACCCCAGGGGCACCTCCCACCCATCTGCCTTCTCTAACCTCTGCCTCCTGAACTTAAGGTGGTCAAATTTAGCCAAGAAAAATACAAGACACCTACATACATGCTTGTAATCCCAGTACTTGGAAGACTGAGACTGGAAGATTGTGTTTTGAGGCCAGCCTTAGCAACTCAGCAAGGCCTGTTTCAAAGTTAAAAATAAATAAATAAAATAGGGCTTTAGCTCAAAGGTAGAATGCTCTTGCATTCAATCCCAAGCACACACACACAAAAAGAAACATCCAGTTATATTTTAGATAAGGTCAATTTTTAGTGTAAGTTTACCCCACCTATTCACTGTGTTGAAATTTAAACCTGTGTGTCCTGTGTTTTGTCGGTCACCAACTCCTGAACATGCCTTTGGGTGTGCCACTTTCTGCAGTGGCTCTCCAACCACACCCCACTCTGAACTCCAGCAGGCCCATGGGAGTGCTACAAAGCTCATCCTCTCCCCAACCTTGCCTGTGCCCTTCAGTCTGATCCCTACCCGCCTCCCCACCTTCTAGCCTCAGCTGTTCCTCCTCTGCACTAGCCCAGCCCAGGCCACAGCAAACGAGGCTCCACCCCAGCTGTCTCTGTGGCCAACATGGGCACCGCTTTTGCTCTTGCCCCAAAACCAAAAGATGGTAACTCAGCCCTTTCCAATCCACATCCCTGTTTTCATTACCCGCTCGAAGAGTAGTCATTCAGCAAGCACGGAATCATTTTGTAATATCCCTTATTCCATTTTGCTCCTCTTTTCATTTTCAATGATATAGTCCAGGAAGCCTCTGTGGCCCCCACTTCCTATCTTTGCAGAAGGCTGCATTGCTTTCCTGAGGTGTTTTGCTGCTGTTGTTGCTTTGGCTTGCTTTCCTGGAGCTACCTTGAGATAGGAATGAGGGACAAACTGAATTTGGATTCTCAGCGTTTTGTTGTTGTTTTAAAATTTTATTGGTGCAATACACATCATAGTGAGTTTCAAAGTAATACATTCATGTATGCACATAGCATCTCATGGAGTTGGTCCTATCTCTCTACTCTCTATCCCTCTTCTTGCCTCCTGATTTATGGTAGTAATGTTATTAGTGATACCTTTATATGTGAACATAATATTGCCAGGTATAACACGCCTCAGTTTCATTTCTAAAGAATTAGAATTAGGACACTACAGATTATATATATATATATATATATATATATATATATATATTTAGAACACTACAGAAATATATAGGTATACATAATTAAACAATTAAAATTAGAACACTAGAGAAATATATATATGAAAATATAAATATATGTATATCAGGCACGGTGGAGTACATTTGTAGTTCCAGTACTTGGGAGGCTGGGACAGGAGGATCACAGGTTTACAGTCAGTCTTAATTACTTACTGAGATCCTCCACAATTTAGTGAGACCCTGTTTCAAAATAAAGAATAAAAAATAGGGCTGGGGGTGTAGTTCAAATGTAGAATGTGTCGGGGCCCACTCTGCTAGACCGGGATGGGGTGGTGGCTCAAGATGGCGCCTAGGCATGTTGCCAAGTCATGAGGCTCACAAGGCTGGCGGTGCCCTGAGCCTGCACAGTGAGCCCTATCAGGCGCCCTATGGATGATCAGTGACGCAGCGCCTCGTGCTACCACCAGCCCGCCTATGAGAGGGTTAGAAATGCGCATGCCCTAGCTGTGGGAAGCTTGGGGTTGGTGGAGTGATGAGGGAGGGGTTATGAGACTGATATATATTTGCCTGCTGTGTGCATTGAGGAGGGAAGCATTGAAAGGAAGCATTAAAGAGGAAGCATCATCAACAGACTCGGCGTTTGTGTCTTCTTTCCTGGGGCTCTGCAGGTCGGAGCCTTAGGGACGCAACAGAATGCCCCTGGGTTTCATCCCCAGTACCATATATATATATATATATTATAATATTTATTTTTATATATAAAATATATGACACAATTCATAATAGCTACATTATGGAATCAACCTAGGTATCCATCAACAGGTAACTAGATAAAGAAAATGTGGTATATACACACAATGGAATTTTACTCAGCCACAGAGAAGAAAAAAAATGATGTCATTTGCAGGATTCTCAAGTTTGAGAATCGACACAGTCTTGGATTATATCCCTGACGAAGGAATATAATATCCCAAAATATTTCACTTGACCTTGAGACTTATATCTGAGGACAAAAGGGCTGCCTGTTTAAATTGTCTTAAACCTCAAAACCACAAGGCAAGGCCCAGGCTTTAGAATATCATAATTCTGAAGAGTAAAAGGCAAGAAAAAAAAAAAAAACAATAAAGAACTCTCAGACAGTGAGGCCTGGCAGATGCAGGAGAGAAAACTGCACCTGGCCAAGCCACCACTGAAGACAAAACAGAACAGCTCTCAAATTAGAAGAAGAAGGAAACTCCTTTGTCATCACAAATGCAATATTTGGCAAGTGAATTAATTTTTGCATCAAGCTCATATCGGTGGTGGTTACTAATACAAACATCAAAACTCTTTTTTTTTTTTTTTTTCAGGGAGCCCAAGAGAGAGCAGATGTTAATTAGAAGGAAATCGTAGTGAGGCAGACTGAATGTTTTGTCCCGGTGTTGCATTATTAGTTCATACATTCACTTAGTCAGCATTGCAACCTGCGCAGAAAATAAGCTACACAAATAGCATGGTCTAGAGAAGGCATTCTCTAAGTATAGTGTAAGGCCCAAAGCACCAGCATCACTTGGGAATTTGTTAGAAATACAATGACCTGGGCCCCACCCTACACCTGCTGAGTCGGAGACGGTATTGATGGAAGCCAGCAATCCCTGTATTGAGCATCCGGGTGACTCTGATGTGATACAGTAACTGCTGGGATGCATTTGCTTGCATGGTTCTTGTTGCACGCCCTAAAACTCACCCAGAAGAACAGGAGAAATAAATGATCGTTGCTGTCAAGGCTTTCTAAAAATGTGTCAACTTGGCCCTTCACTTTACCTAGCATCAACCCTAAAGGCAATTGTGTTAGATTTCCATTACTGTGATAAAAAAAAAACTGAGAAGAATAAACTTATAAGGGAGAATGATTTATTTTGTCTTATGGGTTCAGTCTCTGGTTGGCTGGCTCTGTTGCTCTTGGGCCTATAGGGGGGCAGAACATCATGGCAGGGAGCGCCTTACTACATGGTGGCCAGGAAGCCAAGAGAGAGAAAGGAGGGGCCAAGGCCCACTGTCTCCTTTAAGGGCACAGCACAGAACACCTACCTTCCTCCCAGCGGGTCGCACCTCCAAAAGGTTTCACCACCTTCCAGTAGAGCTGCAGAGCGGCGATCAGGCCTTTCACACCTGAGCCTTTGGGTAATATTTAAGATGCAAACCTTAACAGGCAAATAACATTAATCCCAGAAGCAGGGTTATTTAGTTACCCCTTCAAAAACACAGGTGTCGTTTGGTTACTTCTCACTTTTTTCTATAGTCCTAAAGAGGGGTTCGCTGGGAGAGACAGATAGACAGACTGACAGATAGACACAAAGCTTTGCTGGTTCTCCCAGGGCTGGGTGGGGGGGATGAGTCCCAACTGTCCCCACCTGGATGCTGTCCTCTTTCCAAGTGTGGGCTCCTAAAATGTGGAGGGAAGGAGGGAAGCATTCGGGTCTTGGCTTTTTAATTATCTCAGTGAGAAGCAACCGCTGTTGAATGAGTTAGAAGATGGCCTTCTAGATGTCTAAATGTCTAGTTTTTACTGCGAAAGACTTAAGGCTTTGGTCTCTGCCTCAAAGGGCAAGAGGTGGGAATGAAGCCTGTAGTGTTTGGGATCTCAGGGGCTGCTTATGGCCCGTGACTCTAAGCCTTGTCTCAGGACATGCAACTTCAAACTAAATTATTTTCTCTCTGTGATATGGCTCTAAATTAGAATCCTACATACTTTTAAACACTTGGAAATGGTGTGTGTGTGTGTGTGTGTGTGTGTGTGTGTTTGTGTGTGTGTTACTGGGGATTGCATCAACCCAGGGGTGTCCTACCTCTGAACTAAACCCTCAGCCCTTTTTATTTTGAAATAGAGTCTTGCTAAGTTGATGAGAGTTGATGAGACACTGGCCTTGAACCTTTCTCAGCTTCCCAAGCACTGGGATTATAAACATGTGTCACTAAACCCAGGTATTGATCTTAAGCACCCATTATTGGTAGGGGCTAGGCAATAAATGAATCGTATCATATTCTGTGGTCTTCCCAAATATACCTTGGCAATAAAGTATGTTTCCAATGCTCTAAGTTTAAGAAGTAAGTTACCAAATAGTAAACACACACACACACACACACACACACACACACACACACACAAACCGTATACTAAATATATACTATATATACTATATAGAGTATACTATATACCATATACTAAATATATACTATATATACTATATAGAGTATACTATATACCATATACTATATATACACACCATAAAGATACATATAAATATATAGTATAATAACTAGTGATTGTTAGAATTTGTGAGATTGGTGAGATTAGATGTTGTGCTTTATACTTTTGTGATCAGAAAAAGAAGTAAATTTATTTCTTAAATAATATAACTATTTGGGTCTCCAAGTTGCTTCCCTCAAATATCTATTAATTTACTATGGTGTTTTATCATATGCCCACAAATTCTTTTGTACTCTTCCTTCAGCAGATGAAACTTAATTTCCCTTCCCTTGAGCATGAGCTGGAATCCAGGTCTCTCTTTTAAGGAAGAAGGTATAAAAAAGGAAGAATGATCCAGAGAAGGTTATCACCACCAGCAACAGATCATGTTGTCATTCTGTGCCCTCTGATATGACGCGAGGGTAGGGCGCTCCGCCTCGGCGGTACTTACCATGTACCATGCCCACACACCACAGCCAGGGAAGATGTGAACAGAGGTGGCTAAATGAAAGGTATATGGGAATTCTCAGTATTCTCTCTGTACCTCTTCTATAAGTCCCCAAATGATTATACAATGAAAAGTTAAAAATATAAGAAGGTTACTGGGCCTTTGCAAAAACACTACACCACCACTTTGCCAACCATAAATTAAATTGCCAGGTACCTATGCGAGGGCCTCACATTCAATCCTAAAAGAAGAAAAAGTGCCCAACACTTCAAATCTTACTTTGCCATCTCCCAGGAGAATGCCACTTCCTAGATGTGGGAACTCGCCTCCTGTCTGGGGAAGAAGCCGCTGGAAGGAGAATTGTGCTTGCAGCCATGCCCCCCGCCCAGTCTCCATTGTTGAGCTCCCTCTCTCCTTGCCATCCCACTGTGGCATTCATCATCACACCTTTCTTGTTGGCTGCCCTAGAGGAGAAAAGGAGTTTCAAAATATTCAGCCATTTTCTCTCTTCCAAGAGAACCCACCCAGCCCATCTGCTGAATTCTCCATTTGTCATAAACACCAGACAAGGACATTTTCAATCCGTTTTTGCTTGGTTTTGTTTTTTTCCTCCCAGAATGAAAAGAGCTCTTTTACCTCTGAGGGTTTATGTTCCATTATTTCATTGGCATTGATTTCTTTGCCACATAGCCTAGCTTATTTCAAAAGCGTGAAATCGGTCCTTGCTGTACATTGCCACCGGAGTTCATTTTCTCAACTAGTTCTCAGGCATCGCTTCTGTTTTTGGAAAAACAAAGGATCCTGCCAGTACTGTGATCTTGCTCACAACCTATTTCTGGATGACATCTGACCCATGAATTTTGCATTCTGGCTCAGCCGTTATCGGACTGTCATTATACAAGATTTCCCTGTGAGCAAAGACCCATGTGTTCCCTGTGGGTCACAAAGGGCATATAATTGAACAGACAAGAATGATAGCGGCAGGCCTACAGGATCTCCAGTGCAGTTCTCCTTTCGAAACCCTTGGCACTTCATCTTTATGGTCATTTGCAAATATTTAGTGAGAGGCTCTTTGATCAAGGAGATGATGAAAAAATATTAAATGAAACGTCTGTCCTGGACATTCGATCATTAATTCTTAAGGTTCTCAAAGGCAAGTCCTGGAGAGAGAAAGGAATGAAAACAGATCAATCGTGTATTCAGTTCCCTAAGAATGGAAAGTCACTGGGATGAAAGAGCTGAGTCCACAGGAACAGGGTAGAGACTCATATGTGCTCCAAGATAAAATTACTTCTTTTCCGGTGGAGAATCTGGGACATGCTCAGAAATGAGACTCTAGGGTAATTGTGGGATGATCTGGCAGATAAGATCTTTGTTGACAAAGTTCATTGAGCCACACACAACTGTTGAACTCCATAACCCAACTCAATAAGATAGTGCCCACGTTGATTCAAGATGCAAATTCAGTTGCTTCAAAATTAAAAAACAAGAACAAAACCATAAGTATCTGAGTTGTTTAGCATGTTTACTTTACAAACAACACTTTAACAAGTCAAAAGGAAAACTATCACCTTAATTCTATCTCTTTAGCAAGTCAACTCTTTATTCAAGTGCACGTTTAGGAGTTGCCCATACATGATCATTTTTAGGAAATTATAATAATACCATAAATAGATTTTTTAAATTTTGCTGTTTAGCTTTAAATGACAAAAATCTGAAAAATAGTCATTGAAGAAAAGCAGGAGAAAAAAATGAACTAGTAAAAAGAACTAGCAGAAAAAATGAACTCCAGTGGTTATGTATAGCAAGGGTAGAAATAACCAAAATTACTATTTGTATTATCTGTATGATATCTTACCTTACTGATATACTGTAAATTATTTTACTATAATATACTTATTATTGGACATGGATATTATTTCCAAATGTTTAAAATTATAAACTAGAATTTAATGCATATTACTCTTTTCCTTTACTGGACAATTTCTTTGGGGCAATATTCCAGAGGTTGAATGGGGAGACTAAAGAATAAGCCCATTTTTTACAACTTACAAGTAATTTTCCATGGTGGGTATCTATACAATGTTTCTTTGTTTAAAAAGGAAGAAAGAATTGTAAATAAAAGTAAAATAGATATTCATCCTTGTTTCTAATAATCACCAGAACCATATATCAAACTGACTATTGGATGTCTCTATTTGGATATTCTATGTATGTATGTATGTATGTATGTATTTAGTGTGTTTGAAATGTGCTGGGGACTGAACCCAAGGACATCCTACCACTGAACTACACCCCCTAGCCCTATTTTATTTTTTAATTGGAAACAGGGTCTTGCTAAGTTGCTAAGAGCCTCTCTAAATTACTGAAGATATTTTCAAATCCGTGATCCTCCTATCTCGGCCTCCCAAGTACTGCATGTCCCAAGACATGCACCAATACATCTGACTCTATAGGGATTTTCATTTTGACATCTCTAGCTGGGCATGGTATCCCTCACCTGTAATCCCAGCTGAGAAAGAAGGATTGCAGGTTTGAAACCAATCTCATCAATTTAGAGAGAATCAGCAACTAGTAAGATCCTGTTTCAAAACATTTTTTTCCGTATATTTGTTGACCATTTGTATTTCTTCTTTTGAAAAAAGTTTATTCAGTTTGGTTGCCCATATTTTATTGAGTTTTTTTTTTTTAGTGTTAAGCTTTTTAAGATCTTTGTATATTCTAGGTATTAAATGAATAGGTAGCTGGGCGTGGTGGTGCACGCTTGTAATCTCAGTGCTTGGGAGGCTGAGACAGGAGGATCACACAGGTTCGAAGCCAGCCTCGCTGGCTTCAGAGACCCTGTTTCCAATATATATATATATATATATATATATATATATATATATATATATATATATATATGTGTGTGTGTGTGTGTGTGTGTGTGTGTGTGTGTGTGTGTGTATGTATATATATGTATATATATGTATATATGTGTATATATGTATATATATGTATATGTATATATAGTCGAGCATGGTGGCGCACACTTGTAATCCCCGCACTTGAGAGGCAGATACAGGAGGATCGTGCAGGTTCAAAGCCAGCTGTGCTGGCTTAAGAGACCCTGTTTCCAAGTAAAAATATAAAAAATATGTCTGGGAGTGTAACCCAGAGGTAGAAGGGTTTCCAGGAACCCCAGTAGGTATCAGATGAGTACGTGGTGAAAATCTCTCATTCTGTAGACCCTCTCTCTGTAGATTATTAATAGTTTCCTTTGCTGTGCAGAAGCTTTTTAATTTAATGCTATCCCATCAATTCATTAATTCTTGTTTAAATTTCCTGAGCTTTTGGAGTCTTATTGAGGAAGTTTTGACCTGACTTGTTTGTTAGTTCTATGCCCTTTTCTAGCAGTTTCAGCAATCAGGGAAAGGAAAATTAAAACTACACTGAGATTCCCTCTAACCTCTGTGATGATGGCAGTAATCACAAATACAAATAATAATAAATACTGGGGAGGACATGGGGGAAAAGGAACCCTATTACACTGTTGGTGGGACTGCAAACTAGTATAGATGCTCTGAAAATCAGTGTGGAGGTTTCTCAGAAAATTGGGAATAGACCACCATATGACCTAAGGATCGTGCTTCTGGCCATCTTCCCAAAGGAAATGAAATCCGAATGTTATAATAATACTTGCATGTCCATGTTCATAGCAGCACATTTTTTCGCCAAAGAATTTGAAGGAGCTGTTAAAGGAAGTTTGTTTTTCTTTAATATGCTTTTCTTGGGTGCATTATAGTCTCACATCATAATGTAAATCATGTATGTCATTGACAGTGAAATACATGCACACAGTACTCGATGCCCCCACAGCCTCCCCATCTCCTCCCTTCCCAGTACAGAGTACTGAGATTGTCGTTGGCATTTTCACGTATGTTCACATAGTCGATGGCGGTATTTCCATTAATGAACCTCTGTCTTCCCCCTCCTTTTCCCTTAGACCACCTCCCTAGCTCTACTGAGGTTTCTCTTCCATTATCTGGAGTCCTTCTGGTATCCCAAATTACTCCCTAATTTGCACATATTAGAGAAAAAAAATGATCCTTCTTTCTCTGTGACTGGTTAACCTCACTTAACATAATGTTCTCCAGGTCCTTCCATCTCCTTGCAAATGACATAATTTTTTCTTCTTTATTGTTGAGTGGAATTCCACTGTGTATATTTCCCATGATTTTGTAATCCATTCATCTGTTGGTGGACACCTAAGTTGGTTCCACAGTTTGTCCATTATGAATTATGCTAGCAGCAATTACAAAAGACAAATAATACTAAGAATGTATACAAAATTACCAATTCTAATCTCAAAGATATGTGCTGGGAGGTGTGAGGCAAGGGGCAGGACCTCAGTGGAGAGGGCACCAAGAGCTGTGTGCATGTATTTTTCTGATACTCTATATCCTAATATGATGTAAACTATAATGCACAAAACAAACAAACAAACAAAGAATAAAAAGGGCTGGAGGTATAGCTAAGAAGTAGGATGTTCCTGAGTTCAATCCTCATTATTACAGACACACACCAAAAATTGACATCACTACAACCAAACTTGTCACGTTTCTCCCAAACTCCCCAAAACATCTCCTTTATGGCACATTGACTCAGTGAACACTGACAACACCATCCGTTTCCCTCACACACTAGGAACCCAGGAGACATTCTCGATTCTTTCCTTGCTGTACCCTCCAATTCCATCTCCCCAATCGTCAAGTGCTATGAGGTCTGTCTCCAGGGCATCAGCTGAACTTGATCGCTTCTCTAAATATTCATAGCTCCTAGCGTAGCCCCAGCCGCTGGCCTCTCACCTGGGTCAGGTCCCATCTCACCTGGACCAGACCCTAGCAACTGACCCCATCCATGCCTCTGGTCTTCTCAGCCAGTCATTCTTGCTGCCGACATGGAGACTTCCAAAGCATCACATTCTGTGTTTAAAATACTTTTTCTTTCTATTTATTTTTGCATAATTTTTAAATTTTTTCATCAATACAGGTTGTCAGGGCCACTCAGGTGCTGCCATTTGGGAACTCTTGAGTTCCATCCTATGGCAAGTTCCTCCTTGTCTGAACCAGCCATTCGGACTTACACTTATAACTTTTTCTCTGTTGACCTCACTCACCCCCACTTCCAGCTACCTAAATCCTACCACTCTTTGTGTCCCATCTTCAATGTCTCCTCTTCAAAAAGAGCCCCATCATAGATCAACACCCCCATAGCCTCTAGTCCAGTGATAAGCTCTCAAAACACTCTGTACTTCTTCTGCCCTGATAGTATTCATCTCACTTGTTTACTTATTAAAGGTCCATTTTCCCAGCCAGATTATAAGACTCATGAAAGCAAAAGCTCACTTTGGTCTTGTTTACTACTATGTTCTCAATATCCAGCATGCATCTGAGACATATATGGACTCAATATCTATGTGTTCAATGAAGGAATAAACGAACAAGTGAGCTAACCGTATTCTCAGACCCTGTTTTAAGTGGTTTCCGTATGAAACAGGACATTCCAAAAATCCTACTCTCAAAGACCTGACTTATGATTCACATGTCGAAATTTTATAACAAACTTGGGCTGAACAGCAAGAGGAATATTTCTGCAAGTCGACTTTCTACCCCCACGTCGATAGATTATTAATACAACTGCAGGCCCGTGGCTAAAGGTGAGACTAATCCTACATATTCTCTCCTCTTTCCTGCCTCTCAGACTCGTACTCTTGGAGAGGAGTGATAAAGCAGATGGATTTAGTTTTTATGTCAGTCATCATCAGCGGAGTGGAGGTTTTTGTGCAAAAGAAAAAGCTAGTATTATGTTGATTGATGGTTCATTTTTCCTATTTGCCCCTTGGTCACTGGAGTGACACCAGCACTGTCTAGTTAGGGGTGTAGGAGACAATAGGGATGACAAAGCCTATTGCAGACATAGAATTCATCACTTGTAAATGATCCCTGGAAAAGAGCATATTGACACATAGTCACCAATAAATTTCCATGCTGAGCTGTTTGGGGAAAATCTATCCTGCATTTATGCAAGGACCATAAGGAATGAACATCAGCATTATAATCTCAAGAGGAATATTTGTACCCAAATTCCTCTTTTATTATAAATGGGAGATGACAAGAAAATCTTATGTATGTTAACAATCCAACCTTGTACTTTTCTTCACACAACCGGGTCCTGAACAATATGAAATAGGTCATTGTCACGTGCTGCT
This sequence comes from Muscardinus avellanarius, assembly GCF_963383645.1. Classification (NCBI taxonomy): domain Eukaryota; kingdom Metazoa; phylum Chordata; class Mammalia; order Rodentia; family Gliridae; genus Muscardinus; species Muscardinus avellanarius. The sequence goes on from NC_137788.1 coordinate 96,293,511, forward strand.
CCAGATGTGCACAGTACAGGCACTGTACCCTAGTGGGCCTTGGGTTTGGAGCCAGTTGCTGTTATCATTTCTACTAAAACACCCAAGGTTTTGCTCTAGACAACGAAGCTCCAGGCAGGAAGAAATAATTCACCAAGAGGATCCAATATTGTCTGACAGAGTTTCACTTTTCCCCGGGGACTTACATCAAATATCTCTGCCACCAGCCTGCCCCCAGAAATGGCTGCATCCCTTCGAATGCTCTGGCACAAGTAGGGACAAAATATTCCATCCCTGGTTACCCTTAGCACAGCAAAGCCTGTCCAAAATATCAAGGTACAAAAGAACACAAAAGAGAATAAACAGAAAAAAGCAAGAATCATAAAACAGCCTGCTTACAAAGTGCAGATTTCTAATCTTTCCCTGGATACCTTGCTCTGGAGGCCCAAGGGCCCTTGAGGATGCTCTGCTTTAACCCAAAAAGAGGCCACTGCTCCCGACTTTCTAGCTTCTCAGCAGTGCTGTCACTAGTTACAAATGGGCTTCCATCCAAAGCCTGGGCGAGTTCTTTCTTTGTTCTTCCTGTGGAGATAGTATCAAAGGCATCTTGCCTTTCTCCTTCCAGTAGGAAAAGTATGTGCATAAGAGCAGCCATTTGTTGGATTCTTTTTTCTGGGACCAGCACTGGGAAAAGTGGAGGTTGCTAGGGGAAGGGGCAGAGGTAGAAAGATTGTAGAGACCCAGGCTTATAATGTGCATTTGCTGGGGGTGGGGGTCATTAGTCAGCAGGTCTTTTCTCTTGCTTGCTTGCTCCCAGTACTGAACATGGCAGAAGATTCAGATACCACTGGTGGATGTTACCTCATTCCGTATCTTCTGGACTGCTGGGTAGGAACACACACTAGACCAGCACTGTGCCATGGAGCTAGCTTCAGTAATAGAAATCACTTCTATCCAATATGGTAGCCAATGAAATCGCTTCTACCCAATATGGTAGCCAATGAAATCACTTTTATCCAATATGGTAGCCAATGAAATCACTTCTATCCAATATGGTAGCCAATGAAATCGCTTCTATCCAATATGGTAGCCAATGAAATCGCTTCTATCCAATATGATAGCCACTGCATATGTGACTGAGTACTTGAGATGTGACTGAGCTACAGATGAAGTGTGTAACCAAGAAAGATGAATCTTAATTTATTTTAATGTTACCTTGGCACACGTAGCTGGTGATGAACATATTGGATGATGCCTCTGGTAAAGTGATCCACTGGAAATGAGAATCAGCATCTCCCAGCAGGGGATGATCCTGCCCACCAGCCTGCCTGTCACACTGGCCCAGAAAGAGACCCTTCAGGACCTTCTTGTTTATATCCTGAGACCTGCACACAACCTTGGCATATGCTTTTTAAAACTTATTTTTATTTATGTATTTATTTAAAAACAAACTTTTTTTGTGGTACTGAGGATAAAACTCAGAAGCATCCTTTCTCTGAGCTACACCCCCAGCACTATTTTTTATTCTTTATTTTGAAACATGATCTGAGTTGCAAAGAGCCTCACTAAGTACCTGAGGCTGTCCACAAACCATGATCCTCATGTCTCAACCTCCCGAATCCTGGGATTACAAGCGTGCACCACCACGCCTTAGCTGTTCTTCTTTATTTTTTTAAAATTAACTGACATATAATAATCATTTGTACATATGGGGTACAGGGTGACACTAGGAATGCATTAGTAAATAAAGCAGAGAAACTCCCTGTTCTCCAGAGCCAGTCTATAGTGAGGAGAGTATGTGGAAGTGTGTATTTGTATGTATGTGTATGTGTATACATATACCCATATATATATAATATAATATATAATTTATATGTTTATATATAAAATATATGTTATATTTATATATACTTTATATAATATATAATTTTACCATGTTGTATATATATGTATATATATAATATATATATATATATATATATTATATATATGTAAATAAACAGAAAGTTGTAAAAGCTCAGTAAGAAAAAATTAAGCAACATAAGGTCATGGCGAGTGAGTGATAGGGGTGCTCTTTTAGATAGGAAAGTCCAGGAAAACTTCTAGGAAGTGCTTGAGCCAAAATTTGAAAGAAACACAGGATGTTATAGGAAAATGCTATGGGAGGAAAGTCTAGGCAGAGGCCTCAGCAGGTGTGCAGCACGTTGAGGGGCCAAGGCAAGCTGGAGGGAGGCACGTGGCAGGAGTGGACTCCCCTCTGTGGGGCATGGCCGCAGCCTCCCCATACACTAGGCCCCGGATCCACCCTTTGCTGTCATTCTCTGAGATCTAGACCCTGATTCCAGAAGCCCCATCCTGGTCTAAAGAGAGGTGGAGTGTCCCCAAGGGAAGGAGAGATCCCGGCATCCTAGTTGGGGGCAGGAGAAACTCTGCCATCTCAAGGCCAAACGCCTCACCTCTCCTAGTATTAAAGAGGGGGAGAATCTGGGAAGCACAGCCAGCCCAGTGACACCTGGATGAAAACCAGAACAGCAGTCCTCTGGGACGGAATCCCCATGGGAAACAGGATGACATTAGCAACGGGAATGAGGCCTCCTCAGAAGAAATACAACTTGTTGCCGGGCGTGGTGGCACACACTTGTAATCCCCGAGCTTGGGAGGCGGAGACAGGAGGATCGCACAGGTTCGAAGCCAGCCTTGCTGGCTTAAGAGACCCTGTTTCCAAAAAAAAAATTGGTCTGGGAGTGTAGCCCAGAGGTAGAAGGGCTTCCAGGAACCCCAGTACTACCAAAAAAAAAAAAAAAAAAAAAAGAAAAGAAAAAAAAAGAAAAGAAAAGAAAAGAAAAAAGAAAGAAAAGAAAAGAAAAGAAAAAGAAAAAGAAAAGAAATACAACTTGTTGGGTTGAAAATAGCTACAAGGTCATGGATACCAGCTGCTGCCCATTGCCTGACATTTCCCAGCCCATTTTGGACCACAGACGTTCAGTCTCATCCAGTAGCTTGGTGCGCCACATGGCGGCCTGTTTCGATGGTGCAGGATGCTTAGGAAGGACCCAAGGGGCCCGAGGCTTCCTGGGACAGATAAATAGGCAGAGGACCGCATGGTGGGGTTTGAGTCTGGTACATTCCTCTAACAGGACAGTCTGTGTATCCTGCCTCACTCTATCGAAGCTTTTTGGAGAGATCAAAGTGGCTTTACTCTAGGCTGTTTATATGGCTTCTTTAATGATCCAGCTTTAAGACGTTCCCCAGGGGAAGTATAATTCTTTGTTGTTGGCTCTCACTATCATAAAAGGTCTTAGAATCACAATTTTAGAACCACACAGAACTTAACAATCATCAAGTCCAACCTCTTCATGAAAACAGGAGGGAATCCAGAGCCTCGAGGTAGAGAACACTTCCACTTTCCACCCGCGGCTCCCTCCAGGGCTGCAGTATCATGAACTCTCAGAGGTCTTTGCCTCTGAGCCCCCTCAAAGAGTACTCGGGCCCCTCTTCTCTGTCCCCACATTACCTGAACAGCTGTAGTGCTGGCCTCTGCTGATTCTTCCCTTGTTCTTTATATTCTTGTCCCATGGTTTCTGAAGCGCCATTCCAAGTCCCTCTCACCTCTCTGAAGCTTTCTTCTCTTCTCCTTGGCTTGATGTACCTCATGTCCCACACATACAGGTGTTCCTTGTGGTGCGCTCTGGCCCCCGTCTTTATTCATGCCAAGGGAAGGCCCTTGGTCAGAGTCACTACCGATATATAGACTATTAGAAATACCCACCAACAACCCACAGCTCACAGACCAAGCTTTGCCCTCCCAGGCGGGGCAGTCATGACTTGAGTTATTCCAGACCCTAGTCCATCTGTCTCCTTTTGAGTTTATCTCCTGCCATTCCAGCTTATACGCAGTGGCCCACCACTCCAATGCTCTCTTTCCAATAGCTCTAAGTTGCTTATCCAATCACCACAACACATCAACTGGAAAATTTCAACCCTTTCTTTTCCACGCCTGCACCTGGACTGCTGGGTGCTAACAGAAGATATTTTCCAACCAGGCACAGTAACCCTGCTGTAAGCCTGTGGTCACTGGATTCAGCCTGTCCTCAGCTGACTTTTTCTTTCTCCCCCAAACTTCTGCAAAGTGTCTCCCTACACACTCCTTACCTCCGCCTTTTAGCCCTGCACACACTGCCACCCGTACTTCAGCCTTCACTTGCCACTTGGCAGAGAAAGCAAAGGTCATCAGCTGGGTATGGTGGCACATGCCTGCAATCCTAGTATTTGGGAGGCTGAGACAGGAGGATCACATGTTCAAGGCTAGCCGCAGCAACTTACAGAGACCTTCAGCAACTTAGCAAGACCCTATTTCAAATAAAGACTGAGAAGAGCCAAGGCTATTGCTCAGAGGTAGATTGGCCCTAGGTTCAATCCCAAGTAAAAAAAGAAGGAGGAGGAGGAGGAGGAGGAGGAGGAGGAGGAGGAGGAGGAGGAGGTGGAGGAGGAGGAGGAGGAGAGCAGAAATCACGAGATTGGAACGGCCTCAAATAGTTGTCACAAATCTGCAAGCACTCATCCTGTCACAATAAAAATGAAAAAGGTGTCGTTTTCCCACCTAAGACCAATCGTTGCATGCTCATTCTCCTACCAGTTAATTGCTCCTGACCTCCTCTCATTGTCTCCCTGGCTCACCACTCTACATCCCAAAGCCCGGTTCAGCCTCTCAGAAGGTGACATGTCCTTGGCAGTTCAAGGACCAGTGCTGGGGCTGGAGGGGCTCTCCCTACTCACTCCCTAACCACTCAGATCTGCTCTAATCCTATTCAAACAGGCTCCAGGCTCCTGTCCTCTCTAATGCAGATGATCCCAGTCAATAATTACCATCTCTCACCGAGTTGCAGCAAACACCCACCCCATTATCACATCTCTCTGCACTCACTCTTTTTTTTTTTTTTTTTTTTTTTTTTTTTTTTTTTTTTTTTTTTTGGTGGTACTGGGGTTCCTGGAAGCCCTTCTACCTCCGGGCTACACTCCCAGACCTATTTTTACATTTTTATTTGGAAACAGGGTCTCCTAAGCCAGCGCATGCGGCTGGCTTCGAACCTGCGCGATCCTCCTGTCTCTGCCTCCCAAGCGCGGGGATTACAAGCGTGCGCCACCACGCCCGGCTCTGCACTCACTCATGACCTCTTCCATTTATTATCATACTGCAGTGGAAGGGGACTACAAAATACATACCGGACTCTGTCCCTCACCTGCCGAAAATCCTTCCTTGGCCTCCCACAGCAATGATACCCCAAACCTTAGCATGGCTTGGTTTCTCTCTCACAATGGCATTTCTGAAATTCTGCCCTCCAGCTCACTTCAACACTTTGAGGGTCCTCAAATGCTTCAAATCTTTCTTGTTTCTGTGCATAACTAACTAATTAATTATTGAATGACCATATTCTCTGCCCATTTGTTGAAGACCCATCAGTGACAGGCATATATTCGAGAACTGTATGGCTTATTCAAAAAATCATTGTGGCTGGGCGTGGTGGCGCACGCTTGTAATCCCAGCATTTGGGAGGCTGAGATGGGAGGATCGCGGTTCGCTGACAGCCTCAGCTACTTAGTGAGGCCCTTTGCAACTCAGTGAGACCCTGTTTCAAAATAAAGAATGAAAAATTAGGCAGGTGATATAGCTCGGAGGTCAAATGCCTCTGGGTTCCATCTCTAGACCCACAAAATGAAAGAAAGAAGAAAGAAAGAAAGAAAGAAAGAAAGAAAGAAAGAAAGAAAGAAAGAAAGAAAGAAAGAAAGAAAAGAAGGGAGGGAGGGAGGAAAAAAGAAGAAAGAAAGAAAGAAAGAAAGAAAGAAAGAAAGAAAGAAAGAAAAGAAAGGAAGAAAGAAAGAAAGGAAGAAAGGCTGGGGTGTCGCTCAGAGGTCAAATGTCCCTGGGTTCCATCCCCAGTACTGCAAAAATAAATAAATAAATTTTAATTAATTAAAAAGGGCTATACTCCCTGGTTTAAGGAATTTGTGTTTTTGTACAGGAAGACAGAATAAAAATAAATAAGGTGAAAATATATATTATATATAATATAACTGATACAGTTGATAGTGATAATGGTATAGAAAAATTAAGTGGGGAATGAAAGGTTCGTGATAGAGGAGGTTGAACTTTTAAAGGAGGATGTCAAGAAAAATCTTAGCTAGCATTTAGGAAAGGATCCCGAGGAGTAAGATGAACAGAGACCAGGGGTAAACCTAGGGAGAGAGCGCCCCTGCAAAGGGAACAACTTCAAAAGTCCTAGACGGGTGTCCGTCATGGTGCCTCGAGAGCTGATGGGCCAGAAAGGAAGCAGGTGTGCTGGAGCAGATGGAGCCAGTGAGAGACCAGCAAAGAGAAGACAGACACAGGGGCTGTGTCTCGCAGGCCTGGGGGGCTTGTGCAATGAGGACCAGGGAAGCCACTTCAGGGTCATTAGCAGACAAGTAACAAGGAGGGGCGTGGGGTTCCGCAGTCTCACTCAGAGGTCTCCGTTGGGAGTAACCTGAACAGGGTAATAGATAGGACCACTGTCAGATAGGAGGCCCCTGATGACAGATGATGGTGGCTTCAACCAGGCTAGTGACTGAGAGACTGAATGAGGAACATACGTTGAAGGAAGAGCTGCCAGGATGGACTGATGGACCGGATGTTGTATATGAGAGGAAGAGGAATCAGAAAAGATTCTAAAGACTCTGGGCCTGAGCAAACGGAAAGATGGGGCTGTCATTAACCGAAATGGGAAGACCATGAATGGAGTAGGTTTGAGCATATCAATTTAAGCAGTGTACTATATTCAAGATTTTTCATGCTGATCAGAGTTGAGTTTTTAAAATTAAGATATCACTTGTCATAGTGCCTGATATCTTTGAGGATTAGCTCTATCCCTTTCAGGCCCAAGGCTCTGGACCAATCCCAAACTGCATAGATGTCGTAAAACTGGTCCAAGGGGATACATTAGTTTGATACCGTCTGTGGAGCCAGATCTCCCGAACCGCTGCTGTCTAGATATTTACTCTGAGCATCTTTTTAGAAAATCTAATAAGCAAAACATTCCTCGTCGTGCAGAAGGCTTGGAGCTACTCTTTCCTCTAATGCTTCCCAAACTCAGAGGTATTAGACAAGGTTTTCTTGGCCAAACCCTGTGCCAGGTCCTCTGATAAACCATCTGCTAGGAATCTGTCCTTCTATAACACTGATCCAAGAGTTCCAGATGGGGCTGTGAAAAGGACTCTAATCTGGATGGAGGAGGCAAAGGGATAACCATGGGCATGCTTTCAAATCATTGTGCCTGGCCCACCAAGGACATCATCAGAAAATGTCCTTTCAGGCCTTCACAGAGTAGTAAGATAATTGTTGACCCAAAGATGGAATAGCCAAGCCAAAAAAAGTCCTCACTTTTGTGGGTAAGTTGGGGGCAGATGTCTCCTTATGAGTAAGATGGAAAAAAAAAAAATTACAAAACTCTGACCTGCTGAAAGACAAAAGTTTTACCTTAAATCTACATTGCTAAATGAGTGAATGCATTTTCTCTTCTTAAAATAACTTGCTTGCTAAGGAAAAAGGCATGCAAATTTCCCAGACTCCGAAGTGCATCCGAGGAAAACGGCCAAGCTCAATAGACCGTCCATCATCCACCTGCAAGTTCCCGTGACAGACCCTGGAGCGATTAAAATTTTAACGTCTCAATTTGAAATGAGTCGTCCCTCTCAAGGGAGCCACCGAGCAAGGGCTCCAGTTGAATTCTCAGGTCAGGCCTGGACAGAGCCTGGCTTACTGTTCTCTCCTACTGGCACAGAGGAATAACATCTCCTCATGCTCAGGAGAAGGAGTGTCCATCAAATAACCAGCCTAGTTTCTTTGTGAATCAACTCAGAAGACCAATCAGCAACTGTTCTGAGGAGGCTTAGATCATAGAAACAACCAGAATATGGTCTCAATTGTTTCAGGAACAGTGTTTTAAGAAAGGTAGACTGGGCAGTCCATTTACCACGGAGCTCAGTTGGCTCTGCTGGGGTTTCAGGCCTCCGTCAGTTGTGAGTGTGATCCAGGTCTTCAGGCTGGCCCTAACTAGTGAGAGCTTATCACATAGAGAAGATGGGAGGGTGGTCTCAGCCAAAACCAAAAGTGAAGAAGTGCTTGGCAGATACTGGTGGCAAAGGCCTCCAGCCAATTCAACATTAACCTCACTCTCAATGGTGGTCAGATTGGCAAAGCTCTGGAGCAGATGAAGCTGCAAAGGTTCCGTCTCAGGTGCACCATCATAATCTTGAGGTAGATAAATATTAATGTTTGTCATCAAGGCTTATCCTGGTTACAGCTGGGCAGCAGACATTGCACCTGAGTTTTGCACACTGTGCCCTGTAATTGCACTTTCTGCTGGGCACCTGGGTGTTGCCCGTGATACCAGGATATGTTGCTCCACACCCATGCGTTCTTTGGGAATTAAGTCCTTCTTTGGTGTTAATGGAAGCCCCCCTTTTTCCCCAATATGTGCTCCATACACCAACAAGGTTTTTAATTCCCTTATGGGGCAGCATCATTGAAATAGGAATGCAGCTCCTCCAAGGGGAGCTTCAGAGACAGCATGCATTTGAATATAAAATCACTATAGGTTTACTTTTAAACATTCTGGAATATCCTACGTAAGTACGAGGAAGTAGAGTAATTTTATTAAGCTTAGGCAAAAGCAAAATACTCTCTTGTCCATCTTAACCTTGAGAAACAATATAAAAGGTTAAAAAGCAGATTCTATCCCACATCAATATCTAGGGCAGAGGCGAAAATAGAATACTCCTAAAGAGAAGCAGCAGAAGATTTCCTCAAGAAAAAGAAGTTATTCATATAAACCACACTGGCCTCCTCCACATGGATATTCTGACCTGCTTCTGGTACAGGGCCTACAGATCTATCTCTGAACAGATACAAAAGGTGATGTGGGGGTTCTCCAGCTGTATCGAGACAGATAAATATTATGAATGAATTATTGGTTCATAAGGGGCATTTGTGAACTTGTCTGTAATTGCAGGTGGCTGCAAAGCATACGGTTATAGCAGAGGTGGTTCCCACTCAGACCATCTTGGGCAAAGAGAGAAAACTCTATGAGCCTCAGTCTCTTCATCTGTCAAGTGGATCATAATAGCACAGCCCTAGCAGGAAAGCAAAGATTAAGATGAAATGATTTGTGTACAAAGTTAATTAATTGGTACTTAGCACATAACAAGTGCAATATAGTGTTTGCTATTTTAATATCAGCAGCACCATCGGCATAGATATGTTCGATGCCTCTTCTGCCAAAGGAATGGATATAAAGGATTCAAGAAAACAAATTGCCCCTAGTACCCAGGAGCCTGCTATGGTTGCTACCAGAAGGATGTCCAGGAAGCCAGGCAGGACAGAATACCCCAGAGCTCAGGTGGTCACCTTTCTGGCTCTTCTGGACTGGGAGAACTTTCTGGAACAAAGGGGGACTGAGGCACCTTTTGCCTTTTATAGATATTGAAATATAATAGTACCTTTCTTTCCTCCATTACTGTCCTTCCTCTAAAATAAAAATAATTCAGAAGATTTTATCATCAATATGTGACGTCAAAAAATCCATAAAATTATTATAGCAGTTCCTTCTTAATCTGCTGATGTTCAAGATAACCACATTTTATAAATTTGCATTTTAATGTTTCATTAGGTTCAATCATATGAAATTGTCCATTCGTGGGCCAAATAAGATAAAATATCAGCAATTTTCATAGAGGTCAATTTACAATCTGCCTTGGACATGGCTATTCTGAGCAGTACACTTTAATTGTTTTTTTTATACTTTGTACTCTGGAGAAAATTTATCAAAGGGCATGTTTTAAAAGATGTATGTGAAAGAAAGACATTTCAGGGCTGACCTTGGGTTGCATAAAGATTGAGTTTGCATAAAAACTTTGAACGATTTTGTCTCATGCATGGAGCTGCTAAAATTGGAAAGGTCTTTTGAGAACACCTATTCCAAACCTTTCTTCTGATGAGCTAACAGGGGTCCTGAGGGGTGAATTTATTTACCCATGGTCACAGTTAGAAGGTATCAGAGCCAAGAATAGCTCTCCAGTCCCTGAGCCCCTATTCAGTTTCTCTTGTGTGAAAATCGAACCTCTATTGTCTGGAATTTTGTCAGGCTGTGTTCATAAGGAAGCCACAGGCATGTGTGGAAAACCTGGGCTCTGAGAAGGTCAAATCTGAATTGAACGCTGATATGCACTTTGGTCGGATGCTTAATCAGACTCTTGCTTCTGGGCAGAAGTCATGACAAGCCAGGCATGGTGGTACACACTTGTAATCCCAGCATTTGGGAGGCTGAGACAGGAGGATCGCAGTTCAAGGACAGCCTCAGCTACTACTTAGTGAGGCCCTTTGGAACTCAATAAGACCTAGTTTCAAAATAAAGAATAAAAAAAAAATAGAGCTGGGGGTGTAGCTCAGAGGTAGAATGCCCCTGGGCTCCATCCCCAGAAGCCCCCCCCCCACACACACACACAGAGTCGTGACAAAAATAACTGTCTGTTTCCAAGATTTCTCAGGCCACTCAGGTGAGTGACATTGCCATCACCATGTCCAGATAAAAAATATTAACAAATAGACTGGGCATGATGGTGCACACTTGTAATTCCAGCGCTTGGGAGGCTGAGACAGGAGGACTGCACAGGTTCGAAGCCAGCCTCAGCTACTTAGTGAGGCTCTCAGCAACTTAGTGAGACCCTGTTTCCAAATAAAATATAAAAAAGGTCTGGGAGTTTAGCCCGGAGGTAGAAAAGCCCCTGGGTTCCACCCCCCTAGTACGACACAAACAAAAAAAGAAATATTAACAAAGAGGACATAGGGCATCTATCATGTTTCCATGTGAAGTAGCCAATGTTATTTTGTCTTACAGATGAAGAAACAGGTTCAGGTATGTCCATATCATCATTGCTAGATGGGTTCTCCCTCCTTCCTGCCTACTTCCAAGCCTCACAAGATAAAAAGCTTAATGGGAAAAAAAGCTGGGTTCAAGCAGTCTTGAACATGCACCATATATCTTTCTCTAGCTTCATGAAATCAAAAGAAGATAAAATATAGCTAGAGAAAGTTAATGCTATTTGAAAGTATTAGAGAAATACCTTGTGCTGATTGCTTGGGCCTTTCTGCCTGAGCCAATAACTGATAGAAAAGGCTTTACCTGATTGGTTGAAACCTATCAGGGTTTATTTCTTGATCCAAGGACATGCTCATCAACTGAAATACAGTTATTCCTTGGTATCCACGGGGGGTTGGTTCTCTGCTCCCCAAGCATATAAAAATCTACATATACTTAAGTCCTTTATATAAAATGTGGTAAGTTTGCTTACACCTTATGCACATATTCACATATACTTTATTTATTTATTTATGTATTTATTTTTAGTGGTACTGGGGATTGAACCCAGGGGCATCCTATCTTCAGGCTACACTCCCAGACCTATTTTATATTTTATTTGGAAACAGGGTCTCTTAAGCCAGCAAGGCTGGCTTCAAACCTGCGCAATCCTCCTGTCTCCGCCTCCCAAGCGCAGGGATTACAAGTGTGTGCCACCACGCCCAACTATACTCACATATACTTTAAATAATCTATTGATTACTTATAATATCTAATAAAATATATGTGCTAAATAGTTATTATACTGGGTTGTTTAAGGAATAGTATCAAGAAGAAAAAAGCCTATATACATTCAGTATGGGCATATTTTTTCCCAAATATGTGTTTTTGATCTGCAGTTAGTGAATCCAAGGGTGAAGAATCTGCTAATATAGTGTGCCAACTGTAAGTGGGCTAGGAGTGGCAGGGAGAATACCCTAACAAAATCTGGATATGGTTAGAAAGGGAAAATGAATGCTGGGTACTCAGCCAAAAAATACCCAGTGTATTAGTTCACCTTTGGATACACTGTAATTTATTCAGCAAGTGCAATACTATTGGACGTTTATGTTCTGACTTTTCACTCTTATAAAATGCCTCCATAATAAACGCTCTTGTGAGCCGGGCGTGGTGGTGCACGCTTGTAATCCCCGCGCTTGAGAGGCTGAGACAGGAGGATCGCACGGGTTCGAAGCCAGCCTCAGCTACTTAGTGAGGCTCTCAGCAACTTAGTGAGACCCTGTTTCCAAATAAAATATAAAAAAAGGTCTGGGAGTATAGCCCGGAGGTAGAAAGCCTCTGGGTTCCACCCCCAGTACCACCAAAACAAACAAACAAACAATAAACGCTCTTGTGTCCATCCATGAATATTTTTAAGATAAAATTTTCTAATGTTGAATCTTATGGTTAAAACATAGCAGTGGTTGACTGGTCTTGGTAAATTTTCTCGTAGAAAGATAATTTTCCATGCTTAATATGTTCACAATCCTGGGAGCTGTGTATCCACGAGTACCTGTATATATGTTTTTAAACTCTGGTAAGTTTGGGGGAAAGTCTGAGCTTCTCAAATAACTATCCATGTGGTGTGTTGAGGCCACAGAAAACTATGGCACAGCCGGGCGTGGTGGTGTACGCTTGTAATCCCCGCGCTTGGGAGGCAGAGACAGGATGATCGCACAGGTTTGAAGCCAGCCCTGCTGGCTTAAGAGACCCTGTTTCCAAATAAAAATATAAAAAATAGGTGTCTGGGAGTGTAGCCCGGAGGTAGAAAGGTTACCAGGAACCCCAGTACCACACACACACACAAAAATAAATAAATAAATAAATAAATAAATAAATAAATAAATAAATGAAAACTATGGCACATCTTCATGAAACTGTAATTCTTTTAGACTTACCAAACACTACTATTTTGACATTTCACATAGAATTCAAAATTCCTAAAAATTGTATGGATGAAACGTGAGACTGCAAAAAAATTTTCTTGTTTACAGTGATCTGTCTTATTCACCTTCCTGTACCGTTCTCAAATCCCAGAAGTACAAGTTCACTTTCATCCGTAGTAAGAATTCTTGGTAGCTAGGCGCACGCTTATAATCCCCGTGCTTGGGAGGCTGAGACAGGAGGATCGCATAGGTTCAAAGCCAGCCTCAGCTACTTAAGTGAGGCTCTCAGCAACTTAGTGAGACCCTGTTTCCAAATAAAATATAAAAAAGGTCTGGGAGTTTAGCCCAGAGGTAGAAGGGTTCCATCCCCAGTACTACCAAAACAAAACAAAACAAAAAAAGAATTCTTGGTAGAAATTTTGAAAATGAATTGCTGTGAACCAGAATTCACCTCTTATAAAATTGTGAAGGTGCAAAGAGGAAATGGCAGCCCTGGCTGCAGCATGGAATAAAGAAGGGAAAAGATCATATGGAGAAAAAAACAAAAAACACTACAATTTGACATTAGAGAACAGAAACCAAGTGTTTTCACAAAGGAAAAATGCATTACCCCAGAGGTTTAATGATAGAGCGATGGCTTACCATTTCTAGTGACAGAAACCAGGAATTCTGCTTTCAGCCCTGGGAAATCCCAGCCTGCTGTTGCCAGCAGATGGGCAGGGAGAGAAAGCCTAGCTTCTGCGTGCCCCACTGCCAGAGGGAAATCTTATTAATTCCCAGCACAAGCCACTCCGTGTAGACCTTTTGTGATCATTGAATGTCATTTCTCTGATTAAAATGGCTTACATTGTTTTGCTCATTAGAATCATTTGATATTTGGAATGGTGTGACATTCCATGAAAACTCCAGTGTTGAATGAGAGACAATTTTCAATTATATTCATTTAAAAAGACCAGGAGTCACTGAAGGCACCATCAAAGTTTTTGTGCTCCTCAATTAATTTTCTTAATGACTCTGATGTTTTGTTTGTTTGTTTGTTTGTTTTCTGAGTTTCCCAGATGCAGGCATCCCAGTACAGACAGGTGAGTTTAGATGCATAGATCACCGTGGCTAAGTTAAAAATCTACTGACTCTTACAAAGACAAAAGTACAAAGGAGATATTTAAATATTCGAGCCTGGAGCAAGGCTGTAACCCCCCCCCCCCCCCCCCCCGCTTGGGAGGTAGAGACAGGAGGATCGTGCTGGTTTCAAGCTAGCCATGCTGGCTTAAGAGACCCTGTTTCCAAATAAAAAAAATATAAAATAGGTCTGGGAATGTAGCCCGGAGGTAGAAGGGTTTCCAGGAACCCCAGTACCACCAAAAAAAAAAATAAAAAATAAAAAAATAAATATTTGAGCCAAGTGATTTTTACCTAAATGGACACTTACTATCCTGCTTGCTTACCTTGGTCTTCAACAGATAAAAACCTTGACTTCATCCTACCAAGAGAAGTTTCCCATCAGGCATATTCAAGGTAGGCAAGATGGCTCTAAAAACATGGTGGTTGCATCTGGAATGAATTACTTAACTTCCATATGTATCAGATGCGATGGCCTGGGTGGACATCCTCTATTTGCTCCTGGTTCCACTCTCCAACCTTCTCCACCCTCTTGTAGGCCCCAGCAAATTGTACAGACCGCACCAACCAAGCAGAGCCCTCTGCTTTTTGGCTGATATTGAGCTTGAACAGTGGGATGGGAGGATGAGAAACACTGACTTAAGTTCTCCAAGAATTGGCTTTCCCAGGTGTGGTGGCACATGCCTGTAATCCCAGTATTTGGGAGGCTGGAGGATTGCAGCTTTGAGGCCAGCCTTAGCTACATGGGGAGACCCTGTTCCAAATAAAAAATAAAAAGGACTGGGGGGTCATCAGGCACGGTGGTGCATGCTGGTCCCAGCATTTGGGAGGCTGAGACAGGAGGATTGTGGTTCAGAGACAGGCTCAGCTACTACTTAATGAGGCCCCCTGCAACTTAGTGAGACCCTGTTTCAAAAGAAAGAATAAAAAATAGGGCTGGGGATATAGCTTGGAGGTAGAATGCCCCTGGATTCCATTCCCAGTACTACAAAAAAAATTTTTTTTAAGGGCTGGGGGTGTATCTCAGAGGTAGAATATCCCTGAGTTTAATCTCCACCACTAAAACAAAACACAGAAAAAGGTATCCAAATACTGCCTCTCTTTGGGGCTGTGGGTTGGCAGTGACTCACCTCAGGCCTTCTTTTACAGCTCCCTCCAGTCCTCTTGCTCCTTTGGGCTAGGTCTTTTTCCCCGTTCCTAGCTCAATAGGCCATATCTAGGCTCACTGGTTTCACTTAACCCTGCCTTAGGCTCTGTGAACAATTTCTTCATTAAATTCTCATATGCTCTTGTATGTATTTCTTATTGGGACCTGATTAATGTATTCCATAAATAGCATGAAATATAATTTTCTGAATATATAGGAAAATCACTCAATGCTCCATAATATATACTCAAGAGAAAAGAGCTCTTGAGAGAGAAAATAAGAAATAAAAGGGGCAGTTGAAGAGAATGAGCAGTAGGTAGTGAAAGGGGAGAAGAAGAGGGAGGAGGGGAGAGGAAAAGAAGAACTAATGAAAGAAACAATTCAAATTATACTGTCCCCATGTATGAATATATCACTACCCATCTCACTGCAATGTATGGGGGAGGGAAAATAACAAGGTAGGACCTGAAGGGCAATACAGCAAGACCTGTGTACATGCTTCACGTATGACTTTGAACCTCACTGTGATGGACAGTTACAATGTACCACTGAAGATATTAAAAAAAAGAAAAGAGCACTTGACCAAACAAATAATTTATTTGGATTTCTGAAAAAATGTCCGAATTGCCTTTCAAAGATATTTCCTTTTCAAAAAATAAGCAATTGTGTTGATGATTTGGTGCATTTTCTGGTTCTACCCCAAGGGGTTGATAATTAGCACTTGGTACATACACATGTTTATTCTCCTCTGAGGCAAAGGGCAATATGGTGGAGGTGCCTGGAAAAATAATTTGATGTTCAAGAACAAATAATAAGTCACTGTAACAAACACCTTCTTTAAGAAGAGTTTGTGTCACCAGCAATGATGTTTGCTCTGCCTTTGACTTTCTATAATAACTGTCTGGTGTATTGAGGTAGGCATTCAGAGTTCTTCTAACTCTGGTGTCCAATAAAATACTATATATCTTACCTGTCTCTCCAGTGTCCATCAAGTTAACAAAAACAATCTGGAATTACATGGAATTTGTGTAATAGAGAAAATATGCATTTCTTGCCCTTCTTCTTATAACTAGTCTCAATAAAAAATAAATATTTTCAGATCATTCTCATATGGGAATGAATAGGGCTACTATGAGAATATAGAGAGATTCAGGCCCATTAGGTGTTGGATGTGGTGAAAGTTATTCATGGAAAATTTTAGGTGGGGCCGTAGGTCTGTCATTCAGGGAAGCAGCATCACCATGAGTGCTATGACAGAAAGGATTTGTTATGGAAACCAGACTTTAAGCAACAGCAGAACTAAAGGTTGGGGAAGGATATTAGAGAATTATATTTTTAAAAAAATGTCACTAGCCAGCCTGCCTAAAGCATTGGTGAGGGTAGACAGGTGACCAACAAAAGAAAGCCTGTGAAAAGGCCTAGCAATGTTACCTCCATGTAACTACTGCCTCTATTGGTCCATGTGTTAACCATCTGATATTAAACAGGGAGCACTAGAAAGAGAGTAAAGTAGAGCCAGAGGAGCTTGAACTCCTGGGCTCCTCTCCACCTGCCCATCACCACTGATCTCACCAAGAGTTTCTTAGAGTCATGGCCTCTGTTTCCTGTCTGTCTTCCAAACCTCAGGGTAGTTCTTTATTTGGCCAACTCTAACCTGAAATCACAAGGAAAAGGGGACCTGGGAAATGTATTTTCTAGACTAACTAAATCAAGAGAGCATAGTAGGGCACAGTTCATTCCTTGCCTACCTCTTTAAATATATTTAATACCTAAATAAAGACAATAGCAAAATCATGCTTCTACCTAACATGACACAATTATTTGAAAGACGTCTCTCTCTCTCCCAGAATAAGATATACAAAATCTCATATGTTCCTTTATCTATTTTTTAGTGACACTCATTCCTTTTCTAGCTGAGTTGCACTCCCATTTTAATATCCTGTAACTTAAATATTGAAATATAAGGTTAGTCACTATGAGCACTTCTTATGTTAGACAGTAGGCAAAAAATAGCATAAAATGAGTTAAATAGAACTCTGTCATCTCTCTACCCATTATCTATTTAAATTATCCATATATATATATATATATATATATATATATATATATATACATACATATGGAAGGCCTTGCTACTACTACATTCTTTATTTCTACAACTGAATATGTCATCATAACTGGAATTATTTATTTCCTTCTTCCTCTATCTCATACTCATTTTCCTCTCAGATAGTCATAATTCCTTGTTGGATGAAGCTCCCAAATATTCATGAATGGTTTGACCATGAATAGAGTATACCACTTTGGTTTGTTGTTGTTTTCATTAATTTTTATAATGGATTGTGGAACTTCTAAGAAGCATTCCCAGAAGAACTCTATAAACTCTAGATATACTCTTCCCTGACTCATTGTGTAGTAGCAGTTTAATTTCCCCTTGGTAATTATGATTAAGTCCTCCAATCCAGTAATCTCCATTTTTGCCTGTTGTTTCTGTGGCTTGAATAGCTCTAAGAGTCCAGATGGCAGCCGTGACTTCCGACTTAGTGGAAATTTGTTGTATTATCTGATGGCAGCATTACTGTGCTGGAAACTGCTTCAGTGTGGAATGTCCCCCAAAGGCTGGGCCCCGACTTGGTGCTGTTAGGAGGTGGTAGAACCTTTAGAAAGTGGGTCCTATTGGGAGCTATTAGGTCACTAGGGGCATGTCCATTCCTTCATATCCTGCTCTTCTTCACTCAGGCAGGAGGGATGAACAGGCTTCCTGTACCAGACACTCTCACCATAATGTGCTATCTCACCATAGGTCTCCAAGCAAGGAAGTCTTTATGGTTTAGATATAGAGTGTCCCCCGAAAGAGCTTATATATTGTTCAGAGGTGGTATAAGTAAATCATTATGGTCTAATCTCATCAGTGGATAAATCCACTATAATAGATTTGTTGGGTAGTAACCTAGACAGATGGGATGTAGCTTGAGGAGGTGGGTCACTGGGGCCGTGGCCTAGGGAATGGTACAGGTGTCCATGAATTTCTTTTATTAGCTCTCTCTGCTTCTAGCCTCCATGTTCTCAGAACAGAATTCTTGTTCTCTGTCTCTCTCTCTCTTCTTTCTCTCTCTCTCTCTCTTTCCTTGCTCCCCAAACCATGCCCTGAGCTACATGAACTTCACCTGGCTTAACAAAGTGAACCCCTGAAATCTCCAGAACTGTGAGCAAATCTTCCTCTGAGTTGTTGTCATCAGGTTTTTTGGGTCATGGTAGTAAGTATGCAGACTGAAACAGAAGTCAACCAATCATGGATCGAGACCTCCAAAACCAGGAGCCAAAATAATACCTTTCTCTTTTTAAGTTGGCTATCTCAACTCTTTCTTGCAGTAATAGAAAGCTGCCTAGCACAGGAACTGTGGACTCTAGAGCCCCCCAACTGACAAAACAGGAAACAGAAATTTCACAAGGGGATCACTAAGGGTAATTATGAGAGGTCTTGTTTCCCTGCTTATCCCTTGATTCCCATACCTGAAAACTAGTCAGTGAGAAAAACAACAGGTCTTGGGTGCTGATTCATGATGTATTTCACACTGGAAGGTGTTGCCCTAGCTCTGCAGTGTGGCCAGCCAACTGAATCCATAAGTGAATCTTCAGCTCTGTTAGCTGCTTCAACTTATAGTAATACAAGTAAATTCCATGAACACAAGACCACAATTGTGCTTAATTTGCTACAAAATGAATTCCTTGGTCAGAATCAATACTCTGTAGAACAGTGAATAAAATAATCTGTAAGCCCATAAGATGGTGATCTTGGCAGAAGTACTGTGGGCAAAGAAGGTAAATCCATATCCAGAATAAGTTTTATTCCAGAGAGATCACAGCCCTGCTTTTCATGATGGAAGTGGGCCAATGTAATCAGACAGCTGGCCAGTTCTCCTGAAGGATAGTGCCATTTCCAGTAGTCTAGGCAGGTCCCTGTTATTGGTTGTCTGGGCAATCAACAGCCGCTATGATTAGATCAGCCTCAAAGAATAGAATTCCTTGTGCCTGGACTCACAAACAATACCTATAATCAAGAGTTAGGGAACTAGGGACACTATAACTGTTTCTGGATAAGATATTTATTACAAAATTGGATCTTATATAATTGTGGCAAATATTAAAGAACAATATCTAGAAGGGAGGGCTGGAAGAAAGGAGAGTCACCAGCCAGTCTTCCTGAAGCCCTGGGATGGACAAGTCCAGGCTTGCAGGGAAATCTAAGAGAGCTTCTTGGTACTGCTAAAGGAATCCCATTGATAGAATTATGGGGAACTATGGCCTCTGTATGCTTCTACATTTTTACGTCCACAGCCAAACATTTGGTTTTGAAATTAGGGCCAAGGTCTAATATCCATAAAGAAGAACACAGACAAGAAATGGAGAAGAGAAATGAAAAGCTGAAATCCCCTGGGTACTTCTCAATCTTTCTACTCTCTGTGTTTGACTAAAAGTCCTAAGAATAGACAGCCACTTTACTTCTACCTTCCAAATCTTTTACAAGTTCCTTTTTCATCAACTCAGGAAATATAAAGATTTCTGGAAAATGTAGTTCCATTTTAAGAAGTTGATATGGCACAATCTGGCAGGTCTGGTGATTCCTTCCTTAATTCATTCAAACAAGTATATTGTGTCAGTAACAATCTAGGTACTTACTTGCAGAGCTAAAAACAGTTTTGGTGTCACTTAAAGAATAGTGTAACAGACATTATAAATAAATTTGCAGCTAGGTGTGGTGGCACACACTTGTAATCCCAGCCTCAGCTACTTAGTGAGGCCCATTGTAACTTAGTAGGACTCTGTTTCAAAATAAAGAGTAAAAAGTAGGGCTAGGGGTGTAGCTCAGAAGTAGAATGCCCCTGGGTTCCATCTACAGTACTGCAAAAAAGAAAAAAAGGAAGAAAAAAAAAGTAGGGCCGGGTTGTAGCTCAGAGGTAGGATGCCCCTGGGTTCAATCCCTGGTACCATACACTAAATAAACAAACAAATAAATAAATAAATAAATGTAAGTTTCCAATAATTAAATTTATACGTATAAACACAATAGTACTATGAAGGAAAATGCACCATGAGAGAAACTAATGAAGGAAGAACAATATAGGGTAGCAAAAGATACTTTGGTATGAAATGATATTTAATTTGAGGCTAGAAAAATAAAGAGTATAGGGAAATGTTTGGAAAAGGAAGAACAATGGGTCCCATCTCAAAATGTCTAGGGAGCTGAGCACACTTGTTGCAACCTGTTCCCCACCTGCTCTTTCATCCTAAGTCCACTCCCAACCCTTTGATTTTTACCCCTCCACTAAAACTTAGGATGTCAGGGTTACTATCAACCCCCTTGTTGCCAAATCCACTGTTAATTTATGGCCCTCGTCTCACTTGCCTCTCAGCATCACTTGACTGGCTGGTTTCCAGAACACTGCCACCAGTTCTCCACCTACTGTGAGATCATTATGGCTCCCTGAGAACAAGGGCTATGGCCCGTTTACTGCTGCTATCTCTGCTGCCAAGCACATAGTAGGTGATGAACAGTTCAGGACGATGCA
The DNA here is from genome assembly GCF_963383645.1 of Muscardinus avellanarius. Lineage (NCBI taxonomy): Eukaryota > Metazoa > Chordata > Mammalia > Rodentia > Gliridae > Muscardinus > Muscardinus avellanarius. The sequence continues at coordinate 96,314,140 of NC_137788.1, forward strand.
GCTAGTAGGATGAGAAAGGAAAGAAGAATCAGATGCTAGTGAAACAATGATTTCAAGAAGTGATTTAAATGCCGCAGACAGTTGGCCTCTGGATTTGGCAACGTGGAAGGTTTTGGTGAAGGTTTCATAGAATGTTAAGGTCAAAAGTCAGATCAGAGAGGGTTCAACAGAGAAGAGGAGAAATCAATGGTAACATTAGCCAGCTATTTTGAGAAGTGTTGCTTTTAGAGGGGATCATAAACTGGAGAGTGGATAAAGGTGGATATGAGGGAAGGAAGCTCACCCTTTTATTTAGTTTTTTAGGAAGGATATTTGTACTTGGAAAGCTGAGACAAAAGGATTGCAGGTTCAAGGAAAACTTAGCAAGATAATTTTAAAATAAAAAGTAAAATAGACTGCAGGTGTATCTTGGAGGTAGAATGTCTTTGGGGTTGATCTCTAGTACCAAAGGAGGAGGAGGAGGAGGAGGAGGAGGAGGAGGAGGAGGAGGAGGAGGAGGAGAGAGGAGGAGGAGGAGGAGGAGAGGAGGAAAGGATATTTGTGTTCTGATGGGGTTCAGTAGAGAGGTAGTCACAATGGGAACAGGAATACAAACCAGGGGCTCAATGAGATTTGGCAGAGGAAATGGAGATGTTAAGAAGAGAATGATTCAAGTTTCCAGACCTTTAACTTGGTCCACCCTATTTTGTTTGAGCCTCAGTTCTCCACCCTATTTATAAATATGATGCCATGGGGATGTATCATTAATGTATCATTCATGGCCATGATTGTCTTGATGCAGAATGTTAGAACTGAAAGAAGGCACAGGAATTCTTTATTACTTATTAAGCTTGATATGTTTTTGCTATAGAAAAGGAAATTGAGCCTCAGAGAGGTTGGTTCCACCCAAGCCTCTTGGCTTGTTAATAGGAAGCCAAGACTAGAACCCAGTTTGCGTTTACCTCATTCCTGTGCTCTCTATTACACATGTACTTTTATCATCTTAAGAACTTCAAAACTGCTAATTGTTTTAAAAATAGCTTGCATGTGATTCTAAAAGTTCATTTGGTTTCTTTCATTATTTTAATTATGTTTTGGGCTGTGCTAAGAAGTCCCAAGAGGGTCAGATTTTCTTCTGGGTATTTCTGTTTAACAGCTTTCAACCGATGGTAAAACAGCCAATGTCTTGTTCCAGGATTATGTATTTCTGATGTATCTATCCTCTCCTCTTTCCTGTATGCCCCTCCTGAATATACACTCAATATCATATTTCAGGTAGTACCTTAATAAATGAGATAGAAAAATGCAAACTCTATCAGGTTATGAGTAAGCCAGATAGGCCAGATAAAGGTAAGGAAAAACTTTTCCCACACTAATTTAGATGCATTGCAGCACATATTATTAATGTAAATTTTCTCCTTCAAACCACTCAGCAACAGTATTTCATCATTAAGTGTAATAAATGCTGAGGGCATTTCCCACCTCCTTGCAAAGCCACAGCACACTGCTCCTCCCTTCTTCCTATTATGCAGGACTAATTTACACAGAATTCAGGAATGTTTCATTAATTCATTTAAATAGGTTGCTTATTTCTAATGAGCTCACACAAAAGGAAGGCTGAGCAGCATTCCTCTCTTGGCTGGAAGATGGTGTTATCCTGATACTGCCAGTGATGAAGGGTAATTCACTTGGGGCTGATGGCCTGGAGAAGCTGGCGGATGCTTTGGCGGAGATGGGATTGTCATAATCAACATCTTCTTGAATGTCTACCAAAGCATGTCCTTTGTTTAGATGTATAGCGCAGAGACAGGCATGGCCATATTCTGTTTATAGGTGAGGACTTCCTTCGGCCCATTTCCTTCCTCCCCTGTCACCCCCTGTCTCTCTCAATCTCTGCTGAAGCAGTTGTGCTTTTTAGGAAGTTCTCTGAAAATCTGTGACTTTAAAGGAGAGAGCTATTGTGGGTTTAATCATGTATACCTAAAATAATCCTATGTTGAAGCCCTGACTCCTAGTATCTCAGAATGGGACCCTGTTTCTAATAATTAGCTAAGATGAGCTCAAGCCAGAGTCATATGGGCCTTTAATTTATTATGACTTGTATTCATACAAAAAGAAAATGGAGGGGGAAATCTGGATATGGTGCGATGCATGCACCAGGGAAATACCATGTAAAAACTGGATCTGTGCTGCCACAAGCTAAGAAACTCAAGAAGCTGAGAGTGAGCTGTACCTGGGAACAGAGCCTTCCCCAGATTCTTCAGAGGCAGTGTGGCCTGCTGCCACCTTTGCTGGGACTCCTGGCCTTGGGAGCCATGAGGCAATGCATTCCTACATTTTGGCATCACTCAGTCTGTGGAACTTTGTTCCAAGAGCTCTGGAAATGTGGAGCTGTTATGGAAAGACGGCTTTAGCTCTGGGCCCAGCACCCAGTGTGAGCTTTCTGGAATATAAATGAGATCACATCCCTCCCTGCTCCAAACTCTCTGGAATCCAGTAACCCCTCCTTTCCAGGCACCTAAGACCTGCCATTTGCAGTCCCGCAGAAAGTTCCCCTCTCTTCCTCCTTACCTTCTGAATACCTGGTAGGTCCTCAATATTCTTTACACACCATGCTATTCATGTGTGTGTTTTTTCCCCCTTAAATTACATTTAAGTTTCAATGTAGTTTTCTCACTAAAATGAGACTTCTGCTCAAAAATCATTTCTCATAACTCCATCCTTGGTCACCTATGTCAGATAACACTCTCCTCACTTTTCTCTTTTTCCCACACTGCATCATCAGTACCTACTGTCATGTCTCGCCTGCTTGCGCCTTGTGGTTATCTGTGAGTATATGAGCACCTCAAGTAGAGGGACCACGTCAGGTGTGTTGAATCCTCGGAGCTAAAAGCATATTCGTGGAATGGATGAATGAGCGAAAGAATACACAATAGTTTTAAGTTTTAAGTAGCTACTTCTGAGGCATGCCTAGTTGCTGTTTTCTTTTTCTCTGTTACTGTGAGACTGAGCCCACTTCTTACATAATGGACAACTCTCCGTCTCCCTCTTTATCTTCATTCTCTCTCCCCAACTTTCTGAGCCTCAAAAGGGCATTTTCTAATTGAGAAATCACAAAAAAGTGTGCTCCCCTGAGGAGACATCCCTCTCTTATTCATCCTTATATCCCCTGTTGAGGCTGAGTAGGCATTCATTAAATATAGATTTAAGGAATAGACTGTTGATTTTTTTTAACAAATAACTAAATTTTAGACTCAGCTAAATATCCCCCCAGACTTTCATACAGGCTACATACTTAGCTTCCTGACCTTTTAATTTCCCCATCTGCAATGGCAGCCACTGGGAGGGGCCCCAGAAATCCCCTCCATCTTGGTGTTTGTCTTTATGTAATCCCTTCCTCTGAGAGTGGGCTGGATTTAGGAACTCGGTGCCAAAGAAGAGAGCAGAGCAGAAGTGACGGGATGTCACTTTAGAGAGTGTTATAAAAAGACAAGCTCTCACTCGCGCTCTTGCTCTTTCACTCTGGGATGCTTATTTTGGAAGAAGCCAGCTGCCATGTTGTAAGGCAACCATGTGGAGAGGTCCACAGGAGTGACCTGGAGTGCAAGCCTCCTCCACCTGCTGTGAGATGCCAGCAGGCTTGGCTGACACCTGAATTGAAGCCCCCCACGGGACACCTTGAGCTGAAAATACCCAGCAGGTCTACTCTCCTTGTCCTCAGTTGGAAAGTTTTGGAGTAATTTGTTACATAGCAGTAGATAACTGATACATCATGCTCAGATAGGGGGTTTTTGGATTTGTGCTCCATTTGTGCATAATTTTCAAAGCATTACTAATGTTTCAAAGCATAATTAACTCAAGATGTTTCTTCCAAAGGTTAATAAATCCTCAGAGGGAGGCTTTTTCATATCTGAGTTAACATTTAAAATTTGTAACATTTCTTTTTGTGTGTAAATTTTAAATGGTGGCCAAAATGCAATAAAAAATGCTAGTGCATGTGTGTGTAATCCCATTACTCAGAAACTGAGATGGGAAGACGACAGGTTCAAAGCCAGCCTCAGCAACTTAGAGAGACCCTGTTTCAAAATTAAATTAAATAAAAATAAAAAGGGGCTGGAGGTGTAGCTCAGAAGTAAAACACCCCTGGGTTCAATCACCTGTACCCAAAGCAAAAACAAAGTACAATCTTTTATTACTGAGTGTCTTTGCTCTCTGCCAGGCAATTTTCTAAAAATATTATACACATTATTTCATGTAATCCTTGCAAAACCCCTGTGCAACCAGAGGCTCTCATGGCCTCATTTCAACTTTGGAGAAGCAGAGAAACACGCAGTGTAAGTAACTTCCCCAAGGCCCAACAGCTACTATGGGGTGCAGCCACATAGACTGATTCTGAGGCTGAACCCTCAGCCACTTGTCTGTGTTGCATTTTAGACAAAGACACGGAATAAACAGAAAGGTAAAATAGGTTGATTAGCCTTAAAAACCAGCCCCACCGTAGAACAGTTACTCAAAAATGACTAGGGATTTTATGATTAAAGACATGGATCAATCTTTGGTAGCTTTTCAGAAGGATTATGTGAGATAAACGGGATAATGTACCACAACTCCAGGCATACTGTTGGGCACACACCAGCACAAAGAACATACAAGTGAGAAAATGAAGTTATCATTGGGAACCAACACCAACTTTTCCTTCTCCCAATCATTCCCTGGTCAAACTCCAGAGTCATTGTTAGGCCTACTGATATACGTCAAAGTTATGTATTTGGTTTCTTGGTATGAAGGATTGAACCCAGGGGCATTCTACCTCAGAGCGAAACCCTCAGCCTGAGTTTATTAATGTTTTAAAACAGGGTCTTTGTAGTTCCTGAGAATCTCACTAAGTTGCTAAGGCTGCCTTTGAACCTGTGATCCTCCTGTGTTAATCTCCAAAGTACTAGGATTATAGGGATGAGATCGAAACCAGGGTCTTGTGTTCACTAGTGCACTAGGCAAGCACTCTATCACTGAACTACATGCCCAGCCCAAAGTCACTGATATGCAGTGGCAGAAAGAGGAGTAAGAAGTATAACCTTGTGACATTCCCTCCTGGTCTAGAATCCCTGAAGCTCCCCACAATGAGTTTCAGAAAGAAAAAAAAAATCTTAGGAGTTGTAGGAATATTTGTATGATCAGAAACACCATAGAAGCACCATAGAAGAATGCAAAGAGGATTTTTGACAGGGAATCAGGATACCTGATTTGCGTCCAGTTTTGTAGTATTTTCTATCTGCATGACGTTGGCAGGCCAGATTTTGGGTCAGACATTCAGCCACCTTTACGCAGGACTCTGAGAAGATGGTGCCTGAGCCCTCTCACTGTCCATCCATGTGCCAGGGTCATTATTGGTGGTTACATTGTGCCTAGATATTTTTGGAACTTTCTAACAGTGCTTCAAAAAGAATTTTTCTCTCAGTATTTTCCTTAATTTGATCTAATTGATGGTACTTCATCCTCATGAGAAAGTGTGCTGCTGCTGCTCCTCCTCCTCCTTTTTTTTTTTTTTTTGGTGGTACTGGGGTTCCTGGAAGCCCTTCTACCTCCGGGCTGCACTCCCAGACCTATTTTCATATATTTTTTTAATTTGGAAACAGGGTCTCCTAAGCCAGCGCACGCGGCTGGCTTCGAACCTGCGCGATCCTCCTGTCTCTGCCTCCCAAGCACGGGGATTACAAGTGTGCGCCACCATGCCCGGCTCCTCCTCCTTTTTTGTACTAGGGATTGAATCCAGGGTCATTCTACCTCTTAGCTACACTCCTGCCCCTCCCTTTTCAAGTTTTGAAATAGGGTCTTGCTAAGTTTCTGAAGGTCTCACTAAGTTGCTGAGGTTGACAGCAAACTTGCGATCCTCCTGTCTTAGCCTCCCAAGTATTGAACTTTTAGGAGTGCACCACCAGGCTTAACTGAGAGAATGCCATTTTGACCTTCATTCTGGGACGTGTTCATTATTTACAATTAGGTGCTTTTCAAAGTCTGTCAGGTCAGACAGGTACATAACATTTCTAATGTGAGTCTAACCAATGTCCCCAAACTAGTTTCAGTGAAAAACAGAGTGACTGCTTGACTTAGTCTAAATAATTTTGAGCTGGGTGAAAATTCCATTGTCCTAGTTAAAATTATGTGGAGCTGATTCAATTTATGAGACTGTTCCATGGGTTCACCCATTAATCTTCCCAAACATACACCTTTTACTATGTCTATACTTTGAATGCTAAAAATTAAACCATGGCTATGACACAAAGCATATGCTCTCAACTGCATTCCAAGTAAAGGTTTCTAGCACATACTTTGGTACCTGAGTATCTATTTTATGGTTCATAATGGGAGGGAGACAAATGAGTCTTGAGCATGAACTCATGTGTCAGGTGCTGGACAAGAGGTGTTTTTCCATATGTTGTTTATTTTTCATATCCATTCTCTCGGACACATATAATGGTTTATTTATTACAGAAGAGGGAGACTGATAGAAAACGCAATGGTAGAACCAGGATCCAAACTCTGATCTGACTTATGTTAAAACTACCTCTATTCCTGTGATACAACACTTTAATTCCCTTCCTAAAGAAACTAATTTGGAATCTGTAGTGTTTTCCAAACTAAATCTAATAAAAGAGCCTGAATTATGCTTAGAGAACTTAAAAACTAAGATGGCAAGTACCCGAATGTGTCATCAAACCGACGTGATAGTGACAGTGACATTTCCACCACATAGCAGCCACAATTCCACCATCTCAGCTGAGTCTTCCACTGAGCCATCAATCAGTGATGCCTGGCAGGAGTGACATCTGAACCCAGATAGTCAGTGTGACTTCTGGGCTGTGTGTGTTTGTTTTTTTTTTTTTTTAACTCTTCTCTATGGTTGTCAAAGTAGAGCAACACAGATCATGACATTCATGACACATACCAATTACTGGGTGGAAAACAAAATACATGAATGTTACAAATCCTCTGTTCCCATGTTCACTAACAACTCCTCAAATGGCTGTGGTGAGGTGCTGAAGACCCAGTACATGATCTAAAAGTCACTAAGGTTGATATGTCAGAGAGAAGTGATAAAGACACCAACGGAATTGGCTCCTCAAATAAAGGGAGGGCAGCAAGATACAGTGTATTGTAATGAAAATAAGGAGATTTTCTTCCCATTTCTGAGCCTGTTGTAATGGTGATGTCAAGCAGAAACTACCACAGTGGAATTAGCCTTTCCTTCCTGGTCCTTAGAAGGAACCTGCCCACCTCCTAAGCCAGGCAGCCTGCCAGCCTGCTCTGTCAGGGGACATTGGAATCCTGGTCTTTCTAACTTAGCTGTCATGATTTTCTAGTGCAAATGTTGAATCAAAACAAAACAACAACAAAAATAGTTCAAAGTGCAATCTCTGACCCCACCTAGGGGTAACAACAGTGGAATATTTCTGAGCTTTGTTAATCTTCAATTGTTTGAATGACTATTTAGTATCAAACAGTTTCTTCTTGGCCAAGTAAGATAAAGAAACATACCTAATCTCTTTCTTGCCTTAGAAATCAAGACAGGATAGTGGTTATATGGGGTCTGGAGCCAGACTGTCCGAGTTGGAACCCAGCTCTGACACTTAGCTGTGCAACCTTGGGAAAGTTGCAACCTATCTATGTACCTGTTTCCTCACCTGAAAATGGAGATGATATGGGGTTCTACCTTCTGAGGTCATTGTAAGTACAAAGAAGAAATGCCCTTAGAATAGTGTGTGGCAGCCTAGTGCAATGACACGTTTGTAATCCTATTACTTGAGAGGCTAAGGTAGGAGGAGTGCAGATTTGAGGCCAATCTCAGCAACTGCTTAGTACAGCTACTTAGTAAGACCCTGTTTCAAAATAAAAATAATGCTAATAACTTTTGTCCTTAGTTTTGTTTGTGTGGTAAATTACGTGAGTTGTTTTTAATACATTGAACCAGCCTCACATCCCTGGGATGAACCTAATTTGGTCATGGTGAAACCAAATTCTGGCACCTGCCCCAATTTGCTGAATCAAATAATTAAAGTAAGCCTTTTGGAAGAAGGAAAAAAAGAAATTTATTGATTTTCTAGAAAACCAGAGATGCCAGTGAACTTAAGAGTTCAAAACCAAACCCTGGATTCTCCCTAAACAAAGGAATCAGATCCCTTTTAAGGGTTAGTTCTTCAGGTTCATGTGCACTTGTCAAAAGAGACATGATTCATGTCTAAGTTGCCTTTGAGTTGGTTCTTCCTCAAACTCACAGGCATCAGATGTCCAGTCTTCACTCCTTGGGTCAGTAAGAGCCTGTTATTTGTTAAAAACGAGGAGAAAGAGAGGGGGTGAGAAGAAAATTTTCAGCTTTGAAATGGGCCATCTGTTAGCTGCCAGGGTCAGAAGCAGGCCATGATTACAATGGTGTATAATTTTCTTGATGTGGTTTTGAGTATGTGTTGTTAGAATTTTGTTTAGAAGTTTTGAGTCTAAGTTAATCAATTATATTGGTCTGTAATTTTCTCTTCTTGATCTTTCTTTATCTGCTTTTGGTATTAAAGTGATACTGGCTTCAAATAAAGTGTTTGGGAGAATCTCGTCTTTTCCTATTTCATGAAATAGATTGAGAAGTATTGGGATTAGATCTTCTATAATGGTATTGGCACAAAAGTAGACACGTAGACTGATGGAACAGAATAGAAGATTCAAAAACAAATATACACATTTAAAGCCAATTGATTTTTTGATAAAGGCACCAAAAAAAAAGTATGTTGGATCAAAGCCCCAAACTGGTTATCCATGTGTAGAAAAATGGAAATAAACCCATTTTTACTTTCTTACCCTGCACAAAAGTCAACTCAAGATGGCTCAAAGACCTACAAATCAGACCAGAGACTTTGCAGTTATGTGAACAGGGCACAGGTTCAACACTCCAACATATAGATACAGGTAAAAACTTCTTCAATAAGACCCCAAAGACATAAGAGATTGAAATGAAGACTAATAGGTCAGATTTAATAAAACTGAAGAGCTTCTGTGCAGCAAAGGAAAAATATCAAGAACCTCAAGAGAGAGCTGACAGAATGGGAGAAATTCTTTGCCAACTCTTCCTCTGATAGAGAACTAACATCCGGAGTATACAAAGAACTCAAGAAATTCACTACTAAAAAACAACCCAAACAAAAAATGGACAAGTGAACTAAATAGACACTTCACAAAAGAACAAATACAAATGGCCAATAAATAAATGAAAAATTCTCAATCAGAAAAATGCAAATCAAAACTACTCTGAGATTTGACCTAACCCCAATTAGAATGTCAACCATTAAGAACACAAACAATAATAAATGCTGGTGAGGAGGTGAAGAAGTAGAAACTCTAGTATATTGTGAGTAGGAAGGATGGGAATGAACCTACCATATGATCCAGCTATATAAGTCTTGCTTATCTACCCAAAATAACTGACAAAAGACTACCATAGTAATGCATAAATATCAATGTTTATAACTGCACAATTCATAAGTGCCAAACTATGGAACCAGTTGAGATGTCCAAAATTGATGGATGGATTACAAAATTATGGGATATAAACACAATGGAATTCTACTCAGCCATAAGGAACAGAATTATGCCATTTGCAGGGAAATGGGTGGAACTGGAATATATGCTAAGTGAGATTAATCAATCACAAAAAGTGGAAGGTCAGATGTTTTCCCTCATCTGTAGGAGCTAGGGAGAAAGTGGGACACAGGAGGGACTCCAGACAAAAGAGGAGAAACCTTAGTGGACTGAAGGAGGGGGCCTGAGAGAGGTGGGAGAAGGAAGGAAGACTTGAAGAGGGAAGCACTTAAATAAACATGATGTACCTATACAAATTTATCAATGCCAGTCACAGTGTCCTGGGGAGGTGGGGAGGGGGAGGGCTCAGAGAGTGCTGTATGCATGCATGTCTCTATCACCCTGAACTTCATCAAGATATCTGATAACAATGCACCAAAATTAGTTAATCTACTGAAAAACAAAAAATAAATCAACCTACTGAATAAAAAATACAAATAAAATAAGGGCTGGGAATGTAGCTCAGAGGTAGAATGCCCCTGGGTTCAATTCTTAGTACCCTCTGCATCTCTCAAAGTATAGTACGTGGCACACTTGAAGCATGCCATTAGATGCTATTGACAACACTGAGTTTATCTTTTGGTTCACTATTCATAATTCAGGCAGTGATCCTCAACTAACCTGACCCAAATTAGGGATTATATTCCCACGTTAATTACCAGGTTGGCATGTGTGTTAAGGGACTATTCAATGAAAAGACTCTTAAACCCCCAAGAAATCAATTTAATGCAAGTAGTAACTATTTATTGTATTGACATATTTACAAAATATTACAAAGTAAAATACCACTCTAATTCACCATATTCCACAAGGGCTGCATACAGGCAAGACAAAGTATATGGGAAACATTTACTTTTGTCTTTGGTATTAGAAATCTACACAAATTTGCAGCATTAAAAGTTTCCAGTACAAATTATTAAATGTAGACACAGATGTCAATCAGTAAGGTTGTGAAAAGGGGCTCTAATATCCTCTGCTATGAAACCCCCAGACCAATGAAATGCAACAGGAAGACCACACACCACATGGAAGGGGGAGGTCTACTGACTGAAATAGACAGTACATGCTATAATACCATACACAGGAGCATTTCCATTCATGTGGAGCTATGCTCTCCATAACAACATTGGTTGACAGTAACAGACAGCACTCCCAAGACACAGAGTCGAAGATAAGACTTTAGAGGAAAGAATCCACTTCAAGAGTACACCTTGGGGAGTGTAACTTTACTATACAGAACATTTTATAAAATACACTTCCATGATCATTTACACATATACAAAAACTCAACTGGTTTTAGCAAATAATAATTTTTCTAAAACACAATCACAGTTTACATAATTCTGAGGTAAAGGTCTTGAATCTATCCTAGTTGAGAAGTCCTGGCCCACACAGGTCTCTAACGGGGGAAACATGTCCATGGAACATCCAGTTGTGACACCCATGTGAATTTGGGGAGAGGGCAAAACCACAACTACTTTATTTCAGAGATGACCCAACATTCCAGAACTGAACATTCCTAGTTCAGCTCTACAAAGTTAATGCTTCTAATTTTTGTTTTTCCCAAACAGGAAACACTCTCTGAATCTTGTCAGAACATGACTTCTACAATGGAGGAAATATTTCATGAAGAAAGGGCCAAGTTAGTGTCTTATCTGCCTCGAATGGGGATTCAATGCACTGCAGGAAAAACGTAATTAGATTCCTCCTGTAAAAAAGTGAAGGCTTGGTAAATACATGCACTGCAAAGCAGATCTCCCCACCTGTTAATACATGCCCAGGAGGGTCTGCAGACAGAAAGGCTCTTGGAGAGGCTGAAGCCCATGGAATTCCTGACACTCTCCTTCTGTCCCAGAAATGCATAAAGGACCTAGGTGTGCTTTCCTTCCAAAACCCTCAACAAAGGTGTTGGTGCTAATGTAGACACAGCAAGAAAATGTGGGAATTAACAAATATATCTCAGGTCTTTGTGGGGGAGGAAAAGGCATATGTTAATATATATTGCTGCTGTAGAACAATTTACTGTAGATTGTAGCCCTTGATCTGTTTCTGTAAACAATGCCAACTTGCTCAGATGAGTGGAAACTACCCATACTATACCCAGCCAAGACCATTTCACCAAGTACTACACTTTTTAAATGACCCTATGAAATTGTGAAGGTCATGAAGATTTAATAGGAAGACATTCTCTTTCATGTGCTTTTTTCCTCTTTTTATGAAGAAGTATTGCAGATATAATCAGGGAATCAAATGAATAATTAAAACCCTCTGGAATATACCACTTAAGATGCAGAACGGAGAGTTTGCCTCTTGTTTAATCGTGCATAACATCTGGGGGGGTAACAGTTTTTGGTGCCCAATGAGTCACCTGTTGGACAATTAAAAACAAGTAACGCCAAATCTTTCCGGTGAGCCAGGTCTTTCCCAAATGGCAGAACTCTAATTTTTCTTCATGCTGAAAAAAGCAAAATGAAATGTCTCCTTCTTTGTTCCAGCGGAAATTCTGGTGAATGGCCGGTGAGAAGAAAGTAAATATGCATTAAGCATTTGCTAAGGGCTGGTATTTATGGTGTCCACCCCGATGAAGTAAAGAGAAACCTGAATCCACGCGTTTTCAGGGATCTTTGGGAAGAAAAGCTTCTGGCTTTGCCCTGGTCCCTTTCAATGACAGACGGGCAGGCTGCTTCCTGCCCAGCTCCAGGCAAGCCATTAATCTGTCAGTGCTAAGCATCTTTAGAAATCCCAGCACTAAGACTTAGGCGAGGAGAAGGAGGAAGAATGCTGAACAGCCAGAAATGCAGCTTTTTAAACACTTCAGTTAATTTACAACTCTGTGCAGCCTTCTCCTTGCCCCTTCTCTGAGGTTCTGGTGCGGGGTCCAGTGCTGGATCAAGGTTTATTCATCCTCTTCCACATATGTGGATGGAAACCAGCCCACCTAAAAGAGAAAAGGAACCAGTATAGCAACATGACTTTGTATCTGGCACTACCAAGGATTCTACAAGCAGGGCGTTTCATTTGCATAGCTCCAATTTAGTGGGGTTTTAAGCTCACTGTAGATGAAGAAGATTGGTTTGACTGCTCTTAGAAACCCAATAGAGTGAGAGACAGAAATGGAGGAATAGAAGGAACTTTAACAGTGTTCTGATCCACTAGCACACAAATAAATATGTAAATTAAGTCAAACATGAGTCTCAACCACATACGGGTTCCTATTGCTGCTGTAGAACAGGATGTAAAGACAGAACTACTATGTCCCAGTCTTTCCAATTGAGATCAGAAGCTCTTAGAGATATCTGGCACCATGAATAAAGTATATGCTCTATGGCTTGGATCTTAAAAGAAGGAAAATGCTCCTCAACTCTCCTCCAAACAGAAAGCCATCAAACTTGCCAGGGGAAGCTTTATCTATGCCACAATCCTATCTCTTCAACACAGTTTCAGTGTGTGCCTGTTTCCAGCACGGTGGAGCACCGGGGTGTTAGGCTGGAGGCCAGGGGCTTGTGGGGTGAGTCCCACACATGATGGGTACCAATGACTGCCCCATCCCCTTCTGTCCAAGCACATCACCAGGGACCACTCACCCTGCCATTGACTTCTCCCCGCCACCAGCCGTTTGCGCTCATCTTTGTGTAAATCTTTACCACATCTCCCTTCAGCAAGGACAGTTCGCGCATATCTCTCGCACAGAAGTCGTATCGAGCGATGGCAATCCCCAGCACTTTGGGACTCAACACTGTGGAGGAAGGATGGGAGTCTGCGTTGATTTGTGGTTGGTAAACAGCCAGAAGAACCTAATCAGAAGGTGGTTACTGATGCTATCAAACGCACAGGCATGATTCCATCACAGGCCGGTGGGGATGGCAGACATAGGAGCTTGAAAACAGTGCAACCACTGTTTCAATTTCACCAGGTGTCAGCAAATTTGCCCGGCTTGATTATTATTTCACATATAACTTTTTCTTTTTGGTGCTGAGGATTGAACCTAGGGGTGTTTTACCTCGGAGCTATACCCCCAACCCTATTTTTTTTTTTAATTTAATTTGGAAACAGGGTCTAAGTTGCAAAGGGCCTAAGTTGCTGAGGCTGGCCGTGAACCTGCGATCCTCCTGTTTTAGCCTCCATATACTGGGATCACAAGCGTGTGCCACCACACCCAACTTTATGTAACATTTATGTGAAGAGGAATAAAGCGTGTTTCACAGAAAGAACACCAATACTGCCTTCCTTTCAAACAAATACTGCTTTATAGGAAGCTTTCAGTGAAATGTCTAATCAAAACCAGATGCCAGGGTACTCGCCTCCGGTGCTCCGAGGTTTTTCTGTTTGAATAGTTTTGATGGTAGGCGAGGAGCTCGGTTCTATAAGGAAAGCTTCATTCAAGCCAAACATGTTTGTTAGCCTCTAGGGTTTCAGAAACAGTTTGTATCAACTTCTCCACCTGTTGCTCTTCGGGGTCATAAACTGTTTTCAATGATATGTTCAGTGATTCTGAGAATCACTCATCTGAGATTGGTGGGACTTTATAAATCTTAACTGGAGGAGGAACTTAAGTGGAAGAAAAAGAGACGAATGGGAAATGCCATCCATCCGTTTTCTTAACAGCTCCCAGTACCCAGGTGGATGCAGTTATGACCTGGGTTACCCTGGAAAAGTCCGCCCCTGGGCAACAGGGGTCTCTGGCCTATTATTCATGGCTTTGTAATGACAGAAGTGTTTTTAGTCTCCAGGTGTCGATCATAAGATAAATGAATTGCAATGCTGTAGATTTCAGAACTGTAAAGGGAGTTAAAGTAGGTCATTTTATTTTACTGTTCAGCACACAAAACACTTTAATGGTTTTCTTACTGAAAACTGTCCCATTGCTGGGGCCCTACTCTTAGAGCCAGTACACATAAAAGCACCCCTGTGATGGAAAAACCCAATCATCAACTTGACCGGGTGACCTTGCATGGCCTCTTAACCCCTCTAGACCACATTTTTCTCATCTAAAAAATGAAAGGTTTGTACTAGGTGACTTTTAATGTCTTTTTATTTCAAAATCCCATGATTCTATTGGGACTTACAGGTTAATTTTTAGAAACCTGTAAGAAAACATACTTTACCTAGCCATGATGTGGTCCCCTCAATGCCACATAAATAGCCATTACATCCTCTGACTAATACAGAAACCAAGGCCAAAACGTCTGGGCTCAAACAAAAGAGCTGTGGAGCTGATGGCATGAGGCATCCTGTCAAGCGTCAGGTACTGACTTTTACTTTTCTATTTGGAGGCAAAACTGGGATTCTAGTGCTTATTTTCTTCCTCAACTAACATTTCTAGTCCTCAAAACAAAAATAATTTTGCAGAGTGCTTTATCTCCCTCATATTTGTGGCTCCCCTTCCCCCACCTCTATCCACAGGCACATTATAAAATGTCTTATTGAAATATATGACATGAACACACACACACACACACACACACACACACACACACACACATACACACACACACACACCAGAGAAGTGGAATGTCATGACAAACAATGAATTCATGACTAAGAAAAGTGCACAGAGGTAATGGAGTTGTAGGGACTGTCTGTGAGGAGATGTATCTACATGAGAAGCCACACATAGAAGGCAAAATAGTGTATTTGCAAACAGAAGCAAGTTGGAGAGACACATAAAAGCAGTAAAGCAGTACCTGACCAGAAAGGAGTGGAAGAAGGGGGAACAAAGCTGTAGTCTGGAGGAGTTACAAAAGAAAAGCCACAGAACAAAGAGGGGGCTTAGAGAAAGAAAGAAAAAGAGAAGCAAAGAGCATTTAGGAACTGGTAAAAAAAATATGTATATATATACATATATATCTCAGTACAACTGTTTTGTCTGTAATCATCAGATAATTGGCATATCCAAGTGGGAATATCCAGCTGTGTTTTCCCCACTGCTCTTCTATCACCATTTCTAAATGAAGAACGAGCCAAACTTTTACATTTTGATTGACATTAGTTCTGCAAATTCAGAGATGTCTATCATTCCACAGGCAAACACAGCAGACTGCCTTTGTGATGCCACCTTTGAACTCTACATCCAAGGTTGGTCAAGGATGGTCTTCTTCCTTTGATGTGGTTCCGGATTCCTACTTTGTTATAACCGTTGGGAGAGGGATCCTGTGAATTCTTGATGTGAAGTCCGCTTCACATCAAAACAAGCATGAATAAATAAGGTTTTATAGAGTGGTGTCAATGAAATCTGCAGAACCCATGAAAAATTCAAGAAAATCACCCAGGATTTTAGGAACCACCTTTACCCTCCAAACCAAGCATGCACATCTCAGCTTATATTCAAAAGGGGTAAAATGAAAATAAAGATTAAAGCCACCCTGTATCTTACCATATCTGGCAAACAAAGCAAATATATTCTTCAAATTGTAGAAATGTACAGAAATGTTATATGTGTTTGAATGCTCAAAACTCTTTCATTTTAAAATTTAAATAAGAGACGACAACATTTATCTAGTGGTTCTAACCATTACAACTCTACCAGGAGGGTATTTACAATATTTTTCCTTTGCATCTGAGACAACCTGGAATAAAACCCAGGTAGTGTTACCCCAGGGTTCATGTTCTTCACCACTACTGATACCATGGTGCCATCCTATCACCTTCCTAAAAGGAGGAAGGCATTCTTTTTTCCAATATTTAATCTTCTCTTTTTTCATTAACAAATTATTCAGTTCAATTATGCTGGCTCAACGGGAAGACTACATTTCCCAGCCTCTCTTGCAGTTTGGCATAGCTAAATGGCCAAGTTCAAGCCAAGGAGATAGAAGCAAAAGTATCATAAGTTTTTCCTAACAGGACAGCAAACAGGCATCTTTGTACTTCTTTTTAGCTCTTATTCCATTGTGCTGTCTGCCCTGTGAAGCTACCTAATGACCCATGAGAAGGAACGTTTTACCTTGGGGCTGAGAGAGCATGTGTTTAAAGGAACCTGAGTAGTTAAAGTTTTCAAGGAACACAGTTGGCTTGCCCTTCCTTCCAGTCCTGGTCTGACTAATTTTAGCTTTTTAAAAGAAATCAACTGTTGATCCTGGTTCAGCCATTAATTTTGGGTTTCTGTCACTTGTACTTAGACCTAATATGAAGTGTTGCAAAAAAACTTTCTACAACCAAAGATGACGTAAAAGTGGGCTAAGTGGACTGGAAATAAGTTCATATCATATTCTCACAGATTCTGCCTCTTTTCAGGAGGGAGTCTGACTTTGAAAGGTATGGAATTCTCTTCCAAGATTCAATACTCTTTTCAGCAAGGGGCTCGAGGGATTCCTAATATCAGTGACCTGTTAAGAGAGTTTGCAGATTCTAGACAAGCAGACTGGACAAGGCAACAGGGGGAGGTCAGTTTTTCTTGTAATCATGGACCTTGGTGCCTTCATATATACGTGGATACCTTCATGACATACTTTCCTCATGAATGGCCTCACAAGTTTACTTTGCACCTGCCCTGAAGTATATTCTTGTTGATGATCAAGGTTATTTTATTTTGCATTTGTACATTCTACAGTTTATTTTAAAGTTAAATATGTTGATACATGCCCTCACAACTAATTCCATCATATGCCCAGTTCATTTACTACTGTGCAGTAGAACTGATACATTTTCATTTTCTTCAGGTAATGCTATATCCACTGCTACAGAGAGAGATGATGATTCTATTTCTAATTTCATTATTGGCAGAAAATCTGGTGCCAAGATTCCTTTACTAACACATTAGAAAAGTTCAAGTTTCCTTGGACTTTTTCTATGTATCTATCCCTGGGACCATTTCATCCATAGAGAAATAAGACTATACTTCTCCAAAATTTCTAACGAAGGCAATTTAAGCTAACGGTGTGAAATATAACAAGAGATAAGTTATCTCTAAAAGGAAGAAATGAGAAATCAATGAAAACACAATTAGGTACAATTTAAGTAATTTCAGCAATAGGCCGATAAATGAGATAGACACCGTTCTATAATCTTGTAATATCAAAATTTCCTGAAATAATATAAGTAAGGTTTTACCAAAGGGCTTATATCTTTGGTTCAACCCTGTATTTTATTTAATCCTAAGGCTTATAACTACTTCTATTCATGTCAAGTAGCTAGAATTCAAGCCTTCTTAAATCTGATCCAAAATAACTCTAAATAAAGAGAATCTGGCCATCATGGTTAGCTTTGGCTCCTCTCCTCACTTATGAACTACTTTTCCCTGAATGAAACAGGATCTTGGATATCCCTTTGCTCCTCATCTGAATTCCAGTTGTGACTTCAAATGTCTTCATGACACTGCTGCCATGAAGCACAGTCACTGTCTCGGATCTAATCTGTTTGATTAGCTCATCATCTTCCTCCTTGTAATCTAGCTCAACCCCCTACTTCTCCCCTTTCAGTGACTTCACAGCTCTCCTTGCAAAGCACCTCTGCAGCCAGCGAATGGTTAGGCCCTTCGCACTGACTCTCTAAGTCAAGTGCCCTCCTCCTCTGCAATGTGAAGTTAATCCTTCACTAATTCTCAGCTCTGCCATCATTTCTCACCTCAGACCACAGGCCCCAAACTCATGTTCCTGATTCTGACTTTCTTTCCGTTCTGTTCCAAACACTCCCACCCCTCTCCTCAGCTTCCCACCCTAACTGTAGTTTCTATCATTCCATTTGCTAAATTATGAAATTCAAACTCTTGACCCGAATTCCATGACAATTCATCAGGTGGCTCTGCCTGTCTGTCTAACCAGATCTGCTTTGACTTTCCCACTCCCCCCGAGGCTCGAGGCCACATTTCAACTCAGAAATTCTGCTTATTCTGAATATAGCAACTGCCCCTGGACCCTGCTATCCTTATCCTTCCTGTTCACAAGTCCAGTGCAGGCTCTGCCCCTGAGCCTTCTTGACTGATCCAGAAATTGCCTGTCCCCTTCTTGGGCCTTTCCTACCCATCTCTGTGGTACTTGCATCCTTTTGGGACTTCTGGGTTCTATACTGATCTGGAAGGCTGGGGCAGGTTCTCACATTGCTTCTGCAGCCCCTACAAGGTGGAGCCCAGAGCTAAGCAACTAAGTTGCCAAATGGACAAGCACCTCAGTAGGGTATTTAATTTTGCAAGTGTCTTATGTCTCTTCCTCCTACTCAATTAACTCACCTTTTGCTCACTGACCTGCTCAGTAAGACTTCCAACAAAGGCCAGCAAAACACAAAGGAAAGTGAAATGTGTTCAGGTTTTACTCCTCAGGCTTCTGGAGAGCCATAATCCATCAGTGATATTCCTACAATAACTGTAATTTTTTTTTCTGAAGTGCTGAACAGCTATTAAATACTCTGTGTCTCGCAGCATTAACCATACCATATGCCTGAGGAATCGTCTTAGGGGTAAGAGGTTAATCAGTTTCTCCTGCCACCCAGTGTATAGCTCTCAGCCAAACATTTTAAGGATTGCTAAGGATCCTTTCAACTTTTCTACACATTGTAGCATGACTTATTGTTGTCATTCTTCCTATATGTCAATTTCTATTGCCTCTGGGTCCTTAATTCCCCTGAACTGGAAAAACATTATTTGAATATCTGGCACCTACTGAGACAAGAGTAAAAGATGACAAATTTTCCTAGGAAAGTATGGATTTAAATCTAGATGTAAACTGAGCCTGGTGGTGCAGGCCTGTAATTCTAGTACTTGGGAGCCCAATCTCTGTAATTTAGAGAGGCTGTTTCAAAATTAAAAAAAAAATAAAAGCCAGGTGTGGTGGTACATAAATGTAATGGCAGTGCCTGGGAGACTGAGAGAGGAAGATTGCAAATTTAAGGCCAGCTTCAGCAACTTAGCATGACCCTGTTTCAAAATAAAATATAATAAACAAATAAATAAATTGGGATGTGGGTGTGGTCTCAAGGTAGAATGTCCCTGGGTTAATCTTTGCCAGCAATAAATAAATGAAATAAAAATAAAAGGGGCTGGGAGTGAAGCTCAGTGGTAGAACTCCATTGGGTTCAATCCCCAAAACCACACACATACAAATTTAGACATAAACAATATCAGAATAAGGTATCTAATAAAAATGTTTTGCAGAATAGTTTAACTAGTAACATATATTTATATCCATACGGCACATATGTCCTCCATCTCTGCATACATAGGCAGGTGCACAGCTCTTTCACCAAACTCCTCCTACCAGACCAAGATACCTCTAATGCAAGAATTGGTGGTGTGTACATGTTCTTGAATGGGATTTGGAAGAGCCCAGGAGCAATGGCATTCAAGTGGGGCTTTTGGAAGCTTCTTGAGAGACTATCTTCTTATTCATATCAGTATATAGGTATTAAATCAATATCGAGTCCCTTCTTATTGAAATAATTATTTATAAGCTGCATGCTTCTATTAAGGGTCTAATTTTCCTCTTTCTTCAAACATGTTCAAGTCCCAAATAGCAAAGAGGAGAAAAAAACCTTGCTCAGAGACATCATGGAGACAGGGTTCTGGTTATTGTACAGGTATATGACACCTGGGTCTCAACTGGGCTAGCATTCATACAGCATTATTATCAAATAAGTGGCTCATACTTTAGTGGCTTAATGTTTCCAGTTAGGAAACTATTAAAGGTATAGCCAAAGATGATTTTTCAATTTTTCTTACTTAAAAAAACAAAGCCTAAAGTACTAACATTTTCTAGTGAAAAGAAGTTATTTATTAAATAATTGGGGAATAGAAGTTATCAGCAAAGACCTAGTAATTGTAAAGTATTACTCAGTTCTGAGACTTGTCTGAGAAAATAAAGCCACAGGACATAGAAGTATATCAATTAAAAGAAAGAAAAAACAGGTTAAGAGGATAAAAAAAATACTAGTGACTTGCTGTTTGATGCATATATTTCTATTGAAAAGGCTAAGCATGCTTTCAAGTAAAATGTTTTGCCTTGATTAGGTAATTAACATTGATGAGTGGATTTTCAGTAACATTTAAAATCTGTACACAGTAGAGACCACGTTCCATCAACGACATTTCTTAGGGGACTGGTTATAAAATTATAAAGTATTTTTGAACCAACAATTATCCATTACATACATGAAACATTTGCTAATTATTTGATGATAGTTTAGACATGACCCAATATTCAGTTTTCAGAAGGAACAAACACATAAGTTCACACTCAGGTTAAAAAAAAATTGTTAGCTAGAAGATCAGGCGATTAGACCAAAGGTATTATTAACACAGGGATCTCCCCAGTTTGTGGCTCAGCAGTGGCCTGCAGGTCTTCCTGAAGACCTGTGCTCCTGAGTGAGGTGCTTTGATGAGTAGTCTAGGGGTTCTTTTTGCCAAGATTGTCTGCAAATGGCCTAACAGCAGAAAGCATGCTGAGAATTTAATGAATGTTTAAAGTTGTGATCCTCACCCTGATTTTATTTTAGAACTCAGGCATGTCTCTATTTTAGAGTTTAAGTGTCATCCACAGACCTATTATAAAATATCTGCTCCTCTACCTCTTCCAAGTAAATGAAAAAAAATCCTTGTTTGGTGTTTATTGTATATATGATCACTAAAAACTAGAAATAATTCAGATTAGTTTCATTTATTGAATGCTGACAGCTAGTAAGTAGAAAAATTAATGTTAATGTGAAATTTAAACATAACTAGGAAAAGTTATATCTAGGATTACTGGGAAAAAATAAATAGTTACTTGGTATTCAGTGTTTCATGGCACAAGCACATAGAGCCATTAACAAGAAAACAAAATAAACATAAAGTCTTTCCTATTGTTATGGAAAATTATATCATTTGCCTTTGCCTTTGGGATTTTGGGTTATTTATAGGCATTTGATTTGTAAATATGTGAAATTTATTCTAAACCCATATCCTCTAAGAATAACTGGCAGACATTTATTTAAATTACTAAGGTGATAGGACTGTGCTAAGATGCTAACGAAGATATAACAACTATGCAGAGCCTCTGACTTTAGAGGAGCTTACAAATTAGTAGGGAGACAGATAGGAATTTATAGAGCTCTGGAAAGAATTAATTTTGGATCAAGAATGCTATGACTAGATTCGAGGCTCCATTGCAGCCCTAAAAACAAAACCCTCCAACATCCAGCTTGTTCAGGCCCCAAACTCTATTTTTTTAAATTTTATTTTATGGAACTGGAAATTGAACCCAGGGTCCTTCTACCATCAAGCTATACCCCAGCCCTTTATTTTTTATTTTACTAAGTTGCTGAGGCTAGCCTTGAAGCTGCATTCCTCCTATCTCAGCCTAAACTTTAGAGTCACCCTTGAGTCTTCTCTTACTATGATACTGCACGTCTTATGTATCACATCAGGTTGGATTGCCTCCAAAACCTATCCCTTCTGTGGCTACATGTTGGTAGAAGCCACTATTATGTCTACCTGGATAACTGCACGGGTCTCCTGCCTCATCTTCCTGGACCACTCTGTCCTCTCTTCCCATAGTCTTTTCTCAACAGAGGAGCCAGAATAATCCCGTTAAAACTTAAAAGTCAGACTATGTTGTTCTTTGCTTACATTTTCCTAATGGCTTCCCATTTCTTCCAGCATAAAAGCCAACATTCTTTTGTACCTGGCAAGAACTCATCTCCCTTATTCTCAGACCTGATCTGCTGGTCTTCCTCTTTTCTCTACTGCTCTGATGACATTACTCATGTGCCATGCGCTCCTTCCCTTTGCACCAAATCACTTCTCTCTCTCTCTCACTTCCCTAAATCTTCAGATGTAACCTTCACAATGAGGTCTTCCCTGATGTCCTACGAAAGTCACAGACACATACTACTATTGCCATGTGATGCAGAAAGGAGAGTTTACAGGGGGATGATGTGCAAGCAGAGAAGCAGGTGCAATGCACACAGTCCCCAAACTCTTATTGTCCTACTTCTTAGGCTGTGCACAAATGTTTGGTATACACTGTGATGGAAGTGGCCTGTTCTACATGCTGATTGGGTGTGGGTTTTTTTTTTTTTTCATTTTTTAGCTGTTTATTTACCTGTTTAGGTAGAATGTCACTTGGGCACTACATTTTTCACAATTCTTGTTACTTTTCAAATGGTCTTGTAACACACAGGGAAGTTTAAAGTTTTGTTCCAGTAAACAGTACTTTCTTTGGAAAATAAGCCCCTGGAGGTTCTTCCCATCGAGTTCTGTCAGTGAACACACCTATTTTTGAGTCCTGTCAGTGAACACACCTATTTCTAGAAGACATGTAAAAGTAGTGACTACAGGGGGCAGGAGGTTTAAAGTAGATCCTAACAAGTTAAAACTCAAGTCATTGTAACAAACATTTTTCTCTTAAACATGAAGGTTTACCCCAGAACACTTCAAATGACAAGATGCGTCACTTGAAAGGGGTGGCGTTTCTTTAGTTACATACCAACAGGTGGCCATAGAAGCGATAGTCTTTGAAGGCAATCCAACCTGATGTGACGCATCAGATGTGAAATGTCAGAGTAAGAGAAGACTCAAGGATGACTCTAAAGTTTAGGCTGAGATAGGAGGAATGCAGGTTTAAGGCTAGCCTCAGCAACTTAATGAAATCCTAATTAAGATCCTTAATGTAGACCTATGGGATACAACTTGATAGCTAACACTTTAGCTATTAGACCACAAGAGTTAATAGGTAACATGTCTTACAACACATCTTGGACCTGTTGAAATAAGTCAAGGTGCAACTAATAAAAGCATTACTAGCTGCTTTAGTGCCTAGAATATCACAGTATCACTTAAAGGAATCTTATCTTCCCCTTAAGTAGTTATCATGCTATATAAGTTTTTAAATGTTAACAAAAATAAAGAACAAAAAATAATTGAAAATATTAGGCTGTGTACGGTCGTTCTCCAGGCAGAGATTAGTTGACTTCTTCGATGCATGAGGTGTCGTCATCTCCTTCAGGGGGTAGCATTTCTTCAGTTACAGCAGCACTGGTATTGTCCTCATCAATATCTAAACCAAGTTTGATCATCCTGTAGATCCTGTTAGCATGTGTCTGGGGATCCTCCAAACTGAAACTGGAAGAGAGGAATGTGATTCATATAGCAAGATGACCATATCCTTCACAGACTTGTCATTCTTGTCAGTCTCTGCCTTTTGCTTTAAGGTCTCAATAATGGAGTGGTCAGGGTGTATCTCCAGGTGTTTCTTTGCTGCCATGTAACCCACTGTAGAGTTGTTTCTTGAGCTTTCATGATTCTATGTTTGCCATCCAGCCATATGTGCTTGTGCCAATACAGTATGAAGATGTCACCAATCCGTTTGACCCAACCATCTTTTCAACCTTTTTCTCCAACATGTCTTTCATGATTTTTGTAGAGGTTTTCAAACTTTATCTTTTTCTCTTCTTGTTTTTTCTTTTTTTCTTCATCTTCTGGAAGTTCTAAGCCTTCCTCTTTGGTGACTGAAACTAACGTCTTCCCTTCAAATTCCTTCAGCTGTTGGACACAGTACTCATCAGTGGGTTCAGTTATATAGATCACTTCTAAGCCGTGCTTCTGACGATGCTCCACAAAGGCTGAGTTAGCTCCCTGGTCCTTGGTCTCACATGTGATATAATAATAGATGTGTTTCTGGTTTTCCTTCATTCTGGTCCAATAGTCCTTGAAAGAACCCATCTCATCCCCAGAAGTAGATGAGTAGTATTATAGCAGCTCTGAAAGCTTCTTCCAGTTTTGAGAGTCTTTTGTATTCCAAGCTTTATATTTTTGGAGAACTGCTCATAAAACTTCTTGTAGTTCTCTTTATCTTCTGCCAGCTCTATGAACAGTTCTAAGCATTTTTTAATCAAGTTCTTTCTAATAACTTCAAAATTTTGCTTTGTTGCAACATTTCATGGGAAATATTTAGAGGAAGATCCTCAGAGTCTAAAACTCTCCTAATAAGCCGGGCGTGGTGGCGCATGTTTGTAATCCCCGCGCTTGGGAGGCAGAGACAGGAGAATTGCGCAGGTTCGAAGCCAGCCGCATGTGCTGGCTTAGGAGAACCTGTTTCCAAATAAAAATGTAAAAATAGGTCTGGGAGTGTAGCCCGGAGGTACAGGGCTTCCAGGAACCCTAGTACCACCAAAACAAAACAAGACAAAAACTCTCCTAATAAAATTCAGATATTCAGGTATCAACTCTTCACAGTTATCCATGATGAAAACTCTGTGTACATACAACTTCATGTTGTTGTTCTTCTTCCTATTTTCAAACAGGTCAAAAGGAGCACATCTTGGGACAAAAAGATGAGCTAGAATTCCAACTGTCCTTCAACAGAAAAATGCTTCACTGCTAAGTGATCTTCCCAATGATTGGTCAAGCTCTTATAGAACTCTCCACACTCTTCCTTAATATCACCAGGGTTTCTGGTAGAAATAGGCTTTGTTTTGTTGGGTTCTTCTTGGTCAATGCATTTTTCCTTAATCTCTTTTTTTTTGCCACCATCCTTCTTCTATTCTTCTTCTTCATCAGAACCAACATCTTCTATTTCAGGTTTGTTATCAGACTCCTTTCTCTTTTTCTTCTTCCTTGTTTTCCTTTTCTTCAGCCTCATCATCACTAATTTCCTTATCAAGCTCCTTCTCCACAAAAAGAGTAATAGGATAGCCAATAAACTGTGAATGTTTCTTTACAATCTCTTTTATTCTTCTTTCTTCCAAGTACTTAGTTTGGTCATCTTTCAGATGCAAGATAACCTTGGCCCCACGACCCATAGGCTTCCCTGTGTCAGTCCTCACTGTGGAAGACCCCCCTGGGGGACTCCCAGGCATACTGTTCATCATTGTTGTGTTTGGTGATCACTGTTACTTTCTCAGCAACCAAATATACAGAATAAAAACCAACACCACAACACCAAACTGGCCAATCATAGAGATTATCTGCACCAGTCTGCAAAGCCTCCATGAATGCTTTGGTACCAGACTTGGCAATAGTACTAAGGCTATTGATCAGAACAGCCTTCGTCATTCCAATTCCAGTATCCACAATAGTGAGGGTTCGGTTTTGCTTGTTTGGAATGAGATTGATGTGCAGCTCTTTCCCAGAGTCTAGTTTATTGGGATCTGTCAACCTTTCATATCTGATTTTGTCCAGAGCATCAGATAAATTTGATATCAGTTCCCTCAGAACGATCTCTTTGTTCGAATAGAAAGTATTGATGATCAGTGACATCAACTGGGCAATTTCTGTCTGAAAGGCGAACGTCTCCAACTCCTCCTCCTCCACTGGCTGGTCTTGGGTCTGCGTTTCCTCAGGCATTATGGCTGAACATAACACTGGCTTCACGATGTAACAGCACTGGGATGCTGAAGCAACTGAGTGTTGGGTTTTTATATAAGTTTATAATAACAGAAGTACCCCAGTCATATAAGTGGTTTGTTATAAAGAGGGGATACTGGAGTCAATTGCTGGTGTCAGCCTGTTCAACCAGTAAACTAAAAACTTTTGGAGCAGATCTTTGCTACACTGACAGAGTCTCCAGTTTTTTTCATCCCTCAACCAGCCCAGTTGAAATCCTAAACCATGCTGGGCATGGTGTTTCACACCTGTAATCCTAGTACTCAGGAGGCTGAGACAGGATGATCACAGGTTCAGTCTCAGTAAGGTCAGTCTCAGCAACTTAATAAAACTGTTTCAAATTAAAAAAAAAAAAAAAAACAAAGCTGGAGGTGTAGCTCAGAGGTAGAATGCCCCTGGATTCAATCTCTAGTACCACCCCTCACACAAATCCTAAGCCAAACCCTAACACCATTACTTCCTTGTATAACTTTCCCAATTCCTGAATTTATAGTGCTACATAATTATTTTGTAAATTATTAGCTACTTTTCCCATTAGCACATAAGTTCCATAAGCATAGGAAATTTTGTCTGTTCCATTCACTTCTGTATATTCATGGCTATCTGAACTGGGCTTGCTCTGAAGTAGTCTCTTAATAAAAGACTTATGTGTTGAAAGTATAGTCTTCAATACAGCAAGGTTCAGAGGTAGGGCATGGCTAAAGGAGGTGAATCATTGGGGCACCAGGCCTTAGGGACATTATATGTTTCTGACCCCTCCTTTCATCCTCTCTCTTTCCAGCTGCCATGACTCTAGGTTGGTATCTCTCCACCATGTGCCCTGCCAACATGGGTGCTGGCCAATCATGGGCTGAAATCTCTGGAACTGTGAGCCCAAATAAACTTTTATTCCTCTGAGTTGTGCTTGTCAGGTTTTTTGGTCACAGCAGAGAATGCTGATTGAAATATATCAAGAATGCAGAATTGTATCCTTTGAGAAAGAAAGATAGAAGAAAAGGTAAAAATTAAGTGAGGAAGAGTGAGTTTTTGAATAAGGATAAATAAGAACCAACAAGTCAAGCAATATTGAAATTTTGTGCTCAATTCTGACAAACAAGAGT
This sequence comes from Muscardinus avellanarius, assembly GCF_963383645.1. NCBI lineage: Eukaryota > Metazoa > Chordata > Mammalia > Rodentia > Gliridae > Muscardinus > Muscardinus avellanarius. The sequence continues at coordinate 96,341,125 of NC_137788.1, forward strand.
GTATCCATAAAAGAGAGCTTGGATTATGAGATATTTTATTATCATTTATATGATAAGAAACAAATAATGGAAGGAAGGAAGGAAGGAAGGAAAAAGGGAAGAAAGGGAGACGAGGAAGGAAGGAAGAAAGGAAGTTAGGAAGGAAGGAAGGAAACAGGATGTAGTAGGGAAGGGAATAGAGTGTACTCAATAAAAGAATTTCATAGTACAAGATTATTATATTTCTTTTTAATATATAGTATTATTTTATAGTATATTTTGAGGTTATCATGGTAGGGTAAGTATATAGTATATTTATTTTGAAGCAAATATAATATGTAGCTACATTAAGCAAAATATCTGAATCAATGTAAGAAGGGAAAGACACACCACTTAATTCTGTTCAAAAAAGAGAAACTGAATTCCTTGTGTGGCAACAGACATGAAGTCACTTGGGTGTCCAAGCAGATGGCCAATGACCTTCCAAAAATGCTATAAACGATAACGTGTTTGCAAAAGCTTCCCCCAGAAATAATGAGACTGGGAAGCAGGAGGTGAAGCATGAGGTGCCTGGTTACCAGAAGAACCCCTTTTTTGCTCCTCCACACTCCCACCGATTGCTGAGGCATTGAGCTGTTCTAAGTAATATTTGAGGTACATGTGTGCTATATTTGATGAGAGTAGATAAATATTGAAGAGATAAAACAGTGGTTAAAAGTATGAGAGAATGAAAGGAAACCTTAGTTTGTTTTCGGCTTTCAGTACTAACTGGGACAGAGAAGAGCTGAAGACCTGATACTTTATGAAGACTGGATGTGCAGCAGGAAAAGGAGCACAAAGGAGGTAGAGATAAGGGAGAAAGAGCTCTCACCATTGACCTTCTCAGCTGGGAGCCTGGTTAAATTTTTAGAAATTAAAATAAGAATTCTTCTCAATTTAAACTTTTCTGTTGTCCAGGCAAGGAAGACTAGAAAAGCAAACCTTTGGATCAGCGCTGTCATCTGAGGGTGCTAGTGTTAGTAAAGAAACATTACACACATCAGCTGCACCCAGACCAGTTTTTAATTTGGAATATAAGGTTGCTGGAAAGAGAAAACATAAAAGAGGAGAAATACTAAGAAACTAAGTACTGCTTTTTTGAGCTACAAAATATTTAAAGATGGTTTTGAACAATGTTATTTGAATGTATAGAATTTATATGTATAAGCTATCTTCTGAAGGGAACTTGGATTCTGAATACTGGTTACTAATTTTTAAAGCCATCAGGCTCAGGATATACTTTATAGTAGCCAGTAAAGCTCCTGAAGTAAGTAAATTAAAAAATGAGGAGCCCAGCTTGATCTAATAGAAGATGTACAGCTTTAGTTGATCAGTTGCCCAAGAACTGAAAATTCTGTGGACATCACAGACACATTGAGGGGAAAGAACATAAAAATGTCAGCGATGTATTATAACTAACTTAGCGTACAGAACCATGTGCACCTTGGAGAGCACCACAGAAGCCCAGGAAATGGAAGCAGGAAACCTAGCACCTGGGGAAAGAAGGACTCACAAATCCATTAAAAATTGCCAAATAAAGCTAAGCATGGTGGAACACACCTGTAATCCCAGTACATGAGAGGCTGAGCCAGGAGGTTCGAGGCATTCATGTGTGGTAACTTAGCAAAACACTGTCTCAAAAATGAAACAGTAAAAAAGAGCTGGAGTTGTAGCTCAGAGGTAAAAACAAAAACAAAAACAAAATCAAAAAACAACCCTGGGTTCCATTCCTGGTAATCCCTAGTACAAAAAAAAAAAAAAAGCCAATGAAGCTAATGTAATGTTTCACAGGACAGTAGTGTAGACTATGTAGAAGTGGTGGAAGAAGAAGCAATATTGATCATAGGAGCTCAAACCAAAACACTTCCTGCACACTAGATGCTGTTCTAAGTACATCTACTGACTCTTAAGCCTCATGACCTTGGAAGGCCGTGACAGGATTATAAATTTGGGGATAGCTTCAGCAGCATAGCAAGATTCTCAGGAACCTAGTGAGACTCTGTTTCAAAACAAAACAAAGGGCTAGGGGCAGAATGCCCTTAGGCTCAGTCTCTAATACCACATCCTTGAGAACAAAAACCGCTCATAACATGAGCACTAGACACTACGATACAGCGTTGTATGATGAAATACACTAGGGAAACTGAGATTAAACTGTTACTTTCCTAGAAGAGACTATATCCTATAAGCAATTTTTGTATGTCTGTTTGACAAAGGAAACCTTTTCATGGTGCTTCTGGGAGGACTGGAGATTAATAGAATACTCCTTTTGAGACATTAATGTGTGTAATGGGTTTGAAAAATACCATGTCCTAATAATCATCAAATTGTTGAACATCTGACAAGATTGTTTGGTTCTCTTCTTCTATACCAAGTATTTAACGCAGTGTTTCAAACAAATGGCTCACAAGTATTGCTTGGAAACCTGCACTGGCTCCAAGTGCTTCCTTCCCAGGGGACAGCACATTTCTCTGTGGAGAGCCAGGCCTTATTGATTTTCAGGGACTGTTTCTTTTAACCTCCATCAAGAGGTGGCCCAAGTAATATACAGTCCTCGCATAATTCCATTGAAAATGAAGAAAGATTGAAATTAGGATGGAAGAGCTTAAGAGAAAAGTTAAACATTGACACAATGAGATTGTGAGGGAGGGGTCCATCAGAATCCTCACCTTATAAAGATGTTTCCTCTCTGAGTCCATAAATATGACCTTATTTGCAAAATAAGGTTTTTCCAGATGTTAAAAATCTGAAAAGACCAAATCATCCTGTCTGGAATAGGCCCTAAACCCAATGACAAGTGTCTGTCTTTCTTTTCCTTTCCTTTCCTTTCCTTTCCTTTCCTTTCCTTTCCTTTCCTTTCCTTTCCTTTCCTTTCTTTTCTTTTCTTCTCCTCCTCCTCCTCCTCCTCCTCCTCCTCCTCCTCCTCCTCCTCCTCCTCTTCCTCCTCCTCCTCCTTCTCCTTCTTCTTTTGGTGGTACTGGGGTTCCTGGAAGCCCTTCTACCTCTGGGGACTTCGAATCTGTGCGATCCTCCTGTCTCGGCCTCCCAAGCGCGGGGATTACAAGCATGCGCCACCACGCCCAAGGGCAAGTGTCTTTCTAAGAAAAGGAAAGATGGCACAGAGAGGTGAATGAAGACCAGGCAGACACTGGGCAAACCAAAGGATACCAAGGATTGCCACAGCCATCCAGAAGCCAGGAGAAAGGCGCGGAGTGGGTCTTCCCCTGAGCCTCCAGAAGGAACTAACCCTGCCGACACTCTGAGTGTGCACTTCTAGCCTCTAGAATGCGACAGAGTAAACCTCTGTTGGTTTAAGGCCCTCTGTAATAACTGTCATGGAAGTTCTGAGAAACTTATACAAGAATAAACTACTATTTAAGTTATTAGAATAAAGCTAGATCCTATCAAAATTAAATGACCAAGAAAAAGATGATAAAAGACTGTAGATAAGATAAAGAAATCAGAAAATAAAGATAGGTTAATATTGATAAGCTGAATTAGAAGGATTCAAAGCTGAAACTAAAATTAAGTATATACTTGAGAAATTTGAATAAAATAAATAAGTAATCAAGAGTGCTTAAGGAATTATGATGTTCCAGAAATCAATAGGAATAGAAATATATAGTATATTCAAATAAATAAATAAATATTAAAGACCTAAGTTCTCTAAGTCCAAGTTTCTGTCAAAAACATTGGCTAGTAATGAAGCATAAATACCCTGTCCATGGCTAACATGAGGATTAAGCAAAGGATGAAAGGAAAGAGACCCCGCTGCCAGGGAGATGCAGCCCAGACCCTGACCCTGACTTCTGCTTTCTTCCTGCCAGGTTGCTTATTTGTACAGACCTAAGGAAACCTTTGTTAATTTTTTAAGAATTGCTGGAAGATTGGCTAACGCACCAAAAGGAACTTGCTGAGTTGCATTTTGTGTTCAAACCCACTCATCTTGTCATGCTTTCCATACTAGCATTCCCAACCTTGCTATGCCTTTCAAGAACCTGGGGTTCTGACTTTACTTATCTAGCACTTTCTAGGGCATGTAAGAAACTGTGCAAAATGCAGTTGGAAGTGAGGAGCAGAGTCTGGCTCCTTGAGCTCCGGGGAATAACACACCAGAAGAAATAACTGAAACTCTATGCAGATAGTTGAAATTCTCATGTTACTAGATTCCATGCAAGCTATACAATGAAATATTAATGGTTCATAAAAGTCTATCTTCAACAAGACCACTCTCCTCAGTGCCAACTACACCAAGATGGAGTATTGGAGGTACTTAAACAGGTGCAAAACTGACTGCTTTCTCTTCTAAATTTGTTCTATCGTTTGTTTCCTTATCAATCAATGGTTTTGCCAACTGCCAGTTGTCTAAGGCAAACACTTGTGCTTCATATTTGTACTACTTCCGCCTCAATTCATTTAATAAAATTGACTTCTAGAATATATTCTAATCTACACTGTCCTTCTCTACTCTTATCACTCAGTTCTTATCTAAGCCACCCTCAGCCCTCTTATGGACTTCTTTTTTATGTGTCTGATACTGGAGACTGGACTCAAGGGTGTTCTACCTCTGAGCTATGCCTCCAGCTCTTTTTATTTTGTAGTTTGAAAAAGGGTCTCACTCAACTGTTGAGGCGAGTCTCAAACCTGTGATCCTCCTGTCTCAGCCTCCCAAGTACTAGGATTACAGGCACATGCCACCATGCCAGGCCCTCTCATGGATTTCTGCAGTAGCCTGCCAACTCATCTTCTTTCTGCCTCTACCACCCCCTGTAAGCTGCTCTTCATAGAATAGTTGGAAACCTTTTAAAACTGTCAGTTCATGTCATTTTCTGCTGCTGTTCACCAGACTTCCCATCTCATTCTCCATTATAATCCTAGCATCTAACACAGGGCCTGGCACGTGGTAATTGCTCAGTAAGTATTTGTTGAATGAAGAAAGGGATAAATGCATACGCAAAGGCGATGGGGTTATAGGGAGAGACAGGCTCAGCACATGCTGGTGTTCCCCTTGCTTCCAGAACAGTGACTTATTCACTCTGCACATGGAGCAGGTGAAGAGGAGTTGCTGCCATTTTCTTCCAGTTTTTTTAGATGTGGCCAGCAGATGGGAGCAAGAATAGCACAAAGAATTGCAGTAAACTTCATTCAGATTCATCAAGTGAGCATTTTACAGGGTTTGCTTTATCAATCTGTTTTTTTTTTCCCTTGGACCTATTTGTGAATAAATTTCAGACACAATCTCCTTTATTGAAAAATCCTGTAAGCAAAGACATTCTCTTCTCTTACATAACCAAGTACAATCATCAAAAGACGAAAACTGCACTGATATAGCACTATTACTTAATGTACAGAATTTACTCAATATCTAATAATTGTCCCATTCCTGTTCTTTATAGTAATATTTGGATGTATGTATAATTGCATAATACACACACACACACACACACACACACACACACACACACACATACTTTTTTCATTCATTCATTCCTCCCTGCTTCCCCAGCCTTAATTCAACCCAGGATATTTCATGCTACACACAGCTGTAATATCTCCTTAATCTGAAATAGCTCCTCAGTCTTCCTTTGTCTTCAATGACCTTGACATTTTTAAAGACTACAGGCTGTCTTTTAATTTCCATATGTCTGATGTTCACTCATGATAAGATTCAAATAATGAATTTTGGGAGCAGACATAACACTGCCAGGGAGGTGTGTCTTCCTCAGGGCCCTGTATTAGGAAGCATATGAGATCCGTTTGTCCCATGACTGATAATGTTAAGTTTAATCACTTGGTTAAGGTGTTATTACTTTTCATTTTATAATTAGTAAGATTTTATGGAAGATGCTTTCATATTACATAAATATAATAGCCAATTTTTAAAAGAAAATATGCAACTCTTTTCTATGGATGAATTCTTCATAAACATAACTTAAGGAAACAATTAAGGTATACTCATGGGTCACCAAATAGCTAATCATGCAACTTTTCCTTGTGTAATGGTCTATTGATATTATACTTTATCTCCTCTTATGCGAGAAAGAAACCATATAGAATGCTATTTTTCAAAGAACATCATGAAATATCTAATCTCAGTTCTCATTTTTCAAATGGAAAAGCTGAAGCCCAAACTGGCTAAGCGATTTGCCTAAGGTCAGACAGCTTCTCAGAGACAGACCAGAAAATAATGAAGTACTTGTAGGATGAGGAAGGCAAATGTCAATCTAGTTTCCTTCAAATCTGCAAACCCTATAGGTTCCCCTAGAGCAATGTAAGGCACGGTAGCTAGGGCCATTTTAGAAAATAATGAAACTCTTCCATAAGTCCATAGAACATCTTCTTGGAGTCACTGTGGATAACAGGGAAGTACAACAGCTTGCTGCCATCCCGGACTTCTATCTTTGTTATATGCTCTTTTGGAAACTCTCTCAAGTGTAATTTCAAAGGCAAAGGAAAAATCCCATGATCTGGGGACACAGTGTCAGAGATACCTTCTAATGGAATGCTAACTTCCAAATGCCTACTCCTTGCCTCAGACTCTGGATTCTTGTTTAATTCCAATCAGTAACTTTCTATATGCTATTTTTCACATGCACGAAGTAGTTCCATCATAATCTTACCTTATTTTGCAGACCACGAGATTGTTGCAAGTCCATTTTAAACCTAGACTAGTCCAGAAGTAAATAGCCTCTACACTGGGCTAAGACATCCTTTTCCAAGGTGATAATATAACTCAAGAAAGGAAAGAAATCTTTTCTATTGAAGTTATAAGATCACATAAAATCCAGCAGGCTTCTATTTTGTAACTGTGGCTTAGGTATCCATTGTGTAACTTTTGTACATGTGCCTATCTGTCCCACTCCTGGATGTACTGGTTTTGTGTTCCTCCTTTTATAAAATCTGCCCTGTGAAAACTAGCCAACTGGATTAGATTGTAAAAGCCACACCCCAGCCAATGGGGAATGACGCAGTGGCCTTTTTGTTAGGGAATAAAAGGCCAAGTGGCTGCCTACCCAGCGTGCTTACGCCCTTCCTTGTAGAAATAAATTGCCTTGCCTAGTTACTTTTGGATTCATGGGATTTTTTGTTTTTGTTTTTGCTTTGTAGCTTCCCTAAAATCTGTTTCTAACAACAATTAACAGTTGGTTTCAGAGGATGGTGTTCCATTCTCAGCCTCTACCCAGAACACAGGATGGCTTAGGCTTCACCTCACTGGCTCTGCATCCTTCAAGGCCTTCAAGAAGGAATGGAGTTGTCTATGCTCCGTCCAGTCCAGCACCCAAGGCAATACTGTTTGGTTAAAATTATGTTTAAATGACACTTAGCAGCATACTCAAAGCTATGCAGCAGAGGGAAGGATTCTAATGACAGCTTGCGTAGTCTTTCTATACAGAATGTGTAGCATTTGCTCCTTGCCATCTCCTGGGGAGCACATGCATAAAAATACAAGCAGTGCTTCATTAATCAAGACTTGGTTTTAAATAAGCAGGGAATATTTTTAAAAATCATAAAAGCAAAAAGATGCAAGTTTCTACAAGAGTTACAATTAGAAATTGTATTCCAGCCTTAGAGATATAGGAAAGCATGTGATGCGTTAGAAAAGTTAGTAGCAAGAGTAGCACAAGTAGGGGTGGCAGAATGCAGTCACTTCATTGAGTGTTTACCATGGATGAGCGCCATGCCAAGTGATTTATATCCAGCACCTCATTTAATCCTCAAGACCATCTTAGTGCTCCTCCCATTTTACATAAAGTGAGCATAAAGGAAATAAAACATCAGGATAGTTCCGTGAATTTAATCCAAGATTATAATTCTGTTTCAGGCTAAGGAATAAATAATCTTGGAGAGTTAACCACTGTATAATTATTAGTATTTACCACTGTATAATTATTAATTATAACCATATAAAAATATCAAACTCTGCTAATCCAGACTTGCCTGAGTCCCCTCATTGAAGTGTAAGCGTTATACAGGCAGAGACTCTGTCTTTTTAACTGCTAATAGTCTCTTGTCTGTGGCAAGTGTTTTTTTTTGTTTTGTTTTGGTTTTTTTGGTTTTTTTTTTTTGGTGGTACTGAGGTTATTGGAAGCCCTTCTACCTCCGGGCTACAATCCCAGACCTATTTTTACATTTTTATTTGGAAACAGGGTCTCCTAAGCCAGCGCACGTGGCTGGCTTCGAACCTGCGCGATCCTCCTGTCTCTGCCTCCCAAGCGCGGGGATTACAAGCATGCACCACCACGCCCGGCTGTGGCAAGTGTTTTATGTATATAAATAAAATATCCTTAATACATATGTTTATATATATACAAATGTTTGATAAAGAGATGTTTATATAATTATGTATACATGAATGAATCATTGATGAATGAAACCAAACTATAACAGATTAAATTTAAAATGAATGATTTGCTTTTCCTTCTTGATTATGAAAGTGTTTTAGTGGCTTGATTAAAGTTGCTAGAGTCTCCTAAAAAGATTAGGTACAGATGTTTGAGCTCATGCTCTTGGCTGAAAATTTTCCCTGTAGCTAGTATGGATCTTCAAAATTACTCTTTTGGCTATCTTCTGGGGGGGGGGAGCCTGTAATTCTCCTCCTACCTTCTAAACAAGTTCAAGTATTACTTCCTTAAACACTAGAGATAAAAATTTTAAGTTTACACAATTTTATTCATTTCTAGAAAATATTTTCTGAGCACCAAGGAAGTGCCTGGGAGTGAACCAGGTCATGCCATGAGGCGGTCAACAGCCTTTCTAGCTGATGTGAACATCTGCCCCTTGTTTACCACCCCTCCCTCTCTAGGCTCTGTAGCACTAAGTGAACGCTTCCAGCAGGACTTGGTGTAAATGATGCCCTTGGCCAGCTGAGTTATATTCTGCTGCTGGGAGGACAAAGGTAGATAAAGTAAAAAATCATGTTTCAAGCAGGGGGAGAAGTCAGAACTTTGATAGACTTTTGAGAAACTTCTGAAAAGCTCTTCTGTAGAAAAAGCTTCCACTTTTGAATGAGCAAAAGTTACGGCCTGTATGATAATCTAAGATAAATTGGGCAATGTTGGGCTAAAAATAGATAAAATGTTAAAGGTATTTAAAGTTTCAGCATGCAGTGTGGTCTACTACTTTCAATGCACAAGCCTGGGCATGTGCGGCTGATCACTGTAGGGAGAAGAGCTATTAAACTATTCAAATAAAGAAAAACTTGTCAGTTGGTGTGAGAAATTACTTGCATATTTACTTATTTTGAAGGGTGTGAAATCTTATTTGGAAGCCTGAGCATACCTGTTTCCCTTTTAGTGTCTGCTTTTAGGAGGAAAAAATAAAGTTAAAATTATATTAAATGGATGCAAATTCTTATCTCAAATACCTCTAGATCTTCCAGTTTTGCTTAGGCTAAAGATTCTAAGAGTAATAAAATTGTTTTCATTTCTCCCCTAAGACTGAGTTACATTTTAAAAAATGATATCAAAACAAGGAGCTGAAACCTTATTGAAAATATTGTGAAAACTGTTTTTTCACAACATTTTTCATCACAATGTTCTCTTTACACGCTATGTCTGTCTCCAGGAATATTATGTGACATTAAATGGTGAAAGGGAAAAACAATTTTTAACTTGGACACAAACTCCGTACGTTTTTGTTTGTGTGTTAATCTTTTGTGATCAGTTGTGGCATGATGCTCATTCTCAGAGAAAGTGGCTAATGTATAGTTTTAGAAATATTGTCATCCAAGAAAATATGTCAGTCATCTCAAGATTCTGAAAGTAGTCATTGAAATAGTATCATCAACAGACTTGGAATGCTAGGCTATGGGGGAGAGCTGTGAACCAGTTCTGCTTAAATATTATTCCTTAAACAGCAATGTGATCACAAACATGTGTACACTCAAGAGTGGCTAATATAATAATCAATGTAAAGTATAAAACTTTCCATATTACTATACCTTCACATTTCTGATATATATTTTAATGCAAACATAATCTTTAATTTGGTGCAAAAGACTTATAACTAGACATGTTCATAAACCTGTTGGTTCCTCTGATTCTGCTTAGCTCCAGAAAAAAAAAGGCCTTGCTCAACAAATTAGCATATTAATTGGTTATATTTCCAAGTTTGGAATGAAGATGTTTAATGCTATTTTGCCTCCAACCCTTAAGTGACAGCAAATCGTATTCTCAATTACAATACTCACAGCTGTTGCCCGCTCTATTACCCCTTTGTCCAGGTGAATGTTCTGGCTCCTTGTACGGAAACTGCAGAGTCGTATCTAAGGTTCTGAACCCTTCTTTAAGAGAATGATGCTTGTAGTACTCCACGAGTTCCTTTAGAAAAAAAGAACCAAAAGTGACGATGATGATTACTATTATTGTTATTGCTATTTTTGTGGTACTGAAGATTGAATCCAGGGGCATTCTACCTCTGAGATAGATCCCCAGTGCTATTTTATATTTTATTTTGAAACAGGCTTTCAAACCATTAAGTTGCTAAGGGCTTTACTAAATTTCTGAGGCTGGCCGCAGCCTCCCTAGTACTGGGATTACAGGGGTACAGCAGTACATCCAACTCAAAAATTATTTTTGATAATGATACTTCTGTTCTCAATCACATAAATACCTAATTTAATACAAAGTAAAGATGATTGATTTAATGCTGAATTCTCCATACCTATAGATCAATCAGTAAGTGCTAATGGCTCCCTGCTGTCTGGATGTCAATGACACCTACTTGGAAGGTGTCCTTCTTACCCAAGACACCGATCTACAGTGTGAGTTAGCCTCTGTTGTTCGTCATGGACATAGAAAGTCCTTTTAGTCTTCAGTCAGATGTGGTAAGTGAAAATAAACCATACCGAACCTCATTTTCAGAGAAGTAATTATTGTTCTTATTTACGAAATACTTGCCTTTCAAAACAAAAATAAAAGGAACAGCTGCATGCTTCACATAAAGCAATTTTGAGTTTCCTGCATTTTCTTTCAACATGGCAGAAAAACAATCTTAATATAAGATGTATTTTTCTATGGCAAACAAAAGTTGCTAATGCACAACGCTACTAGACATTGTTTCTGCTTTAGGATGAAGAAATTACTGCCCATCATAGCTCTGTGTATCCCCTGATTTTCACAGGGGACAAAGATACAGGCTTTCCGATTTTTGCTTATAAATAATTTGTCTTAACTATTCAAGTCAAGTGTGGTAATCATCCACCATTTTTCAGACAAAAACTTTAGGAAATTTTTTTGAACATATGGCCTTTATAAATTCTGTACAAATCTGAATCCCTGTATTGTGAACCCAAATTGAAAAAAACAATGGAAAATGCATCGTATCATTAGATGAGAACTATAAAGTTTCTTATAACTATCCGAAGTGAAAATAAAACCCAAATCACGTTTAACCTAATTATTTAGTGCCTCTATTATAGTGCCTCGAAAAAAATAGTGAAAAAACAATTCGCTTCTAATAAAAAATCACACTGTCAGTCAACTCAATATCTCTACATTCAGTTGATTGTGTTCAAAATTCCTAAAGTAAGACAATCTGGCTGAAAATCACCCGAAAGAAGAAAAAGAGAATCAACAATGATTTATTATTTATGACTAAACTCAGATGTGCTGTGGACCACATGGTGTAGAGAGGGTCAGGAGTCACAAAGCTTATGAAGACCAGGGGCTGTCTCTACAAGTGCTCATCCTGGAAGGGAACGTGAAGGATTACAGGGGCTCAAAGGCAGGACACAGAACTTCCTGTGGTGTGTCCAACAGGGAGGATGAGAGAAGGTTTCAGGATGGAGCAGTTTGGCTTAACCTGAAGAACAGGTAAAATTTTAACAGACAGAAATGGGGGAAGGATTTTTTTAGGTAGAGGAGTCAGGCTGGGAACAGAAACAAAGGAGATGAATCAAAACTCACCTTCATAAACTAAAAGCTGTGTGCTTGTCTAAGGCCCTGGCTAAAGCAAATGAAGACTTATTTTTCAATCCTTATAAATGGAGATAACAAGCCATTTCAGAGACTGTAATACACATCTAGGCAGTGCTTGATGCATGAGAATAATAATGGCAGCTAACATTATCCCATGTGCTAGGCTCTCGTGTGCGTGCGTGTGCGTGTGTGTGTGTGTGCGCGCGCGTGTGGTGTATGTGTGTGGTACAGGGAACTGAACCTAGGGGTATTCTATCTCCAAACTACACTCCAAGCCCTATTTATTTTTTATTTGGAAGCAGGTCTTGCTAAATTGCTGTGAGCCTAAGTGACTGAGGCTAGCTTGGAACCTGTGATCCTCCTGTCTCAGTCTCCCAATATTATAAGCATACACAATCATGCACAGTTACATTATAACTTTCTGAAAACTATTTTTTCTTTCTTTTTTCCATGGGCTCAGATAATGAGGGTGGTTGGTGAAACAGAGAAATGTGGAATCTGCCCAGCCTTTAAAAACAGAAAAAAATAGCCGGGTGTGGTGGTGCACGCTTGTAAACCCAGTATTTGGGAGGCTAAGATAGGTTGATCGTGGTTTGTGGCCAGCCTCAGCTACTTAGTAAGGTCCTCTGCAACTTAGCAAGACCTTGTTTCAAATAAAGATAAAAAATAGGGCTGGGGGTATTGCTCAGAGGTAGAATGCCCCGGGGTTCCATCCTCAGATCAGAATGTGGTGTTCCTATTATGGTGGTTTAACATAGCTTGCAAAAGTTAGGTCAGGAATTAAATTATGCTTAGTGCCATACATTTTTTTTTATAAAAAAGAAAGCAAAAAGTGGCAACATTTCTGGAAGTACTGTACACTTAAAATATATTGTGTTATTGATACAAATGATACCAAAGCGTTTCTTTCTTAGTCTTGATATTTTAAAATCCAGTAAAATGTGTCATTTTCTTTGGCAATATGAAAGTAAACCTGAAGGGAATTATAAACCAACAGCTTTGAACTATGATTTAATTCCAAAGTTATAATATGAATTTTATGAATTTTGTTAAAATTATTATTAATTAGTGTTTATGTGAAATTGGCTAGAAATGACAAAAATACTAGGAAAAGAGTTTGGTGATCATTTAAGACACATCCCCTACACCCCAAGTTTTACAGAATAATTAAAAAAAAAGACTTTCCCGAGGTTTAGGGTCATGCAGCTTAGTAAACTGCAAAATACTCTTTAATACTTCACTAAGCATAGAAGAAATTTTAGTTTCATTTTAAGTCTTATGAGAGTAAATATTCCTACATGTTTCTGAGTAGAACTAAATGGTCCCTCCATGGATCCTTTCAAATTTATGCCTTTCTGCCTTCAGTATTTTAGTCTAATCCACCTCTGCTTTAGCAGTCATTGACCTTCAGGTACAACAAGTAAATAAGAGGACTCTAAACAAAAGAAATCGCTAAGCTTTTCTTATCTCACACTGACACAGCAGTGTCAACAATTCAAGTCTCTTTGAAAAAAATAATGAGTGAGAGCCAGTCATTCCAATCACCAAGGAAACTGGCGATGGGGATTGTTTCTAAACAGCATTTGGACATGGACTGCCTGGCATACGTGAAAATTAGAACAAAATTAATGCCTTGTAATCTCAACACAGAAATGCATTTAGGATTTGAATTTAATGATGAAGAAAAACAAAGATTTTGATTAATCAAGCTATTGAAACCCAAGGGAAAAAGGTTTGGTTCCAACACCTAAAGCCAGTCTTGTCCCTGAGAAACTGACTGATTTAAAATAAACTCCAGAGTTTGCTAATCTTTCACAAATAAAAATTTAATTCCTGAGCCTATTGTGATTCACAGGTAGAAGAAACTAACTTTAATACCATTGCCAGGGGGATTCTGAATTATCCTTAAGAAACAATTCCAAACCACAAATCACCAGTTAACCTGTAATGGAAACTGTGTTATTTGATACCAACATGATAAAAGATATCTTCTGGAAGTTATATGATCCTGATTTTAAGGTCTGAACCTCTTTAACCTCTCTCCTTCCAAACGGGCTGATTACTGAAATATGAGCCACCTCTTCTGACCAAGTATGCGGGTGGGGGTGGCTTCTCTCAGCTTAGATCCCAAGGATGGCAATATCGTGAGGTTCTCAGCGCACATGCATTTAATAATTTGTAAGCATTTTTAGATTAGTCAAATCCCTTTTGATTCTCCCCCAAAGCAGTGATTTCACATCCTCAGTTTTGGAATTTGAACTAAATTTGCTCAACAAATGCACAGGAACAAACAGAAGTGGTAGCTTTAGACTCAACAATTCAGCTGCCTCTTCAGCAATTTTTAGTTATCTGTTCTACCTACTGAAAGCCATTTCTGACACTGAGTTTTTTCAGCTACTCATCTTTCTTTTTCTTTTCCCAAGTATGTCTTTTTGCTTTTTCTTTTTTAGTTTTGCTATAGTTTTGCTATCAATTCTTAATTTTCCTTTCACTTGCACCCCGTCTGTAGTACTTGTTTCCCTGCAAAAGATCACCAGATATGGAGGGAATAAAATCCATGCATGTGACCCCCAACAGTGTAATTTCTGAGATTTTACACACAATTTATAATGGTAGCTTATCTAAGCCCTGAGACAAGTATTCTATTTTTTTTCCCTAGAACACCAGTACAAAAACTTTAATGCACTCAGGTACAAATTATTTGAATTTGGATCTCTATTGCTTTTCCTATAATCATCACTCTGCATGTGGATGGGAAGCCAAGGCTCTGTGTCTACCAGCTCAGGTCACCGTGGTGTTCCTGGCTCTTCACATCCGACCTTTACTGCTACGTACTCCCTTCAGCTAAACCAAGTGGCACAAACCTCAATCGATTGGCCCTTTCCAGTGGCTATTTCTCTCATCCTCTTTACTCGTCTCCTCTGATGGGAGTTCCCTTCACTACTTTCAAAGTCTGGAGAGCTAGGGGTAATTTGGGGCCCTACAGCATTTTTAAGTGCTGTAATAACTACTGTACTGTGGAACAGCCTCATTACCATCTAAGGAAGTCCTGCAGGTGAAAGCTCAAACTGGCCTGTGTTGCAGAGATGTGGAGAGCCCTGTGCAGGCTTTCATCATGTCTCAGCTGCATCTGCCCTTCATTATTTTGCATCCACTAGCCACCTCCCTCTTAGATTTTCACTTTATGAAGAACCGCCTCTGGTCCAGTTCTTTCCATACAGCCTTCTTCCTCCATCGGAACACAAGTTACTTCCAGCAGGGAGATGCCTGGATCTTGGTTGCCAGTTTGACAGAGTTTACATGTTCAAGACATGGCCATATTGCCCATCTTCAGTTTGGGAATTTGAAGTGTGATACTGCTGTGCATAAAGGTTTTCTTCTTTTTTCCTTTCGATTCAAAGTGCTTCAGTGTCTTCAAAATACTGGTCACTGTTTTAAAGTAATTCTAAATCTTTACAGAAGGCATTCAAGGTGGCCCTTTTTGTAAAGCTCTCTTACACTCAGTTTTAACTTCAATATTAACATCTGCCAAATGTTTTCTTATGTTTTCTGGAAAGATGCAGTATGTACCATTGATTGATGGTTCCATCAATGAGTGGTCTTTCTGCACGTTACTGAAAGTACTTAGTAGATACAAATGAATCATATGCCTATATCCAAATTCTCCATTACCTCAAAAAACGAACAGACTAGAGGACATTTTTAAGAAAATATGAACTTTAAGCAATGCATATATAATGATGTGCATGCATTGTTTACACGACACACTATACTCTCATATACTAATAAAATTATGAAACTGCATTTTTTTAAATTATGGGAATTAATCAAATAATCCTTGCTCATTTGAAGAAATCTGATACTATACATTTTTATTTAAATATATATCTATAGGAAGATATAAATATGAAATATCGACTGTGTTGTGGTAAGAATGTTACCTTATTAATTCTAATATAAAATATAATAATTGTCCAAGTTAATGAATGAGAACACTGCACATGCAATTTAGAATAGCAAAAAATACATGCACATAAGAGTGTTCCAACTTGAGTTTATATTGCATTTTGTATGAAATAAACCTAAATGGGAAGAGATTTTTTAAATTAAAACTCTTTGTGTTATAAAGTATAGAGCCTTCCTATGGCTGAATGAGGAGACAAGGGGAAGGAAGGAAAGAAAGGTATATTAAAATTTTACGGTGTGTCATTCCCACACAAGCCAGAATCTACAGAAATAACTACAGTTCGGATTTGAATTTGTCACTGCTTTAAGAGTTATAAGTCATGTAGAGTCCAAAGTATTACCTAAAACTTGCAAACCTAGTTTAAATGAAAAATCTGATTCAAGCAATATGAAACTTAATTGGAGTTCGTAAAGTTATAATTTTTAGGATTCTGCTACAAAATCACACTATGATTTTCTTTAAATTTTCAGTGAGCAAAAACTTCCAAGAAACTACAGAATTAAATGAGCCTTTCCAACAACAGAAAAATGGGGAACATAGATTGAAAAGAAATAATCAATGCTTACCATTAAACTTTTAAATTTTCTATTTTCTGCAATGTGAAATAAGCCATCTCTTGTTAAAATCTTTATGTGCTTTGCTTCGTTATTGTACCTGCGGGCAATGAATAACTTATGAATATAAATGTGTTTTTAATCAGGATAAATCAATAATTACCAGAGGGCATGCCCCCAAAACATTACAGGAATTAATTCTGAAAACAAAATATATACTTATGCCAATACAAAGGTGACAGCTAATTAACAAAATGTATTTACTAGATTGGTTGGAGATACAACCAATATTGGAAGTGAGTAGCAGGGGTGGGTTTGACTAAGCATTATGCTTAATTCACGAAATTTACTTTCAGGATGCAGAAATAAAAAAGAAATTCTAATAATGCATACCATTAGAATTTACTAGAAATAGACACACATCAAGTCCACAAAATATAATGTTATGAAAGAAATTTAATATGCCAATTAGCAGCCTATAACACGTATTACAGCTTTTCTAACAGATATTTTTGAGTACTAATGAAGTGTCTGGATGAACGCATTATTTCTACTGCAATTAGAACCTTGGTTTTCAACTTCAGTATTATGCATGTCAGATGGTCTATACAATTATGAAAACAGGAAATCTATTTCTGTAAACGTACTTGTCCTACTTACTTAATGCTAATTGCATATTCTCCTGACTCTTTGGTCCTGTGCCTCACAAGGTAAGTACTATTTACCCTATTAATAAGTTCAGTTTCTGCCTGCAATCTTTCCATTGCTCCAGCATACCTGTAAGAAAACAATGACATGGAAAATTTGTATCATGTACCTGAAAAAGAACAGAGGCTGAAAATATGTATCCACCAGGATTTTAATTTAGTGGCAGATGTGAGCTGTTTTTTTTACTTCTATATTGATTACATTGCTTAATAAAGTCCTTTAATACATCCAAACACAAATGTTCTGCAGAGCTGACAACAGCAAAATGAACAGTGTTCAATACATAATAGTTACCCAATAAGTATTTACAGAACAAATAAACGAACAGGACCAAGAGATAAGCCAGTACTCAAGAGATCAGAAAGATAGTTGTGGGGATTTGAAGAACAAGAAGGAAAAAGAGTAGGCCCACAGAAGAAACCCACGTGCATGCATTCACACACCTGTGCACATACTCACACACACGTGCATTTCACCTTTTCCATATATACTGTGAAGCCTCCTTTGATCATTTCTTTTTGGTACTGGTGATTGAAATGACATTCTACTTCCCAGTTATACTCCCATCCTTATTATTTATTTTATTTTATTTTTTTTGAAACAGGGTTTCATTAAGTTGCCAAGGGCTTTGCAAAGTTGCTGAGGCAGGTTTGAGGTGTTCAAACCTGCAATCCTCCTGTTTCAGTCTCCCAAACACTGGGATTACAGGTATGTGCCACCATGACCGGCCTTTTGAACATTTATAAAAAATTCTAGTAACAAATTATTTAAATAATTATCATTTGGATGTAAGATAACTTTTGGTACACAATTTTGATTACCAAAATGAGTAACACTTATTTTTAAAAGGTAGTTTTCAAAACCAGAATTCAATCCTCTCCAGAGACTCTGGTGCCATAAGAATACTCAAGCTCCATAATTATCACAAAAAGTTCCCAATTCAATGTTAAAATACTCTTGGATGACCCCTCACATCATATCCAGGTTAAAAAATATACTGAAAAAATACAGCAGAGATTTTTGGGCAACAGAAATTAAAGAAAATATTTTTATGTTTAAATTTCTTTCAAAGATTTTTTATGAATTAACATTTCAGAAAATTCTTATTCACATAGAGACCCATGTAACTAAGTCTAAAAACTTACCTCTAATTTTCACTAATTATTAAAAATGCACAGAGTAGGCATTCAACAGAATTCTGAGGAACGGCATGTTAGAAAGGGGGAGCAAAGGGTATTTCATGCTGATGGTACACTGACTCATAACAACCCATGAATCATCAGGACTTGTGTGATCTGACTCATGCCTACCTCTCCAACCTTAGGTCTTACAACCTACTTCATCACTCCTTTCTAGTCTTCTTTAAGGCCCAGGAGTTCATCGAATTCTTTTTGATCATGGAGTCTCCTTATAGACTATACTATTGTCTGGAAACATGCCTCTGGCAACCAAACTCCTCTAAGTTTAGAAAGAGAAGTCCTTTGACCATCCCCTCTGAAGGTGGCTGTCCTGCATCTAATACCCTCCATTCTGTGATGTGCATTACAGTATCCCTGTTTTCAGAGCACGCATCACAGTGAGTAAGCAGTGTAGACATGCTTATCTAAAGTGATACAAAAACATACTTTAAAAGCGTAACTGGTACTGCAAGAATTACAACGAAAAGGGGCAGTATTCTAGCACACCAACATTTTACATCAAGCGCCATTTCAAATATTTCACCTGTTGTGTTTTTAAATAACATGCATATTGTGTAGTTTATTCACTTGTCATTTCTGAACAATAAAAAGGGAAAGTTGTTTTTCCTGACACCCATGCTTATTCCTTCATAATGAAGTTTTTGTCTTTCTGTAACTGCTACAAACCAGGGCTACTATCTAGCCCATCTAGCCTAGGGGGAGCACGTTACCACAGAAGAATACCTGACCTCCAAAATATAATTCTTAAGTTTTTTGTTTGTTTGCTCAAGATTCCTTGTATCTATCACAAATTCTTTTCAAATATACTTGCTAACAATATGTTTTCAAGACCAAAACACTCTATGTTAATTCCCCGCCACCTCCCCAAAGTGGTTTCTTCTGAGCCCCTCTGCTCTCTCTTTTGGTTCTGAGCCCCTCTAGTGTAGGTAGCTCTGCCTGCCTTCTAAGATTGCTGGATTACTGTAGATTTGAGCTTCCACTTTCTCCCTTTCCTGGATTTTCTATCTTCTTTCTCCTGAGTTTATTGGTTCATCCTTTGTTGTTTTTTTTTTTTTTAAGTGGATACGTTGGATGTAATACTTTTTAATTTTTATATTTTAATTTTTTTGTATTGGGGATAAACCCAGAGGCATTCTACCTCTGAGTAACAACCCCATTCCTTTTACTTTTCTTTTTTTTTTTATTATTTTCAAAGAGAGTCTTGCTCAGTTGCTGAGGGTCTTGGTAAATTACCGAGGCTGGCCTCAACCTGTGAACTTCCTGTCTCAGCCTCCCAAATATTGGGATTACAGGGCTATGTTGCCATACCTAGCCAGATGTAATACTCTTAAGGCCAAAACTTATGAATATATTTCATTTTACTAACAATTAATTCATAGTTTGTCTAGGTATAGAATTTTAGGTTAGAAATTACTTTATCTCTCAACTATTAAGGCATCACTCTATTGTCTTCAAATGTCCATTGAATGTCAGTCTCAATTGTTTTTTTTTTTTTTTTTTGTGGTACTGGGGGTGAACCCAGGAACTTTCTACCTCCTGGCTATACTCCCAGTCATATTTTATACTTTATCTGGAAACAGGGTCTCACTAAGTTGCTGAGAGAGCCTCACTCAGTAGCTGAGGCTGGCTTTGAATCTGTGTAATCCTGTCTCGGCCTCCCAAGCGCTGGGATTACAAGCGTGCGCCACCACGCCCGGCCCAATCTCAATTCTGACTATGTATGACTGATATTTTCTTCCCTGGAAACTTGAAGCTTCTTTCTGCATTCTCTATATTGTAATATAATAAAAATACATGTTATTATATATATACACACACATATATATATTGCTGTACTAAGGATGGAACCCAGGGGCATTCTACCTCTGAACTACACCCCCAGCCCTATTTTTTGGTCTTTTTAAATTTTTTGAAACAGGGTCTCACCGAGTTGCGAAGGGCTTCACTAAGCAGCTGAGGCTGTCCATGAACCAGGATCCTTTAGTCTCAGCCTCCCAAATGCTGGGCGGATTACAAGCGTGAGCCACCATGCTCGGCTATATTGCAAAATTTTAAAATAATGTGTTTCTTTATATTGTTCTGAGCTTTCAGAAGCATCTCTAATTTGGAGACACAGGACTTTTGGTTTGGAGACATTTCTCTATTTGTTCTTTGATAGTTGCTGGCCTCAGTTTTCTCTTTCAGGAGTCTGGATTAGTTAAATGCTATACTTCTTGGATCAACAGTCTCATTTTCATAACTTTCCCCCTATATTATCTCTCTCTTTGTCTTTTTGGAAGATTTCCTCAGCTCTATTTTTCAACTCCCTTACATGTAATTCTTAATTTATAACAGCTATTTCTTATTCTCTGTCCCTTTTATAAAGCCTCCAGCTCACTTCCATCAATATGCTGTCTTTTCCTCATTTTTTGAAAATGTAAAGAGACATCTTTAAAAAGTATTTTTCTTCTGCTCACTCTATTTCCTTCAAGTTTCATTTTGCCACTTATTTATTTGTCCTACAGTTCAAGGTTTTCCTCTGCTGTCTAGTTACCCAGTGTTGTGTGCTTGTACATAGGGCAGAAATCTGATAATTTGGCAAGAATCTGATGATTGGGCTGAGTAATATCCAAACGTTAATATTTTAGGGTTTTTTTCTTTTTTACTCTTCATTTATACCGTCTATTTAAAGAAAAATCCTCCAAATTCCTGTCTGGATACAATGAAGGGGTAATATGTCTGGGAGGCTGTCCTAGTGCTGGGACTGAACTATACAAAGGAGATGGGGATCATCACCTTTCAGTATACAGCCTTTCCTTAACCCCAGCTTCCAACCCGAGGCCTCATCTTTCCAGGTCTAGGCCCTGTGCAGTTCAATGTTTCCATACAATATTCCTTTTAACTCCAATTCTCCTGCCAAGGCAGGAAAAAGGCAAGTTACCTGACTTGTAGGATAATGAGATAGTGCCCTGGCATGTAACGCCTGTCTCATATACAGATTTTCAAATGGTTCCCCAACTTTAGCCCCACAACTCATTCCTGCCTTTCGACACGCCCAAAATATAGATTACAGGTGATAATTATCTATACTGTGCACTTTATCTCATGGCCTATATAATAAGAGACAAAATTTACATGATGTAAACAGCCTTCTTTAGATGTGCTAATGAAGAGATAATCTAGTTAGTTGGTGGTGTTCAAGGTCTCAGTGGCTTGAGGACGGCCATGGCATCATTAAGTGTAATTTCTGCGAAACAGTTCAGTATTGCTAAAATTGAAGGTTTCATTTCTGGTGTAGTTGATCGTTTGTTCCCTAGCAGAAGAAATTTCACACAAAACTGTCTGCTTGGTTTGAAAAAACTGTTCAGGTTGCTCAAGGGAGAGAAAGTAATTTTAAAAATCTACTGTGAAATATATGTATTATTCCTATTTTTAAAGGCTCTTCCTTTGTCTGAACAGCTTGCTTTTTTATCATTAGGAATAAGACTAAAAATGGTCATATTTTCAACAAATTGTAGATACTGGCAAGGGATCATTTTAAAGCAAAGGGTATCAAAGCTATTATACTTTGAATGGTTCTCAGGTACCCGATAAGTTTATTTCATATGTAGCCTATATACTATAGGCTATATGCTAATACTATAGCATTAGGATTTACCTCTAAAGTTACCATACTTGTAACAATAAAGCCCAGCTACATTAAAAAAAGGAAAGAGGAAAGAGAAGAAATCTAACCCTTATACTTCCATGATTTTTATCATTTTCTGGTGTACATCAGTTTGATTATCTGTGCTATTAGCTCTAGAGATCAAATTTAATTCCAGTCAGGACTAAAGTCTAAAATTCCAAAGAAACCAAGACCCTTACATTGTCTGAGACAGGAGGATGGCGATTCTAGGACAGCCTCAGCTACTTAGTGAGGCCCTTTGCAACTCAGTGAGACCCTGTTTAAAAATAGAGAATAAAAAATAGGGCTGTAGCTTGGAGGGAGAATGCCCCCGGGTTCCATTCCCAGTATCACAAACAAAACAAAACAAATTATCGCTAGGTAAAAATGCAGCAAAGATTCCCAGTTTTATCCCCAATCTGCTACAATTTCTTCAGCAAGCTCAGTGCAGAGGCCTAAAGGAGCACAACAGAGATGTAGGTAATATCTGAGAAGGCAGAAGAATCCCATACCATGGGCAACGGGGTCGTATGCATTGAAAAGTAGCCTGTCATTTCCTACATTTAGGTCATAAAGTGGAAAATAATCAGAGTATTTAAAAATATCAGGCAAATCAGATAGTATTTACATTGCGAAGGGAACTAGCACTGCATACATTAGGACATCTCATTTATATATGTATCCTGATCTTTTGTCTGTATGCATATACTTGAATATCAAGAAAAAGAAAATAGAAACAGTCATTTTAAGAGGAATCAAAACCAAATTCAGGGAAACAAATATAAATGAATATTATGCACATGCTTTGTATTTTGAGAGGCTGTAGAGCAATATACAGATGGCATAACTCAGATTCCTGGCTCTGCCACCCACTGTTGCTGGCCTTAACCTTTCTTTCTTCATCTTCATTATATTAACAACAGTCAAAATAATTTCCCTTATGCAAATGTCCAAAAAACAAAATTAGGCATGTGAAGCACTAAGTGCACAGTAAGGACTCAGTATATATGTTAATTGGTTATGATCATAACTAATCTGTTCCAATATGTATATACATCTTGAGACTGGGGCTCTTTTAATTTTTTATATTCAAACAGGGTCTTGCTAAGCTTCTCAGGCTGACCTTGAACTAGTAACCTTCCTGTCTCAGTCCTCCAAGTACTGCAATTACAGGCATGTGTTACCAGGCCTATCCCTAAATGTATTTTTTACAGTTGAAGATATCTAGAAAATAATCATTGTCGCTCACATTCTTAGTTCTGTTAATTGTTGCCAGTCTCCAAGTAGTAAATACCCATCACCTAGATTCTAAACAGATGTGGATTCTGCATCCACATCACTTGTTGTGAACTGTATTTTTAGGATCCACCATCCTTAATGAACTAATTTTTAGTTTCAACAATGGATTCATTTATTTTTTTTTCTCTGCTTCATGAAATCTCTCTTTCTTTCTTTCTTTCTTTCTTTCTTTCTTTCTTTCTTTCTTTCTTTCTTTCTTTCTTTCTTTTTTTTTTTCCAGGTCTGGGTATGGAACCCAGGGGCATTCCACCTCTGAGCTACACCCCCAGCCCTATTTTTTATTCTTTATTTTGAAACCAGGTCTCAATGAGTTGCAGAGGGCCTCACTAAGTAGGTGAGGCTGTCCGCAAACCGCGATCCTCCCGTCTCAGCCTCCCGAATGCTGGACAAGCATGTGGCACCATACCAGGCTGAAATCTGTATTTCTAAAATATAAAAACCATAATTGCCCACACCCCACTCCTTCCTGTGACTTCTAATTTACAATCAAACACACACACACACACACACACACACACACACACATGCGTGTGCACACACACACACACTGCTCTCTGATAGAGATACAGAAAGGTCAGCAGTATAAATTTGTTATGGTGTCTTGTTACATCTGAAAATATCTTTAGCCAGGACAGATGGAAATGGAACATGGTTTACTACCCCCATATTTAAGGCATCTTCAAACTCAGGGTATGGTATTTCAACTTAGCTACATAAACATTTTTAGTACTTACCAGGGTTGGCAAGAATAATCTACTGGTTTGGGCACCTAAGATATAAAAAGGCAAAAACACATTAAGTTTACTTAAGGGAAGCTTTTAGAAATCAATCATTAATTCAGTACAGCTGACTCAGCTCTATAAAACCCTTAAGTAGCACAGTCCTGGAACTATCCATTGGCAATTTTATACAGAATGAATCATAGTATATGCCAGATAAGTAGAAAATGATTCATTTTGCCTTAATTCATTTTTTCATTCATTTTACTGCCACTGTACCTACAAGGGGAGAGATAGCAGGAAGATATGAACTAGAAACTTTCAATATTTATTATCAAGGCAATTTAATCCTACCATAGAAAACTAAAATGAAAATGCTATTAAAGAAACCAAATAGCACTTCACTTTCACATTGGGAGAACATGCAAAATAAATAATATACACTGGATGGACTATTATATAACACAAATTATAACCACTAATTCCAAAGCCTACCAACTGAAAAATCTTTTAAGAAAGCATCATGGAAAATATCTAATTTTCTTTTTTCTCATATACAGCTTTGCACAAGAGAAAAGTGTTGTATTGTTTAAGCAAATAAAGAAAGAAGGTTTCTTCTAGCTGCTGATTGCAACCAGAAAACAAAGCCAAAGAAGGTATACTAATTGAATAAAATAAAAAAATACTACAAGTGAGGAAGACAAATTATGATTTCCTGAGAAAAGATAGAATACAGATAGTCTGCATTGTGTTTAAAACTTTTTCATGGCTTATCCAATTTTTTTGCTATATACTTACCACGGTATCTGTATGCCTTTTTATATTTGGTGATTAAAAAGTTATCTTCCCTTGTATCAGTGTTTTGG
Source organism: Muscardinus avellanarius (assembly GCF_963383645.1). Classification (NCBI taxonomy): domain Eukaryota; kingdom Metazoa; phylum Chordata; class Mammalia; order Rodentia; family Gliridae; genus Muscardinus; species Muscardinus avellanarius. The sequence goes on from NC_137788.1 coordinate 96,366,019, forward strand.
TTTGGATTTAGAATGTCCTCCTGCTCCTCTAGGAAACAAGGGGTTGGTTGCTAAGGAGGGTTTCCTGGGGGTGTGGCCTTGGCGATTATATAAGGTCCTCTCCTCCTTTTGCTCATTCCCTTTGTTTCTGTTCTCCATGATGTGAAAGTGAAACCTTGCTCCCTCCCTCTGTCTGCTTCTTGCTGAAATTCTGAGATCCGTGGTCCCTGGCCTCACATGGACTGAGCCCCAAAAGCTCCAAAGAAACTATGAGCAAATAAATCTTCCATCCTCTAAGCTGTATGGTCAGTTTTTTAGATTATATCAGAGAAAATGGTAAGACAAACAGCAAACCCTACCATTCTAGAGATCTGTTCAATCTGAATGTCTCTAGTTATGCCAAGTTTCCATGATAAATTTGTGCTATTTTGCCCTTCCAGGTTAAGAGTTCTATATCAAAAATACTTTTCTGCTCAAAAAATTCCCACACATATTAATATTTTGATATTTTATCCTATGGATCACATTTTTAATACCAGCTCTATGTAAAATCATGATACTAGCAATTATTGAAGGAAGCTATCCATTATTAACTTGTAAATATTTTTCATTTTTTCTACATATAAAAAGTGATCTTCAACAGCTTCCTTTCTAATGATAAGATATTCATGGCCTTTGAAATCTGATGAAACAATAATTCCTTCCTTCCCCTGCCTTTTTTGCCTTTTTAAAATGCTTAATGTGAGCCTATTCCTAAATCAACTTGTAACTTCTTAAAGAAGGAGAGGTGGGGTGGAGGGGTAAGAGTAACATGGGAACAAGGAAAGGAAGGATGAGGAGGAGGAGGAAGAGGAGGAGGAGGAGGAGGGACAACTTTGACAGATTCTGGCTGTTGATTCCTATGGCTAGTCAAATGTTGGAGATCAAAAAGCTGCAAAGGTGACATAATTCTACAGCTGAACAGATATCTGAGGCTGCTGCATCCTGAAGTGCCCTACTGGAGCCTCATCTCTTTTCTGTGGATACATTCTGACATGTGAAGATCCAGGACCACCATCTCATCTATGATCTTCATAATCTGATGGGCCCTAATCTTTTCCATCTGGGTAGGCGTCAGCATTCCTCTTCTGAGTACCTTGGGTTCTTATCCTGACAGATGCTTCATATTTCAAACTATAGGCAATTTCTTTTTGGGTACTCTCTTGCCTACAAGTAAATGATCACTATTTTCCTCTTTTTTCTACCTTCAGCATAGACAGTTAATACTGTTAAACTTTTGCTATGAAAAATATCTTTTTTCAAAAATTATTTTATTGGAAATACTGTATGCACATAAAATATACACACATGTATGTATATATGATACAGTCTTCTTGAGGTATATTTTTAAGCTTAAATGGGACATTTAGAAATTATCTTTGTTTTGGGCTAGAAATGTCATTATTCATGAGAGCTAAATTCTGTTTTGATAGCAATTTTCTCTTAAGATGTTCAACATATGGTTTTTATTGTTTCAGATATTCTAATTTCATGTTCTAGAACCTCCACTTGATTCTTTTTATAGTTCCTATTTCTCTGCTAAAGTTTCCTATCTAATCACTCATGAACATATTTTCCTTTGTGTCCTGAGCACAGTAGTAATAGCTACATTTAAAATCCTTTACTTCTAATTCCATAATTTGGGGCCTCTCAAGGTGGATATTCTTTCATTTCTTTTCTTTATCTATTAAGTATGATTCATGTTTATTCGTATGAATGAATTTTGGATTGTATCTGTTATTATTTGAATGATATGCTGTTACTCAAATTAAAGTTATGGATTTTGTTATATTCCCACAAAAAGTGTGGATTATCTTTTTTATATTTTCTTTCTTAAATTTATTTTGTATTTTTTATTTACATTGGTGCACTGTAATTCTACATCATAGTCAGTACCTTCATATAGTTTTTTTTTATAGTTTGTTCAGTGCTAAAGGCTATAATCTGTGAGAGGATTGGTATAGGAGCTATGAGGCATTTCGCAGAGGTGGAAACTCCTGTTGCTTCCATTGCTACTGCTGTTACCTGTGAATTTAATCATCCACTCTTTACATGCACTCTGTCTTTTTTCTCAGGTTAGCTTTAATATTTTGCATTTAATGTTCTAAAGTTTCATTAAAATGTGTCAAGGCTTTGATTAATTTTAATATATCTTCTTGATTCTTAAGGTTAGTTTTATCATATATTCTAGAAAGTTCTTAGTCTTATTTTAATATTGCTTTGCCAAAATTATCTCTAATTTCTCCTTCTATTAGATATATTTAGATGTTATCATTTAATTCTCTGTTATACTATTCCTTTCTTTATCTCTTTGAACTGTTCTCTGAGAAATTTCTTCACATTTTTCTTCTAATTTTCTATACAACTGTTGAATGATATGCTATATAACGTACCCACCCATTTAGGCATTCATTTCAATTACTATATCTGAGACTTTTTGAAATATTCTCAGACACATGAATAGTGCTTTGTTCTCCTCTTAGTTATAGATTCCCTCTTTTATTTCTTCAGCCATTTAAATATAAAATTTTGAACTTAGTATTTGGTAATTCCAATATCTTATGTTTTTATGGGTCAAATTCCCTTTTTATTGTTATGTTAACCTTAGTTCAAGATAGTGTGTTTCCTTATAAACTTAATGATTCCAAATGGTGAGTTTATGTTCTCTGGGACTTTATATGCAAAACTCCTTTGAGGACTCTGTGTAAAGACATTCCAACCCAGAGAAAATTTGTATTTTCACTAGAGAAACAATCTCTGTGGAGAGTCATTTTAAACTATGCCTCTACATTAGAATTACACAGGTCACAGAGGTAGTATAAATATATTACATCTGAGTGGATTTTGGAATAAAGGTTAATAATTTGGGAAAGCTGCTTAATTTTTTTTCCAACCAGAGTCAGGATTACAGTTGGAATATGTTCTTCTATCAGATAGACTTTTTTTTTCCTACTTCATCCATCAAGAGCTTCCGGATTCAGACAGAGATATCCACGTTTGCATGGTGCTGCGGCTACAGCCTCTGTCTCTAGTCAACACATTTCCAGAAATGCAAGTGCCTTATTTATGTGCCTCCTGCGTTTCCCCCAGTTCTAAGTTCCCACCTGTCTACCACAGACTTTTGAGAAGACAGGCATAGAATATGCTGGAAAATTCTGAAGCTCAGAATGGAATACTCAACACTACTCATGGACCTCTGATAAACAGTAGGTCCCAGGGTTAAAAGTAATACCATTTTCCAAAATCTTTCAATCTATTCATACACTTTAACCTTCCCTCTTTCTACTTACCTTCACTTAAAAGGCTCTAAAAGCAACAAATAACCCTATCATTTAATCAAGTGGGCAGTAAAAGCTTAATACCTATTTATTAACTTTAAGCTATAAAACATCCACATTTACTTGGTTGTTTTACTCATAATTATGCATTACTGTACAACTTTAACTTATCCTATTAAAATTTCTTAGCATACTTCTCCTTCTGGTCACTTATTGGGTCCCTAAGCATCATTCAATAGGATTCTATAAGCTGATGTCATTAGTGTCGAGCTTACTCATAGCTAGGTACTTGCATCTACTAACTCCTATTCATTCCTTCAACTAAGTTTTGTGTGTGTGTGTGTGTGTGTGTGTGTGTGTGTGTGTGTGTGTGGTACTGGGGGCAGAACCCAGGGGGTTTCTACCTCTGGGCTATTCTCCCAGACCTATTTTATACTTTATTTGGAAACACGGTCTCACTAAGTTGCTGAGAGCCTTACTAAGTAGCTGAGGCTGGCTTCGAACCTGTGTGATCCTCCTGTCTCAGCCTCCCAAGTGCGGGATTACAAGTGTGCACCACCACGCCCAGCCAACAATGAGTTTTTAATATGTACTTTATGCCAGACTGTTTCTAAAATAAAACTTCGAATGCTCAGTGTTTTTGATTTGACACAATTAGATTCCAGTAAACATCTTAATATTAGAACATATAATCTTTTGCCACAGGCCTATATATAAATATCATTGCTTTATAGATAGGAAGTCTGAATTTCATTCATACAAATAACAGAAAACTAGCTGAACAATAATTTTTCCTTATCTAATGAGATAAGAGTAGTATTGAACTTCAACAATCTTTCAACATTATAATGTAATCCAAGATTTTTAAAATGTGACATACAATACCAACTGCATAGCAAATGCTTTTTTATTCTCTTTGTTTTTAGAAATTAAGTTTGAATGGGTGGAGTAAAATATCTTAAAGACTACATTTTTAACTTAAGGGTGGAAGTTCAAATTAATTAATATTAAGTTCAAATTAATTAATTAACATCAAATTAATTTAATATTAATTAATTAAAATTAATAAATATTAAGGTGGAATTAATATTTGTAATATTAGAAATGACATCCAATTTAGAAATGCTGGAACTATTAAAATAGAGCAAGAAAGTTTAAGGAGAGTTTTGAGGGTCTTTTCAAGCAATCATCTATCATATAGAAATTTCATTTACTTTGGACTAAGTAACTTAAAATGTTTTGTGAAAAAAATCTACTATAAATATCATATTATGATGCTAAAATCGTGTCACCTCAAATAGAGATTTAATTAACATGACAAAACATGGGAGTGCATTTTATGTTATATACACCTATACTATTTGAGTAAATATTCATCTTACGTGGACTTCATGTTTTTTTCTGTATTTGATGTTTCCAGAATATTTCATTATGATATTAAGTCAGTAATGACACACTAAATATAGAAAATGTATTTAGGGATGTGGTTGATGAATTTGTGGACTTTTTATGCTTTCCCGCAAAGCAGGTAAAGTATACTATCTCTGTGTAGTGTTGGGAAAAAATTAGGCTTTACCGTTTTTATCTTAGTGGGAAAGGGAAAACCTGTATAATACATCTAATTCTTATCTTTGACCTACTTCTAGAACCTCAGACAACTCAATTTTACAAATTCTACTAAATTAAATTTTCTTCTTGTATATATTTACTTAGTATTTTAAAATATTTTTGATAATGGGCTCATAATCATGTTGGAAATAATATGATCCCTCTAGAAAATATTAATCAAATGAAAGTGCAACCTGGCCGGTATCCTTTTATGTATCTCTAAACAATTACAGCATCAAAAGCAAAATTAAACAAGAAGGAAATAAGACGCAGGTACTTACACATGGGGAAGGCTTGACAGTATCACTTGGGAAAAATCCAACCTCTCCAGAGGCTAAATTTCTACCCTAAATCAGAAAAAAAAAAAAAAAAATCCCAGGGTTAGGAACAAAATGACAACTATATAACAATGTTTACATTGTGCTGTTACTTAGGATGCTCAGAATTATGCACACATTGTTTCTGGTCCCAGGCATCACTTACTATGATTCAGGAAAGGAAATAAAAATAGACACTTTCTTAACTCTTCAACTTTACAAGTGGTTTCAGGCCACGGCTATAATTTCAGTTAGTGTTTAAGGCATCATTCAATGTCTTTATCTTTATGTTGCTTGATCCTATGTAGAAGTGGAGTTTAATAAGGGCTACTTCTTACTGAGCCCTCACTGTATGCTAGAAACAACTCTGAGTGTTTCATTTAATCTATACAACAGTTCTCTAAGGTAGGTCCAATTACTATCCCCATTTTAGAGATGAGGAACATTAGACCCAGAAAGGTAAAATGACTTGAGCTAACCAGGTAAATGATCACAGAGCTAGCAAGTACAAGGACTAACATTCAAACTCAGATGTTCAGCCGGGCATGGTAGCTACACACGCTTATAATCCCAGCATTTGGGAGGCTGAGACAGGAGGATCGCAGTTCGCAGACAGTCTCAGCTGCTACTTAGGCCCTTTGCAGTGAGGGCCTGCAATCATTGAAACCCTGTTTCAATATAAAAAATAAAAAATTGGGCTGGGGTGTAGCTCAGAGGTAGATTGCCCCTGGATTCCATCCCCAGTACTGGGAAAAAAAAAAAAAACAAGAAGAAGAAGAAAGAAAAAAGAAAAACATAAACATAAACAAAACAAAACCAAAAAACTCAGATGTTCTAACATCAGAACTCTGCACTGCCTATCAATGTAAGTTTTAGGCACATAAAGCAAGAGAGTGGAGTATAAAGACAAAAGATAGCAAGAGCCAGTCTATGATATCTGAATTTTATCATTGCTGATGGAATTTCACAAAGAGTTATGTATTTTAGAAGAATTAAATTGGCATTCATGTGAAAGATAGCTTATCAATGGGCCTAATTTTGGAGATGAGAAGAGTATTAGGTAACTGGTACCATGATAAGAAAAAAGGAACCGGAGGAGGAGAACAAGTACTGAAGATATTACTTAACTGGAATCTGTGGCACTTGCTGTGGGTTAGATATGGGTAGAGAAGAGTACAGGCATTACAGGCTGGGAGAAATGTCAAAAGAGGTAGGAGGGGAACCCATAACCCATCCAAACAGATAAGATGGCAATCATACAGAGGGGAATCTGGAAATCACAGGAGTAACACTGTCATGGGAGTAAAGGTAAAGAGAAGACAGATCTTAGAGGCTAATTAGTGTTACTGGAAGGCAGGAAGACATCATCAGAAAGGAAAACAATCAGAGACTATGGAGGCACAGAAGCAGAGTAACTATGAAGCTGGAATAAAGTATTTCCTTCAATTAACTGTACTTACTGAGTGCACTGTGGTGCTTTACTGTAAGTAGGAAAGTGAGATACAAGTTACTAAGAATGATATTTGGGGACCATCTCTCTTTCTCTCTCTCTCTCTTCTCTCTCTCTCTCCTCTGTCTCTCTGTCTCTGTCTCTGTCTGTCTGTCTGTCTCTCTCTCTCTCTCCCTCTTTCTGTGTGTGTGTGTGTGTGTGTGTGTGTGTGTGTGTGTGTGTGTGTGTGTGTGTGTACACACTCACTGCAATGCTACCTGAGTGAAAAATATAGAGAGAAATGTCTGTGGGTGGGAGCTGTACATTGACTGACCACAGAATAGAAGAAGAGTGAGGGTTTTTTTTTTTTTTTTTAGAAAAAGGGAAAAAAAGATCTCTTATAATGCACTAAAATAAATATCTATTTTAGAGGTGAAAGGCCAGTGAACTTTATAATGATTTTTTTTTCCAATACTATATTTGAAGGTATATCAACAAATTGGAAAATTTTGGCCGTTACAAGAATAGTGAACTGTTAACTCCCATTCTTCAGAAGAAGAATGAAAAGTCTTCATCTATGGAGTGCAGAGGCTCAGGAGACGTAGCAGTGTTTCTGTGATGGTGCATGGTGGCCGGTGCCATACCATACTTCCTCAGAACAAAATTGACATGGGGCCCCTCATATCCATGGATGGATACTTTCACTCTGCTCCACCTCAAGACCACAATGCACACATCACCTGCTCTGCTATCTTTTATATAAAATCTTCCTTAAGCTGCAGATCCAGAGTGAATTTCATGCCCGCCCTCCCCTGCATCTTCAAATTCTCTTAGCTGTACCCAAACCAGTAGTGCGTCAGCGGGACATACTTTCAGTAGGCTATGCCATTATTGTTCTACATGGTTTCTTTCACCACTAGAATGTGAGTTCTTTGAGAAAAAAAAAATGTCTCAGTCATTTTTGTGAAACTCCATGCAGGACACACACCAGGCATTTAATAAATATTTGTGAATTGAGGTACCTTGCAATCTGATAGTTCCATATCCGTGAGTAGATCCCAGCTTCTTCTTCACTGAAAACAGTAAGCTACATCACACTTTATCTTTACATAGACAACCACAAAAAAGCATCCTGCTGGCTCTTTCTATATAAAAGGATTTAAATAGTGACAGCCTTTAAAATGTCCTTGATGTTTCATATAAGAAGCATGTTTTGGGTAGTGTTATGTCACAAAACAGAATGAAAGATGAACAAAGAATAAATGTGTAGGAGGAAGTTTAATAGATTTTATAATTGATGAAAGACTAGCATCGTTCTTTTCTGTTTTCCTTTGTAGAACCAAGTTGTCTATAAGGAAAGTATGAATGGAATACAAATCATCCTAGAGGATGAAGAAGGGGCCATGGTTGTAGAAGATGTGCCCTAAAACTGGGTAACACCTAAAAATGTCCATCCAAACCAGGATGTTTTGTTAAATGAGTAGTAACAATTATGCCAGGATAAAAGGCATACATTGGGACTGTTGTGGGTCCCAACTGTTGATGACCAGTGTATATGGTCATATATCAATAACCACTCTGTTTTTCCTCACCTCACTTCTGGGAGTCTTTCAGGATGGGAAAGTTTCAATAAGCAGGTTTCCATGGTTACTCTAAATTGCTTTTTTTTTTTCCTAAATGAAGTGCCCTAGCAATGCAGTTATATTTATGGTCATATACACTGCTTAAATAACAAGAGAGGTGAGAAATAATTAACCTATCTTAGAGATGAATAAAGTTACAGTTTTCCTACTAGCTCCTATAGGACATCAGTTGGAAGATAATATGTGCTATATTCAATTATTCCCATTTATTAAGGAAACAGCCAGCCTACAACATTGGAAGGCTACATAACAAAGTAGTGTGTAGGCAGGATGGCTCTGGTTCCTAGGTGGATATGTGTGGGATGTACACTGATAATTCATGAATATTAATGGGTGGAGCTGCTGTCAATCCCCCACACATGGATGGGACTGCAGGCTGTAAATATGAAATAAAACCATCCGCAAAGCCAAGGATTTAGTGCATTTAATAGGATGATCTAGCTATAAGATTTTTACTAACCAAGATGAGGGACAGGAACTGAGTTTCCTTCTTTATATTCCTGTGTGGACATTGTATTCTATGTCAGATAATCATCTTGTCATCTTCTTTTATGCCCATTACAAATGCCTGAGATGGGGAATCATCTTTTACTTATCTTCCTGTCTGATATTTGTTCCCAGAGTTCCTTAATATCTTCAAGGTCAAACTTGAAAACATTTTTCTTTTATAATATGTGTTATCTGATATACCATATGGCACTATCTTTATATGCATTTATTCTGCAGGGTTTGTTTTATGTGAAAGAACTTTTTCTAAGTTTGTTATTACAGGTTGGGTAATTTTTATGAAAATACTTTCTTTGGAAAGTACCTGAGAAATTAGATTGTGGTTTAAATATGTTGAGAAAAGATTTACCTTTTAAACTATCATTAAGCAAACTGAAGCAAAGACAAAGCAAAATAATATTATATTTGTAAAATAATAATGCCCTTTTCCTGGAAAGCAAATTGCTTTCTGTAGAAAAATGTATCAAACTAGAATTATTGGCTATTTTCTCTGAAATCCTGAATATCACAAATATAAATGCATAGTCAAGCACTTATTTATTCCTAACTAACCTCAAGTTTTAACTATTCCTCATTTTTCTTCAAAAAGAATCCATGGTGAATTATAAGGAATTAAAATGACCTTAGATTTTTGGGTAGAAATGATATTACAATCTACCTATACACAGAGAAACATTAATGTTTGCCAGTATATCCAAGTTGAAACTGCATTTTAAAGCCTATAGACAAGGAAGGCTTAAAATGACAGAGGATGGCCTCCAAAAATCTTAATCATAAATTGCTTGGCTGCTAACTTTATAAAAAGAAGAGAGAATTGCTTGAAGAAAAACATAGTGTCTCTTCCCTGAGGCTCATTTATCCCCTTAATACTACCTGGATTGGAGCTTTAATGCACTTCTGGAATAGTACTGAACAATTTGAAACAGATGTGGAAAGCTGAACATAAAAGGGACAGATTAATGGCTATTTATGAAAGATTGGAAATTCTCCCAAGTTACAATGCCCTAAACACTCACAACGTATGCATGATGGTGCTGTGGAGATTACTAAGCAATTTGTCATACATGGCTAATAGCCAGAGCCACTATCACCCTGCCCAGTCACTTCTCCATTGTCACAAATACACTGTGTGAGCGTGGGAAGGGAAGAGGAGGGGGAAGACATCTAGTGTGGCTATAAATGGTGGGAGTATATATGAATACATATGCAAATTAGTTTTTTGACTAGATGGATGGATGGATGAATGGATGGATAAATGCAGGCACTGTTTTTAAGATTATTCTGATAAATGTTATGAGAGCAAGACATGAAACAAAAGCTTCAGTAAGGCAGAGATGATTAGGAAAAGACTCAATCTGAAACTGGCCTTTGGTAAGGAGTGATATGTGCACATAACTGCACCCCTACTGGAACCACTGTCATCAGTTAAGTATTTGTCTGGGCTAGTTCTTGAAAAACACAGAAAGGTAGTATCATAGGGATATAGCATCAGAAGAGCTCATTCTATTCCTCACTGTGCTATAAAAAGCTGTGCAACCTTAGGCAAATCTCAATGATAGCACAGGAATGATGGCATGATCCGCCACACATACCTCACCAGGTTCTTACACAGACCGAAGAATTAGCAGGTGCAAAAGCACTTTGTAAATGCTAAGGCTTATTTTCTGTTTTATCCACAATACTGCTTTGAATTAGTCTCAATTCTTTCATTTCCCAATTTTCCTTTTTATTGGTTCACTCATCTATTATGAGAGAAATGCCCAATCCTGTGTATAATCCCACCGCTCCCCCTATATTTAGGCAAATTTACTAAGCCAAAGTAACATAGACTCTCGTATCACTTTCACCTGAACAGGACCTATTATAGTCCATTTCTTTACTCAAATGCTTTCTTGTAAATGTGCATTTTCTCTGATTCTTAATTGCCTCTTATGTGGTAAGTAAGGTATGCATTTTCCTGGCAGTGAACACTCTGAAACTTGCCTAGCATAATTGCATATGGTTATTCTAAATGGTCACTACAATGAATTCCAAAGTGTTCATGTACATGCACAAAAGAATGAAACTAAAAACCGCATTTCTATTATTTCTTAGTCAAAAGTAGACAGGATCTTTAACTTTTGACCAATGTGCAGACAGTAAAAGCTTTTCAACAGACTATTTGAGATTCATATTCCTGGTATAGTTCACTTATGCCTAAGTGGCTGTTATAAGCTTAGAATTCTGAATCACTGAACAAAATTTGCACCTTGATCTAGAATTTTTGATATTAAATCTATCTCCAGGTTGCTTGAATTTGTAATTGCACCAAGTAATCAAAATATATGGGAGAGACCTCCCTTCTATTTAGTGGTTTTTCCAACTCTCACAAAATTATTTGTGTTTACTATATCTCTGGAATTTTGGCAGATGGAAGTATCGAAGAAACCTTAAAATTAAAAGTAGTGAAATTTATACTGAGAAAAAAGCACTAAAAAGCCATAAGCTGTATTTCTACAATTATTAGCTGTGACATGACTGTAATAGTAGAATAAGACTTTGTATAACTTTTTTCTTTTTTGCTATTCAAAAAAATGTATTTGGTGAGGCCCTTGTATTTCTCTAGTAAGAAAGGGCATCCCTTGATTATGGGTATCTTAAGTATTTTTCTCCAAAGTCTCAGGAGGGAAGATGTTGTAGGATGATGTAATCCTGAATCATAATCTTGTGACTTTTTTTTTTTTGAGTGAAATAAACACGAGAGTACCTTTGAGGAAAGGAAAACATAATGGCAAGCATGTATCTGCCAGCATTCTTACTCCTATCATCCAAAGAACTGACCATACAACTGAGAGGAAGGAAGATTTATTTGTTCATGATTTCCTAGGGAATTTGGGGTTCTGTCCTTATGAGGCCAGGGCCGTGGATCTCAGAGAAAGGTCTTTCTGCTAGGAAGCAGAAAGAGGGAGAGAGGAAGGCTTCACTCTCACATCATGGAGGCTGGAGACAGGAGAGCAAGCAAGCAAGAGGAGGAGGAACCACCACCGGGGCTCACCTTCTCTAGCCACACCCTACTGGCCTTGGCTACCACCCCTATAAATGTGTTACAGTGGATTTATTTCACTACGGAGATTATAATCCGTATGACTTAACTATATCATGTATTAACACATGAGCTCTTCAGGAGACACTTTATATCTGAGTATAACAAAGCAAAAACCAGTCTGCACGTAGGTAGGCCAAATCCCAAGCAGTTGCTCAATACACAGATCTGGATAGAACAGGTTTCTACCACGTTTTCGAAACACATCCTACTTGAGCAGAAGCCAGATAACTCCCCAAATCATCCAGGCTTAACAAACCCCCAAAGAAATTTGTTTTTCTAATCCTGGCAGACAAAAAAAGTATTTTTCTATCCTTAGTGGTTTTAATCATATGTAATCACAAAGAAAATATTCTTAGTAACAGCAATATACATGTTAAATGCTGATCCAGTATTAGGCTTTTTAGGAGAATGTTAAAGTTTATTGACTTTGTACTATGTTCAAGCACTGTGCTAGGTACAGGAGACTAAAATGAATAGACATGGTCTCTGTTTTCAAGGATTTCATTCAGATAATGAATGTCATACCGGATTTTATTTTTGCTTTATGTTCATAGATTTTGATAGAATTTAGATTAGATAAAACTGATAAAGAAATAATTTTACATGATTATGGAGTCAGGAGCCTGGTGCTCCATTACTGGCCTGATCTTGAGGAAATTGTTTGGCTTCTTTTGGCTCTCAAATTCTCTCTGAAGAAATGAGAATTTGACTCAAGGATTTCAAGGTCTCTGCTTATCACTGAAGTACTGTGATTATCTAAGTGCCTTTCCCAAGTCTCCATGGTTCTCCAGTCAATTATTGCTAATGAAAAAAATATCTGGTCTGCATTCTTAGTTAGGGATACTATATATCAGTAATTTAACCTGACAATATGTATGGATAGATAATAAAAATATTTTTTTATTTCTGAATGACTTCCAATTTAGTTCAATGTAAAGTGTTTTCCAAAGTAATGGGTTGACTTGTTAGGATTAAATTCACCCATTCCTAAAAAATTTGGATTCTCCAGATTAAAATTCAATATATTTTATAATGTTATAAACAATTTGGCCCAAAGTCTTAGGGGTACGTGTGTGTGAGGCCCTACTTGTGGTGTCAAATCTGCAATCACATCAGACGTAATTCTAGACTGATGGCTAGCTGAAGGTATTCTGTGGTTGACATATTTTAAGGAATTGTGGCAGAAATGAAGCTTATGTGGTAATGAAATAAAAGAAGAAAAAAATCACAACAGAAATTTTTGGGATTTTCCCTTTTAACATTACTCCTAGCCCTCCAGAAAAGAAGAAGCAATACTTCACTGGCTGAACTTCTGCACAGATGGCAGTGTCCGCATCTAATACATTATAACCTACATTTCCCCCTGGAACTCATGTTGGGAAAATACAAGAAAGAATTGTTAACCAAAAGTGTCCATCTTGAGAGTTAACAATTAGGACCTCACTTGTTTTGTCAGGAGGGTTGCCAGTTCCCATAATACAGGGTCTACACTTGGAAACACTCCTGCAAACTCAGCTTATGATCTATTCAATCAAAGCCAGTTGGCAATTACCCAGGGAAAATGCTTCTTACAGGCCTTCACTAATGCCTACTATCTTCTGTAATCATCCCTCCCAGGGCCTCCCAGCTTCCATTATAGGCACACACTGCCTTTTTCTCCTTTCCTGTAATTAGGGATCCTGAGGCACTCAGGGTCAACACACTCAATATTCTGAGGCAGATATCTGTCAAAATAAAGGTCTCAGGATTACAGGATATACTAATATCAACTAAGCCTCTCCACTTTTCACAATTGCAATTCTGCCTCAGCTTCCCTTGATTTTACAAAAGGGACAGGTGAGTACATTAGCTAGTGGTGAGAGATGGTGCGGAAGAAAGGCCAAGGTGAGCGGAGGGAACACCCATGCTCCAACTCTCAAAAGGTGATAGTCCTAAAACAACCACGTTTGAGTCTTTAGAAGGAATAGCCTTGGGGTAGGAATTTGAATTGGGAAAACACATCAGTTCCCATCAGAGATGAGACAGAGAGGGAGGGAGGGAGGGAGGGGGAGAGAGAGAGAGAGAGAGAAAGAGAGAGAGAGAGAGAGAGAGAGAGAGGGAGAGAGAGAGAGAGAGAGAGAGAGAGGGGGGGGGATTATTTTCCTTAAGGAAAGATATTTGATTTTTTTTTTACATTTTTTGAATATTGTTACTTGTCCTGTACTATGATACAACCTGGCATTCTAGGTCAAGAGAAAAAAAATACATGCTTTTAGAAAATGCTACTGGAGCTAATATTCTTCTGTGGTCTAGAAAGGATTAGAAAAGTCTCTTCTTAATGTAGGGCAAAGAAAATGCCTTTGAAGTGACTGCTTTCTAATGTTTCAGGGAGAGATGTGGGGAGGAGAGATCCATTCCATTCTGCTGTACTCTCTTCTCCAACCCTCAGAAGGTTTCTGGGTCAGGTTATGTGTTATTATAAAGATCAAGTAAATTCGTATTCACATTCCCTAGGGGAAGGTTGTTTTCTGAACACCCCTGTCTCTCTGTTCCCTCCCCTCTCTCCTTCACTCTCCTTGAGGTATCTCAGGTTGCCCTCATCCAAACCTGGTCTGAGGAGAAGGCTCATGATTCATACCCTGAGGTATATTTAAATCAATAGCTCCCTTCAGAATTCATCATTTTCACTTTCATATATAATTGGGAAGTAAAATGTTTCACTTCTGATTAAAGAAATTTTGAGAACTGGGTAAAGGCATTGAAAAGGCAAAGAGGTCTCCTATGAGCCAGCTACATCAGGGGAACCCTTCATTCTAAATATGGAGAAGAAATCTAGGTATCTGTCAATAGAAAAATGGATAATGAAACAACAGAATTTTACTTACTTATAAAGAAGAATAAAATTATATCACTTGCAGAAGAATGGATGTAACTAGAGAATACCAGGATTATATTCATATTATGATTATAAATGAGATCGTCCAGTCTTAGGAAGTGAAGGGCTCATATGTGAAAGCCAGAGAGAACTTGGGAAAGAAAAGAGACTTCAGATGAATGAGGAGAGATTCCAGTAAAACAGTGAAAAAGGATGAAGGAGAAATGGAGGAGACACAATGAAGGAAATAGTTTAAATAATGTTATGTATGCATACAAAATTATCAAAAGCAATAGAAATAAAATATATGGGGAAAAGGAGGGAGCAGGTAGGATGTGGAGAGACACAAGTGTGTGTGCGTGTATGAGTGGATCACTCGGAATCTCGTTATGAGGTGTAATTGCAAGGCATCAAAAAAAGTATATGTAATATTCTGAAGACAAAAGACAAATCTAAATCTGACAAGATGGATGAATATTCTAATGGTCTTTCAAACAACATTGTAAAGCATGTTTGAGGTTATGATTAATTAGAAAATGTATAAATAGCAGATCATGGAAATAACACTTATGAATAGTTATTCATTCTAAAACAAATGTCCATTTTGTTGTAGGCCCTGGAAATAAAGAGATGAAAGTCATGTTCTTATCTTTCTGGAATGCTCTAAACAGGCAGGGAGAAGAATGGACGGACTCTTAGAATACAATACAACAGAGTTTTGATGGGAGGCCTTTACTCCAGAGAAGACCTGGAGAAGGGGACCCCAGTACTGAGCTTTGAGGGTGAAGAACTTTTAGGTAAAAGCTTTGAGTAAAAGAGGAAATCAGGAAGAGGATAAGTACACCTCTATGCTGCCTGAGAAAAAGATCTCCCCAGACAACTCCGGTGTTGTCGTTCTTATTTTTTTTCCCCCTTTTCTTTCTTTAACACGATTAGAAAAACACATTTGTTTTTTGTTTGTAAAGTTACTTGGATTTTTGTTTATAAAGTCAATTTGTTTGAACAACAAATTGAATGGTGAAGGAAATAACAAATCCTGACAGAGTAAACTCAGAAGAGGACCACCAGCATCCTGCAGCACATTCCTTCCCTCTGCATCCAGATGCCACTGGTGGTGGTGATGGGAATTTCTAACCTTGATGCTGAGGCCAATCAAGACCCACATCCCATGTCACACATTAGTAACACTCTCTCAACTAGTAGCACTTTTTCCCTCTAGAGGATCTCTTAAGTTCTAAGCTCCCTGGTTTTGTACTTTATATTCTTTTTCAGTGATTCTTTTTCTGAGGCAAAAAAATTAAAGAATACTAAAGCAAAACTTATACATAAAACAATGTTATTTTTTTACCTCCTAAATCACACACACACACACACACACACACACACACCTAAATTAACTTTAAAAATGTGTTTTCCTGCTGTGCATGGTTGCATGCTTGTAATCACAGCATTTTGGGAGGCTGAAACAGAAAGATCTGGGCTAGTGAACAGCCTCAGCTACTTAAGCCTTCTGCAACCTAGTGAGACCTTGTTTCAAAATAAAGAAAAAAAAAATAGGGCTGGGGGTGTAGCTCAGAGGTAGAATATCCCTGAGTTCCATCCCCAGTACTACACACACACAAAATGTGTTTTCCTTAGAGAAAAAAGTAAAAAGGATTCTTCTAAATCAAAGGTAGAATGATCTAAGATATAGAACTAAAGGAGATCTTGAGACCTTAAGTCTGGAAGAGACTTTCATTTTCATTTTATAGTTGCCATCCTGTAGACAGGTGATAAACTTGGTTCTATAAAATCACGGTTCTAGCCAGGCGTGGTGGCGCATGCTTGTAATCCCCACACTTGGGAGGCAGAGACAGGAGGATCGCGCAGGTTCGAAGCCAGCCGTGCGCGCTGGCTTAGGAGACCCTGCTTCCAAATAAAAACGCAAAAATAGGTCTGGGAGTGTAGCCCGGAGGTAGAAGGGCTTCCAGGATCCCCAGTACCACCAAAAAATAATAAAATAAAATAAAATCACAGTTGTAAAGGCGGGTGGCATGACTTCTCTTTTACCCTCTTTCTGGAGATTGTGAATTAATCAGAATGTGTGTAGAAACATTTTACTCCTCAGAATAAAAATCATGTAGATGCATGATTTGTAACTGTGAAGTATCATAACTATTTTCTAGGCTATTTAACTTTCATTGTAGATAAAAATGCATATGTTTTTTGGCACCAATTACAGTTCTACTGCTGATAATTGCCTTTTGGTTCTAATAAGCTTACAAAATTCTCCCAGTGGGACAATTAGATATTTTTAAATGACAATGGAGCAAATAAAACCCCATGACACAGGACACAGGTTCCTCATTGTCTGACAAGGTTTATTCTAAGAAGAAAACATATATAAAATACTCTATGGATTGATTTAACATTTGCCTATTTCTGTCTCTCTCCAGCTCTTTCTTCCTGGTAAGTATAATCTGTATATTTCCTAACAATATAAAGTTTCTCATATGAGCAACCCCTTTCAGCATGAAGCATGTTTTCTGTAGTTACTAAGTCTTTATTATGATATACTGCAACAAAGGTTTAAAAGCAACAGGTTTATCGTTACTAGATGATTATGATCAGAATTGTCCTATATGTTGTTACACTGGGACAAATTCATCTTACACCTGCACTAGAAAATGGAACCTAAGTGGCCAATTTCCTAATTTATATTCATTTCACTTGAAAACAATTTTGCAGTGCTCTCAAGGAAAGAGAAAGAAAAAGAGGAGACACAACAAAGGAAAAAAAAAGCTGACAAAACCAATTCTTTCAATGCAATAATTGAACAGAATACATCTTTTACAGCTCAACTGACAATTCATTGTTTGAAAGATATACAATGAAAACGCAGAGTGAAGCTCGCTCACTTCAATAGCATTAGAAATTACTGTTGTTATAATAATAATGCAGACTAGACTAATAGCTATTCAAAGAAAGAAAGTATAGATAGTAGAGGATAATTTGTATTCTCTGGACCTGGAGTATGCTGAAAACATGACAATCCATGATAAGATCTGACTTTCCACGATGAGTGAAGTGACCGACTCACTTAAATAAAAAACGAAGAAGAAAACAGTTTTAAAAAGCATAACTTCTTAAACATTCCAAACAGGTCAAAGCACTTAACTAGTACAAAAGGTATTCTAAAATTCAAATACAAAGCCAGTGTAGTATCTCAGTAAGTGTTCTAGATTTTAGTTTGCAGGTAAAACTTTAGACATATTTTAAACAATATGACTTACAAAAACTCCCAATAAAAAACCCAGAATGTTCTTAAGTATGTCACCTATACTAATCAGTCCTTAGATCATTAAGGTCTTCCATTTAGAAACTTGTTGTCTTGTCTCTGGTCCTTACCATATTAAACCTAAGAGTTGGATGGACAGTAGGCACTGTGTAGATATTTACAGAGATAGATGGGTAGATAGATGGAAGAATAGGAACTAATGTTTAATGGGCACCATTTTAGAATTCTTTTATATATCATTTGCTTGTTCAACAAGCAGTGATTGTTGTTCTCTAACTTTATAGATAATAAAACGAAGGCCCACAGAGTAAGTCATCTGTTCAAGGTCATGTTGCTGAGAGGTGGCAGAGTTAGCAATTTACACTTAGCAAAGTAAGCTTCGATTTCCTAAATTCTAGCACAGAAAACAAAACACTTAACTTGTTCCTCTCATGCTAATTATGCCCTATCTCAAATGAGGTAGTATAGGGATCAAAAAGAAGGGCTTAGTAACTCTGTTCCCAGGAGAAATTTTCAAAAATGCCCAGTGGGGAGTCGCATATTCTAGAATGTAAACCGAAAAGTTCGTGTCTTCCTTGGAAGATGACAATTGGCAATTAGTGTGCATGGAGCCGCTGTAAATACACCTACAGACACACATGACTATGAAGGCCTGGTGGCCCAGGCTTGCAATCCCAGCAGTTGGAAGGCTGAGACAGGAGGATCCAGGTTTACGGGCAGCCTCAGCTACTTAGTGAGGCCCTTTAAAACTAAGTGAGACCCTGTTTCAAAATGAAAAAATAAAAATGAAAAATAAGGAATGGGGTGTAGCTCGGAAGTCGAATGCCCCTGAGTTCCATACCCAGTACCGCAAAAACAGAACAACAACAACAAAAAAGACCAACCAGCACGTTCTTGTCAACTTTAGATCTAACAAGGAAGAGAGATATTCTGTGCAGATTATTTTAGAAACAGAACATTCTACATCATGCCATTAAGTAAATGTAGATGCTATCCAACTTCCTACTGGTACCTTCTACAGGATCTGAAACAAAAACTGATGTAATCATGATGGCCTTGAGACTCTGTAGGGTCTGAAGTGCATTTTAAATAGGAGAAAACAGCCGGGCGTGGTGCCACACGTTTGTAATCCCCGCACTTGGGAGGCGAAGACAGGAGGATCCTGCAGGTTCAAAGCCAGCCTCACTGGCTTAAGAGACCCTGTTTCCAAATAAAAATATAAAAATAGGTCTGGGAGTGTAGCCCTGAGGTAGAAGGGTTTCCAGGAACCCCAGTACCACCAAAATAAATAAATAAATAAATAAATAAATAAATAAATAAATAAATAAGAGAAAACAATTCTGTGAAGTTCAGTATGAAATTTGTGGCAAATATATATATATATATATATATATATATATATATATATATATATATATATATATATTACACTAATTATTTGAAAACATACCTTTGTTGGGTAACTATAAGCCAAAGTACTGAGTCTTCTTTAACATCTGATTTTGTGGCTATACTTGGTTTGCTAATAATGGCCAAATACCTTAGAATCTTACCAACTGAATTATATAATCAACGGTCCACGTTAAATTTATCTGGGGTTGAATATGAACTACTCAACAACATCCCAGTCTCTGGAAGTCGGCTGTGTGTCGACATCACTGCAAGGTCTTCTGGGTAAGTACCTCAGGTCTGTAAGCACTACTCTGGTCCAGACGTCCTTGTACAACATCTGAAACCAAGCCACCTGGGGAGTGAGTTCCTGACTCAAGCCATAGCTGCTTGTACAGGACAGGAACCCAGACCTCCTCTTTCTACCACTTCTCTTTTCAATAAGACTGGCATTTGTTGGATGTAAATCTTTTGAATGCCTTCGATTCATACCCATAAGACAATTCTGACTCATATTACATCTGTGTCAGAAACATTAGATGAATTATTAACACAGGTCTAAAAATCCAAATGCATTACTAGCTGCCAAAGAACATGAATGGTTCTTTTAAAAATAGGAGACCTAATGTCAAACTGATGATAGGAGTTGATAATTGAAGTATGAGCAGTGTCCCTCCAAGTAGTGAATACAGCGCTGGCACTCGATACATACATGCTGATCTGAAATGAATGTGCTAATTGTTTTCCTCTGTCCTAAACGTTAGCCTTTCTTCTTCCTCACCATTACACACTTCTTGCCTCAACAACAACAAAAAAAGACAGACATTTTGTAATTCAGTGGTTCTCATTTCTCTTACAATTCTCCCGAGCATCTCCCTAGCCATTCTAACATCATACCAGAAAACCTGCCTGTTTCTGGCCAGCTGGAGAGAAAATGACAATAACTAATGTCTTTCTTTTTGTCATAAAAGAATAGAAGGCACTATCATTTACTAAAAAAGGATACTGGGTTTGTTGTCACAGAACCCAAATTATAGTCCTATTTTCAAAAGTAGGTGCTGGGATAAATAAAATAATGAATCTTAAACCATTAGAAATAAAAATATTGAAATATAAAATCTAAAAAATAATCAAAGGCACCATCTTTTTTGTGTGTGTGTGGTGGTACTGGGGGGTGGAACCCAGAGGCTTTCTACCTCCGGGCTATACTCCCAGATCTATTTTATATTTTATTTGGAAAAAGGGTCTCACTAAGTTGCTGAGAGCCTCACTAAGTAGCTGAGGCTGGCTTCGAACCTGCGCGATCCTCCTGTCTCAGCCTCCCAAGTGCGGGGATTACGAGCGTGCGCCACCACACCTGGCTGAAAGCACCATCTTTAAAATGAAAAAAAAAAAAAAGGCATACTACACAATTAGGTTTTACGAATCTAAGGTATCAGAGGGAAAAAAGAGACTGAGAAGGGAACAAAGAAAGCTTGGTTAGGAAAAGATGAAGCTCACATTCTTTTTTGATTAGACTTAAATGCCTTTGGACACCCCTGATGCCTGTTTCCAGGATTCCTCCTGGACTCTTCTCACCATTTTCAGTGATCTCCAACATGTAAGCGGGAGCCACTTATATACACCAAGTTCTTCAATATTTTGTCCTCAGATTGACTATTTCCTGTCCCTGTCTCTACAATGAGAAACAGATTGGCTTTTAGTGCCCTTGAGAACCGCTAACAAAATCGGTCTATTCTTAGAATGGCTCAGACAGCTTCCACCTTGCTTTCTGTCTGTGGTACACCTTTACCTTGGTGGTCTCGAGGGAAGCATGGCTCCTAGATTTCAACAGTACAGTGCCCTCCCCATGTGTCTGGGCAACAGAAAGCAGCGGAAACCGCTCTGACCAGCTCTGCACGTGGAGCTGCAGAAGGTCTGGCAGCTTCTGCGGCTGCACTTACAGGCATCATGTAAAAAGTCCAACTGCAGAGGCCACCGTGCTGCGAGGAAGCCCAAAGTCACGCTGTGGCAGACAGCCTCAGCTGGGCCCCCCAGACAGGGCCTGGCCTCGCTGACAGTCCTGAAGATGAGGCCATTTGGGACTCAGAGCTGTTCCAGCATCTCAGGCAACATCCAGTAAAGCAGAAGAGCCACCTTATCATTAGCATTAGAAAAACTAAGAAATCGTTGTTTTATAAACACAAAGCAAAAACACTGTCATGGAATTGGTGGTAACTAAAGGAACCCAGGAAACCAGTTAGTTTCTTTAATTAATACACAGACAGGTCTCTCCTTTTTTTTTTTTAAGAACCTTCTTAAATAGTGCATAAGCTTACCCCTACCCCTCCCCCCAATTCTTAGGAAGTGTAGAGTTAAGGAGGGCAACATAAATTTGATCATAATAACTTGATTACAAAGAAACATTAGAATATAGTAGTTAAGATCTTGGGCTCTGGGTCAAGAAAAACTAAGCCGGGTATAGTGGCATACACCTGTAATCCCAATACTTGGGAGGCTGAGGCAGGAGAACTGCAGGTTCAAGGCCAGCCTCAGCAACTTAGTAAGACCTTGTTTCAAGATAAAATAATAAAAAGGGCTGAGGGTATAGCCCAGGGGTAGAATATCCCTGGGTTCAATCTCTAGTACCATAAAAAGAATTTCTAGGTCTGATTTCTAGCTCTGCTAAATCACTAGCTGTGACTTTCAGGCAGGCTACCCAACCTTACAGTGCCTCAGCTTGCTCATACATAGGATGAGGATAATAGTAATTCACTTTTTAAAGTTTAATTTGTATCACATATGTTAATATAGGTAAAGGATGCTTAGAATTCTACCTTGTACCTAACAATGTTTCACAGTCATCAGTTGTTCATGCTTTTGCTGTCACTATTATCACAATAAAGCAATTTTGCCCAATTCTGCCTGGTCAGCGGGGCGGGCATCAAAGAGAGTAGACAGAAGAGAAGAATGCTGCAGAGGAGAATCTAACTGAGATGCCTTGGAAGGCCAGGCAGGGGCGAGGCCTGCATAGTGATAACTAGAGCGGATAAGCGGAAGGACAGGAGACGTGAAGTCAGACGTGTACACAGGGCTGCCGCACGACCCCGCGGTTCATAAAAGCCACGGTTAGGGCTGAGAATGTGAGTGGCGTGAGGTCAGAGGAAGCACACAGCAGAAGACATCAACGAGAGATCGTGCAGTTGAACCTGGATTCTGCAGTGGGGATAGCTGTAGTAGATAAATTCTAAAGGTTAAAAGGAAAATGAGGAGACCAGCCGGAATACCACTCACACCACGTGCAAAAGTTATTCAAGAAGGACCGCAAGCCTACACAGAAAACCTAAAGCCATAAAACTCCTAGAACAAAGTCGAGGAGAATATCTTTGTAATCTCGGGATAGGTAAAGCTTTTGTTTTTATTTTGTTTTTATTTTTTATTTTGTAGTGCTAGAGACCAACCCCAGGGCCCTGTGCATGCTGGGCAAGAGCTCTAACATTGAGCTATATTATCAGCCTAAAGATTTCTTAATATACTACCTATAGCATTGTCCATAAAAGGACAAATGAACAAACTGGACTATATCAAAAGTAAAAACTTGGCTAGATGTGGTGGAACACACCTCTAATCCCAATATTGGGAGGCTAAGACAGGCGGATCATAGGTTTGAAGTCAAACCTCAGTAACTAAGACCTTGTTTCAAAATAAAAAATAAAAATGACTAGTATGTAACTTAGTGAAGGGATGCATGTGTGTGAGCATGTGTGTACACACACACACAGAATAAAAATTTCTTCTGTATGTATAACACTATTATGAAAATAAAAATACATTATGGATTAGGATAAAATATATGTAAAATACATTTTATAAAGGATTTGTATACAAAATATATGAGAAACTCTCAAAACTCAGTATTAAGAAAGCACAACCCATTAAAACATTTTTTTATAAAATGGTGGAATAAGTACTTCACCACTGAAGGGATATGGATCATACATAAGCTCACCATCATTAGGGAAATGTAAATTAAAAACCACTATGGGATACCACTATATACCTGTGAGAATAGTTAATGTTAAAAAGACTGCCGAATCACTATGTCGGCAAGTTTATGGAGCATCTAGAACTAGACAACTGGTAGCAATGGAACATGGAACATTGATTTTGAAAACCAGTTTCATAATTTCTCAAAAACTTAATCACCTATCTATATATGATCCACCTTTTGTTCTGAGAAATATAAGCAGACATTCATACAAAGGCTTACACGTGAAAGCTTATAAAAGTTTAATTTGTAATAATGGAAAATTGGTAATAACCTGGAAGACAATTAGTAAACTAATGGATAAACAAGTTATGCTACTTCTATATATGAAATAATAATAATCAGCCATAAAAAGAAAGAACTTCAGGGCATAGTAGTGCATGCCAATTCCAGCATCCGGCAGGCTGAGACAGGAGGATTTCAGGGTAAAGGACAGCTTCAGTGACTTAGCAAGACTTTGTTTCAAAATAAAAATAAAAGGGCTAGGGGTATAGCTTGGAGGTAGAATGCTCCTGGGTTCAAAGATCAGTAACATAAGCACACACACACACACACAATTATTGTTACATACAGCAACATGGTTACATCTCAAGATAATTATGTTGCATGTAAGTGATACAAAAAAAGAACACATGCTATATGACATACTATATAAAATTCTAGAAGGCAAAAAGTCAGCATAACTGAAAGGCAGGACAGTGGTTGCCTCAGTCGGAAGGATAGGCAACAGGTGGGGACTGAGGGAGGCATCACCAAGAGGCACAAAAATGTTTGGGACTGATGCGTGTTTTTATTATCTTGATTTTAGTGATGATTTTACTGTATATACATTTATACATGCTTATAACAAACTGTACATATGTTAAATATCTCAAGGCATATCACTTATATGACATCTAAAGTTTGTTATATATCTCAGAGCTGTATTTGTAAAAAGTGGCACCAATGATCCAAGGAAGAGCAGTTTCTGTAGGTGAGGAGATTATGAATAGAACACAGAGGGAAGAGACTGAAGTCAGCTCTGGTGTGGGTGAGGAGGAGGGCAGGAGAGAAAAGACAAGAATCCAAGTTACAGGTATTTGCCAAGAGAACAGTTTGAGCATGGTCATGTGCTGTAGAAAAGGTGCCAGTGGAGAGAAGGAAACTGAAAATGAGGGATGAGAAGCCCAGGAAAGGCAAGTCTTGAATAGGAGAAACATTACAGGTATGTTTTTATAGTTAGGTTGAAGGATGCGAGATTTTTCAGAATTTCATGTTATTTTCTTTTTTCTTCTAAGAAGGATGTGGTATAGGAAAAGAAGGACACCTAAGAAGAATATTGGAGCTCTGGAAGACCTACTGGCCACAATAGTGGAAGTGGTGGTTAGAGATATATATTCACTCTCATAACATTCTTAGGTAAAAAGATGACAGACAATAACATACTTCCAAGCAAATGAAATCACCGTCACTTACCTGTGCATTTAATGGAATCTTATTCAATAGTCCTCCTTTTATTTCTCTCCCTTGATCCCTAACCAAGTTTTATTTACATGCTAATCTGTCTGTTGAATCCCACCTCCATTTCCTTCAATGCATAGAGATATTTAACAAATTCTTTAACTTTGTTGGGAACCAGTTCTAACACAGGCAAGAAAACAGAGAATACTTTAATGAATGGCAAACTCTATTATCCAGCTTTATCAAGTCTTAACATGATATCCTATTTACCTCAATTTAAAAAATGCTTAAATCAAATGT
The DNA here is from genome assembly GCF_963383645.1 of Muscardinus avellanarius. Lineage (NCBI taxonomy): Eukaryota > Metazoa > Chordata > Mammalia > Rodentia > Gliridae > Muscardinus > Muscardinus avellanarius. The sequence continues at coordinate 96,391,191 of NC_137788.1, forward strand.
AAGCTTACTGGGGAAGATAGATTTTATCACCAACAAACATCAAAACAGTCATTTACTTTATACATTTCATAGATTTCATGAATAATGCCCAGAGCACCTCAGAGAACTTCAGGTCTGTGGGTAAGCAAAAAATTAAATATGGCCAGAAATGGCTACTGGCAAGCTAATTAGGTAGTTTCCTTGAAGTGAACTGTTAATATATTAAAACCATGCAAATCAGATCATAACCACAGGTACTAGGTTTGGAAAAAATGTTCTCGCAAAGTATGAATTTGTAATAAAAATGATGATTACAATTCACAGCATTGATACTATTTTTCTTTAACCTTATAACATTAGTTGCAACTCTGGCATTGGTAAATATGGGGAAGGTTAATAAAAAATAATTTCTCTCTCCACGTCATATAAGATTGCTGAAGCAAAAAGCAAGCAATCAGTTTAGAAAGACAAGGGCTTTATTTGTTGCACAGTAATAAATCATCTGTTAAATAAAAAATATATAATTTGAATAGTACCTGCCAAAACAGACTGTGTACATCTCCCCTCAGAAGTTCAACCGTGTCCCCTGCCTGGATGTGTAGCGGGGGTCCCTCGTGAAGAGGTGGGGGCGGCGTTCCACTGTAGTTCCTAATGACCTGCATCTTTGGCCGACCTGAAATAAAGCAACACAGTTTTTAGAATTGAAAAAGCAATGATGTGTGAAGTCTAAACGTACTTCAGAAAAGAAAAAAAAGACCGTTATTAACATTAAAGCATCTTAATACTACCAGATCCATGTAAACATCTGAAGTAAGTCCAATGGAATGCTTTTCG